>NC_090293.1:41285274-41597627 GCF_037392515.1 Haliotis asinina
TCTACCAAACTATTTACAACCACCCTCACCCATATCCAAGTACCATCTACAAGCATACCCACCCCTATCGCTGTACCATCTACAAACATCCCCACCCATATCCACGAATACCATCTAAAACCATCCCCACCCCTGCATCGTCTACAGCCACCGCCCATTCTACTCATGAATAAAGAACTGACGTCTACTTCGGCCTAAACACCACCAACACGTTACTCCCACCCTATCCTCTCATGTTTACAACGGAGTGCATTATTCACCTGCTAGTTCCGTGCCTGACACACCGGGGTCGACCTCGGGGTCGCTGTCTCTCAAGTCTGCCTTATCTTCGGACGAACAGAGGTTCCCCTCTTCCTGCGGCTTCAGGATATTGTCAATTGAATGCTTGAAGGGCGGTTTTCCTTCAGAAATTACGCTTCTTCTAGACATGGACAGGTCCATCGCGTGCTAGGCTCCCGTAAGGCACCGCTTCCACTCAGTCTAAATCAGGTTAAATCAAACTAACTGTGTCGTGATTGCAACATGGGTGCATTCTTAAAATAAAAAAAGACTGGAGTCAAAGAATGGTGAGTAGGCATTCAATCCTTGTCCCGTCACTGAATGCTGAAGACTGTTCCCACTGAATTTGCTGTAATATCTTCAATTTGGAAAGTCTTCAACAACAATAGGATGAGTTCCAATAGCAACGTCGTCTTTCAAGTCGATGAAAACTGGGTCCTTTGAAAGTTCCTGCACGATTGCCACTTTACCGATAGAAAATATGATGGATCCAGTTGAAGACCATATTTTCACAACAATATCTGACTTGCTAGTAAATCATCAGTAACTGCACTCTTAAAGTCTAATTCAGCTGAATGTAAAGCCGAGATGTGTAATCGACTGCTGATATCGTCTGATGACAAGTATCGTCTGCTCCGAGTCGTCTGCTACAACACGGATACGCTGTCTTCCTGTCGATTGTGACAACGGCTATCACGGCCGATCACCCAAAGTTAATCCTTGATTTTATTTGCTTGAGATAAGACAGTAGTCGTTCCCGAGTTCCTATTGGGTGGACACGAGGGTGAGCTCCATACACTGCGAAGTGTTGGCTTCGCTACATCAAAGCTTAGTCTGTAGAGCCCGACGCAGTCATGGGCAATTTGTCATATGCCATACACAATAGAAGGCAGCAGAGCGTTGTCCCAGGTAATAAATAATTACAATAATAATTAGAAGATGATTACCGGGTTCAGGTGTAGAACTTATTATCAATAGTAGATTAGATGGTTTGGGGAATTGATTAGTTTATCGACGCGCCTTTGTCACATGTGCTGGTGCTAATCACCTTAATTGGATAATTGGTTGGGGTGACATACCTGGCTGCTGGTTGCCATGAGGATCAACACACATCCCTATTAACGGCCCATAATTGGAGGAGAAAGTATCATTTACGAATATGTTGTTGCGAAAATTACGGGGAGGTTTTTTTCTCGGTCTGTTATAGATGGCATTGATCTCTTTGTTAATTAGATGGCGTTAATATGATGACATAGTCATTATTTCCAAGTCAATTAGTCACTGCAGCGATGGTAATGAAGCAGCACATGTACATTAAGGCTCTGGTTATGCTCCACAAACCTTCTATTGACCAAGCTGAATTCAAAATTGGCTTGAAAACATGCACGTGCGAAATGTGCTAAAATATTAATACGGCTTGTATACACCCGTCTCAACGCTCGGTGGCTTGAGAAATTACTCCTTATATCTTCTAGGTCAGAATTTGTGTAAGCTGTTGCTGCATTGTCCCCGGTAATGTGACCTTAACTTATATTATAATTTCTTGGTAAGTAGCGTACAAAGCACGAACCACAGGTCTTTATGAATGAAACTTATATATTGCCCCAATATTATCACTAGAGCTGTCTTTTCAAACACACAATGTTAACTGTCTTTAATTATTTTTGTTTGAATAATTGCTAATTAATCATGTAACAAAGGACATAAAGGAGAATAAAAAGTTTCGGTATGTACAATACCGAAACATGAATGTAAGAGAGGACCCCACGTATGTGCGAACATAAACATTGGTGTTGTCTTTGTACCGTATAGTAGACTCATTTAGCGCTATGGGACTTTGGAATCAAATAAGAACTTGATAAATGTTAGTTTAGATTTGAAGGGTGTAAGATATATTTGTTCTTGGGTGTTTGTATATATCAAATTCGGGACCTTGTGACAACCCATTCCCTTGGGAATCAAAGGTTTGCATAACGCAATAGTTTGTGACACATATACATACATAACAAAAAAGATAGGAAGCAAAATATTTCCTTGCTGCCATCCTATTCTCAAATTCAGGAAGGGCAGGAAATGAGAGATGTTACAATAATTACTTTCATAGTGAGTAATTCTGTCCTATCTATTTTCATCACGGTGATGAATATCTTTGTTTTTCCTTTTGGGTTTCATGCTGGTTTGTGGTTATATTTCTTTATTCGTTTTGTTTATGCTTTGTTCTCCTAAATACCTCATTATTACGCGATGCTATGATTCATCAAAACGTGAGGGTTCAGATTAATTGTACAGCCTTGATAAATGACTGATTTCTTGTCGTTAGTTTTGCCATACATGATTAAATAGTCACTCACCCTAAAAGATTCCCTGTGAATTATTGGAAGTACACTAAAACCCAAAACAAACGCACATTTATTTGTCTAAACAAACAGAGGGTGCCTATACGGTACGGCGCATCCCAGAGTAAACAGCAAATTGGTTGAAAAATCTTTAAAATCAGAATGACAGTGATGCTGTGCATTTGGTGTGGACAAAACTACTCGGCCGTCTGGATAGAGGAGGGATAAGGCGGAAAAATGCATTGTGTGCATTGGTGAAGCAATTTAGTCCCTGGCTGCACGTGAACGCATAAACCATTGAGCACATATTAATGTTCCAGGGAGACAGTGCCGTCATAGTTAGTTTTTTTAGTCTGAAAATTAAATTTTCTGTATGTCATTATCGTGTCTAAAACTGGGCATGGTGTATTCCCTGTTTGTCTACGGCCTGTTTTTTGTCGTGTACCTTTCCATCTTCTCTTTCAGTTTCAGTTCAGTTTCAGTGAGCTTTCAGTCGAGTTCACTGATTGGCAAAACTGCTCCCGTTTATTAATGCAACGTGTCAAAATATTGAAAATTAAGGTTGTTCAAAGTCGTAGGCGCGTCTTGGTTGTACACAATAACATTTTAAACGGATCCTCTCAAAAAAGGAAATTGTCGTTACGGACTAGATAGCTGTAATGAATTTTTTATGGGATGAAATTGACAGATGAATCATTTTCCTGTTCTTATTTTTCTGACTTTTAAAGGCAAATCAATCTTAACAGATTCTAATTAGGTGGGGCGACATTCTGGCAACACCCATGTGAGTGAAGGTGCAGACAACCCCCTACATCTATTCAAACTTAACTGCTTGATGAGATTGTATTCTCCTGTGCTATTAATACTTAATGCGCCACTCAACAGTATTGTATTCCCCTTTTACTTTTTGCACCTGTCGCTAATTGAATATTTCGGTTGTTTCCGCTGAATACATTATTACCGGAGATACGCGACGTTTTACGACGTTATCCGAACGTTAATGATGTCATCAACTGGAGAAATCGAGCATGCCAATTCACGTCTAAGGTTGATTCAACAAGCTTATCTAAACTATAACCTGTCATAAGGGAAATATGACGCATACTATCAGTCCCATTCATTGTCGCTGCCAGTGAAATTGAGGTAATTGAGCCTGATATTATATATCAAGGTGCTCGTTGTCTCTTTTGGGACCTACCAAACAAGCCATAAATATATCAGAGTGTGTATATAACTCACTATAGATCTATTTGTAAAAGACAATGGAATACCTTGTTAGGTGGGCAGTATCTACTGGGCCGAATTTGTAATATACAACGTACTGAGTATCTTCCGAAAGACAGATAGTCCACTTCTACAAAACGATACGATGTCATGGGTGCCTTTGAGGGGTGACATTTTATTGTTTTTATCTATAATGAAAGCTGAATTGGCGATACTCGGTAGCCTTTGTGAGGCACGGTAGGGTATATTGCGCCATAATCGGGAGGCACGAGCAATTATCACTCGTGAATAAGTGGACGATTGACAGGTGCGTACCTCGAAAGTCAGAAATCCAAAATGGTGGGTATTTGCCACCTGCTCAATGCCAGATATGACTGGACGTGTTTCACGCAGACCACAATGACCACTTACGTCACGGCTGCAACAGTTATAGATATTGAGTGCGAACTGGTACTGGTTGTGGAAACATCAAAGCTTTACTGCAATATTCTTATACATCTTGAACTCAAGTTTAATAGTCCTTCACATTTAACATTAGATACATTACTTTCATGAGCGCATTTTACGCCATTTTATTGTGGCGGTTAGCTCAAGTACGTCATTGTATTCCAACCAAGAGGCAGCCAGGACTTCAACTTCCAAAACGATCGGTAATTCAAAGATGGGATAGGTTTGGTGTGATCATATTTTATTCCATAATGCAGACGTACTATCCAGCTGAGGAAATTTGAACTCTACAACAATCCTTCACAATCAAACAAATAGTACGTATATGAATCAGGAAAACAGAATAATAGACAGGGAACATAGATTATGTCTTTACATACATGGGACACTTGCATCGCCTTTACGCTTTAAATAATATTAGTTTTCAACGCATATTAAGTCTACATATCCTATATATCACACCAAAGTTCTCTAAAATACATATTTTTTTATTTCCATTTTTGTTGCCTCTCTACAACGTAAATAGTACAATGACAGCCGTACATTCACTCACATACACACATATATACATACATATACATATACACACATGTATACATACATATACATATACATAAACATATACACATATATATATACATATACACACATATATACATACACACATATATATACATATACACACATATATACATTCATATACATATACACACATATATACATATATATACATATACATACATATACATATACATACATATATATATATATATATATATACACACACACATACACACTCATATATATATATATACATATACACACATATATACATATATATACATATACACAACCTATATACATATATATACATATACACACATGTATACATATATATACATATACACACATATATACATATAAATATACATATACACACATATATACATATAAATATACATATACACACATATATACATATAAATATACATATACACACATATATACATATAAATATACATATGCACATACATATACATATAAATATACATATGCACATACATATTATGATAAATACCTTTCTCTTCAACTGAAGTGGGTTTACATACAGGAAGCCTGGCACTCTGCACGTGACTAATACAGTCGTATGTATACGAGTGTACATAATTTTGATCTCCATTGAATAAAGGTTACAGATAGGAATTGTAATTCATTCGTCGTGTATAAAGGCAGAAGCTTTTGATATGTAGACGATGCACATGTGTTTCCGGTTACAGACAGGCATTTTAAGTACATACATACATACACACACACACACACACACACACACACACACACACACACACACACACACACACACACACACACACACACACACACACACACACACACACACACACACACACACACACACACACACCCTTTCTATTGGAAAGAAAAGTATTTTTTCCATCTCCATTTTTATTTCCACTTTACAACGTACACAGTACAATGATATGCTTATATTCACTCGCATACAGTTTTAAATTTTTATTCATATGTTGATATGCACATATATATATCAAAATATATACTTGTAATATTTCCCCTTTCGACTGAAAAGAGATGAGTGGGTTTACGGACAGGAATTCTTAATATTCCGACACTCTCTACATGACTAATACAGCCGTATGTATAAAAGTATACATAATTTTTGTTCTCACCTGAAAAGAAGGTTACAGATAGGTATTGTAGGCCATTCATCTTCTACAAAGACAGAACATTCATATATAGGAAATATACACGTGCTTAGGTTACAATAAGCATTTTGAATTTCACCAGGTCATGAAAATATAGTATAGTCAAATAATTTATGAAAGGAGGACCAGAAGGAGAAGAAAATGCTACTAGAGCAAGTTGAAGAAGTATTGTATAATTTCTCTATGGGCGTGCTTAAAGTGAATACTTTTGTTTTTCATACATTGGTTTACAATCACTTGTTTTGTTATCAGACACACAACATTTAGTGGGTTATTGTGTTTTCCTTGAAATCCTAGAAGTATGTTTTCTGCGTTAAAAGTAAGTTCTCCTTCTGCAGCAATTTTCAACCAAACGGTCAGACTTCCCCAAAGTTCTCTTACATTTCTACACCCGTAAAACAGATGTTTGGCAGTTTCAGGTTCTCTTCCACAAAAAGCACACATGATGGAATCTTTGCGTCCTGTCTTAAATAAGAATACGCTGGCTGGTACTATTCCACAAATTATTTTGTAATGTAGCCATATGAGGTCACTACTGTTTGTATATCTTTGTGCCCTTAAATAAATAGGTTCCAACATTTTGGAGTTATTTTGTTTCTGAAATATTCTTTCCCACCTTTTATGTGCATAGGATTTGTCTCTAAAACGAATAATGCATTTCTCTCAATAATACTAGTAGCCCTCAGTGAAGCTACAATGTACTCTTTGTTTAAAAAATATCACGTATTTAGATTCCATTATTAAATTCGAAAGTTTGAATAAATTAATGGAACGTTGCATTATATCAACACGCGCGCCCTCTACCGGCCAAACATTATTCCCAGCGAGTGTCATATGTCTCACTCTCACTATGAACTTTTCGAAACCAGTTCGGCAAACACCGACAACACCGCGTTCGACAGTTTTCGATGGACGAAGCAATTGTTTACATTCCATATACGTGTGTTATCGATTTCAGGCAAGTCGTAAGTGGCAATAAGTCTTTTATTGCTTCAATGGGAAGCTTAAGTGAGTGCATATGCTCTATGTATATAAAACAGGCCAAATATTGTCGAAAATGTATGACATTGTGCCTTTAAAGAGATGGAATCACGTTTCACAGGATATCACTGGCAGAAAGGAGTTAAACACCCATTCTAGAGATATCAGTGTTCACAGCTAGAGCTCAGGTACACACTTGAATTATTGTATTTGTCGAAATGTATTTAGAAAACGGAATATTTATGCATTAATTGTTTCAGTAACAAGAAGGAACAGATAACTGAAGAATCTGTACATAGGCATGTGTGCATATGCATTAACTTCATGTGCTGTCTAGTCATTTTCAAAAGTGCTTGGGTGAGTGAGGGTGGGGGTGTGGTAGCGCGCGCACACGCACACGCACACGCACACGCACACACACGCACACACCGAGTCAGTCAAGCAGGGTATGCTCACACTGGAAGCTACTGTACTCAAGTAGACACATTACCCCTGGGGCAGGGTCTGTTTGGTACTCATGACAGTGACATTTAGTAATAAAAGTTTACCCCACCCGAAAAATGGTTGATCTTTTTAAACATTGTCATTCATATGACGGCTCAACCCATGGCCCTCAGCTACTCTCAGAAGTAAGCTGTCGGTTGTTTAATTACTGGTAGCGATCGCCTACCTCCCCATCTTGAGTGACATCCAGTTTGTAGATTACACACTGAAATCTACAGCCTACGTTATGTCAATCAGACCAGGGATGTGAGTAGCTACAGTCGCATGTAAATACCCTGCAACTCGACTACAGTGACGTGGTTTGTGACAGGTTTATTGTCGACTCAACCACACTGCCTTCATCGTCAACAGCAAACACTGATGTTTACAGATGATAATCTAACACTTCAACAGTCAGGGATAATCACTGAAGTGTTAGATATTGTCGTGTAGTCGAATGAAGCCTTATATTGGTACCGCTGAGCGTAGCACAGCTCTAAGTGCCAAGGAAAGTTACACAGTTGAGGAATGGTACATGAGATAATGTTTAATGAATGAGTTTAGTTTCACGTCGAACTCAGCAATATTTCAGCTACATGACGACAGTCTGTGAATACTCGCGTCTGGACAAGACAATCCAGTGATCGACTGCATAAGCATTTGGGATACGATGTCATGTGTCAACCACGTCAGCGAGCCTGACCACCCGATCCCGTCAGTCGCCTTTTACGACAAGCATGCGTTATTGAAGGCCAGTACTAGCCTGGATCTTCACGGGTAAGATAATCAATAAAGAGAGACGCCGAGACATGTACATCAGCTACATACATAATATGTACCTACATCCATTTATCTTGCACTGTGAATCTATCATGTATGACAGAAATAATATTTTCTTCTGCCTGGTAGATAAACGTAATGTTTATTTACTTGTGAAAATAGATATACTTGATGATATATGTATGTTATCATTGTTTCTCTGTGCAGATATACACAGTGACTGAAATAATTGACCATGCTACATGGAAGACAAAATATGTCATTCTCTCACTTCGTATGGAATCTTAAAAACACATGATGTACATGTACTAAACGCAATCTACCTGCTGCTTTCAAATTGTACATTGTAAATTATGCATTAAAGGTCAGCACAGCAAATCGCATGTTTTCATCCCATGCAGTGGAGTAATGGAAGTAATGCATTGCAAGTAATGTGCATGCATTTGCCATTTGCCATTGCATGATTTTCGGATTCAACTCTCATAGAAAAAAGACATTCATTCATTCATTCATTCATTCATTCATTCATTCATTCATTCATTCATTCATTCATCCATTCATTCATTCATTCACAACATAATACATGGCATACTATAATAGTAGCCACCGATTTACTAGACGTTGTGAACGGAATATGATCGAACAAAGAAAGTCAAAGATATCTCGGATAGTTATTGTCAGAGGTGAGGTCTATGACTCTACAAATTGATATCCGAAAACATTCGAAAAGCAGAATTGAAAAGAAAACGAATCTAGTGTTTCTCATTACACATTTTCAACTTTCAAAAGTTAGTTAATAGGGATGTTTGTTTTCGGAAAGGACAGGCATGAATTCTGTTTCGTGAGGAGGGTTGTCCGATCAGTTTCGACGTGGACCACAATATTGGAGTTACTCGGGGCCGACCGGGGACGCCCTGTGCTGTATACTAGAATTGCTGGTTGCACGAAGGCGGTATATACCTCTATATACCCCGATAAACTGTGGATAAGGCCACGTTACCATTAAGCATACGGCATTTCGCAAATGAACAAACCGATTATGCATGGGTGACATATCTGTGGTACCTTTGGATGTCTATAAAATATTGAGGGAATGTTTTATGGGAACTTAATTAGATGCGAATAATTGATTTATTTTATACATATTTTAAAATATTATGTTTTCATGTTTATTAATTCAGAATGGTTAACGTTATACCGTGCATGAAAATTCAAATTTCGGTCTGCATTTAAGCATTTTTTACCGATAAAAACATAATGTCAATCGTACAGCGACCAGAATTATTTGGGACTGTCTGTATTAATCAGGTAAAATGTGGTGTGATTATCTGTTAATTAAAGTTCAGTCTGGAGTCGTATTATAGTAGGTATACGTTGATTGTATGACAAGTTTAAACGTACTGAATTCATGCATCGTATGTACACTCTTCAAAAAAAGAAACGCATATGTGATTTTGAGAATATTTGTAGCTGCGACAAAAACAATACATATATACTATTTCTTTCCAAAAGGCCATCTTTGTGTGATTGTAAACAGCACCAGCGCCAAAACGCTGCAATTTTGATTTAAACTTTCCCTTGTTTTAGAAGCCTTTGAAGTAATATTCGCCAAAACGTCGCCAAGAAAATAAGCAAAGTAAAATGCACATGCAAATAAGCGGGAAGGTATAAGGTAACTATCACCATAAAAACACAAACTTTGCGTTTAATTTTGTCAATCGTTTTTGACTAATTCCGTCTAAAGTCGAACAAGAAGCGGCCGTCCAAGAGTTACCACCCAAGCCCAGTACCGCTACACCCAGGCTGCTCCCTTGCGACATCGACAGCCGTGGAGTCTGCAAATCCCATTCCTGGTTTGAGAAGAATTCCGACCAAAGTATCAGGAATCGATTTGGTGAAATAAGGTCTCCCAAGAAGGTCAGTTGTCGACCTTGTTTCGATAGACTTTCATCGGTGCAATCGCCTGCGGTGGTGTCGTAGAGTCCGGAACTGGAACGTTAGAAACCGGAGGCGAGTTTGGTTCAACGAATGAATGTTTTCATCACCAGCGAGATGGAAGAGAGTGTGATTACAGTCGGAGAAATGAATATTTTTCCCTTAATTGCATTCGACAGGTCGATAGTTTCGGTGGAGAAAGTGTCATAGTGTGGGATGAAATATTCCAGCACACAAAGATCTGATTTAACCCCCTGGATGCCACAGGGACATATATGTCCCTCCTCTTCACCCCTCACTTTGAAGTCGAATAAAATTCTAAATATACCACGCATATATAAATACTTCACAGTTTTGAATTCCCTGTTTCTTGATACCATCCACTATTATTCACTATTATCTCAGATCAAGCGAAAGTGCTTAAAATCGCCTTTCAAAATAGGCTTCTTCGTAAATGTCGCCATTTTTCAAACTGTACAAAATCGAGATTCACAGCGTTATTTGCAGTATGTTTTGAAATGTGAAAATCGGATAATTACTGGGAGTAATGAATTTCAAAAATAGCATATTAATGATCACTGATATCAAGTTTTCATGTAACCCGGAATGATAATTCTGAAATGTCACCGATGTACCCAGAATCGGTTGGGATGTTTTCGAAAATACACTTACACGAACGCCGAAGTGCGCTATCCGCCATATTGGATAGTGTTTACTAAATCACGTTTCGAGAAGGCCGGTATTGAGAAGCCCATTACATCATGTATACTTCATAGTTAGCTGAGACAAATGCATCATTGAATTCCCCATATATCTTAGAATCAAATTACAAATGGTCTTTGTCACCAATACCAACTGTCTAGACAAAACGAAACGAAATATACTTTGTATGAAAACGAACGCTGTGCTCGAAAGACAGCGCTTGACTGATATGTAAACAAAGAAAAAATCCAATTTTACACTGCGTAGCATTTTCGGAAATTTCCTAACATCCAGCCCTCTAATCATTGCTTACAATAGCTCAATACGCTTAGTATATTCAGGGGAAGAGTATCGTGGCAAAAAATAGCAAATTGAAAATAGATACAATGAAATAAATTTGGTAATTCATAAGAAACTGTCAAACTTTTAGTGCAGCGTGACGCCATGACTGACGCAAAATCACGCAAAACGACAACGGTACTTATCGGCATTTCTGGCTTTTTCCGTCATTTACAATGTAAACGATAAGAACATATCACAATACACAGATAGTCAGAATAATTCTGATTACTTATATCTCACATTTATATACAAAAGATCCCTGAATCAAGCAAAATGTCGTCGCAAAATCCTGTGTACCCTTCTCAGCGAAGCCGCCATTTTGAAAGAAATCGGTCATCGGTAGTGATGTCATACGTCAACATTGTTGCACATATTAGGCAATTTCTTTGAGGTGAAGGTCGGTTGAACAAGAGTAAACACAATGCCCATACCATTCCGATTGCACTTTTAGTATTGTGATGTATATTTTGCGCATCGTTCAGATATTTTTTCATGAAACTGATTTCAGTATCTACGTATATATCCATGTTCAACACCATATCATGTGTGGATATAAGGTATCCGTTTTTATTCTTTGAAAGCTTTTGATTGTTTGAATAATATTTACATGGGAAACTGTCTAAGTAAGTGTATTATACCACATTTTAAGCCTCTACACAAGTGTTGGAAGATCACACGTAGCCATTACTGCAACATGTGCTTTAGTTCCCGTGATGTGCAATATTCAATACGTTGGGACAAATATTGCAGTTTCATATGAACAGGTCAATAAACAACGATTTAATTCCAACTTATAAGTAAAACGGATAATATTAATGAAAATGATTTGTACATTTTATCAAATGTAGGGGCACACATACCACTATTTAAAGGAATTGTCTTGTTCATTGTATTGGTTCGTGTCGTTTTTATAGACAAAACTATTATCAATATTAATTGACCAGGTGCGAGTTTGTCAAAACGTTTCATGATTCATTATCATTGTTTTTCGATAATAAAGTCAATTCAAATGCGATTAAAATATATCTGATGGCAGAATGTCTAACTCAAACAATATTTATAAGGAAATTGTTAAAAATATATACATCAGGTCAAGTCTTAATTTGGACAAGCATTACGTCCATTTTCTAATACTTCTTTACTGAAACATCGATCTCTTTGTACCTTTCATTGCATACTTATGAAGGGAATTGATTTCATAATCATGAGAAGAAAAGTCTTTTTCCTAAATGAATACTCAATGAACATTCAGGTGTTGTGAAATTTTCATTTATGCTAAATTGATGCTAGGCAGGTGCGCGTGTTGCTCACAATAAGATATGTAGTAAAACCGTGTAATTGTTGATATATTCAGGACACTATTTCAGTGATAATACCATTCATTTTATATTTTGGCTGAAAAGTGTTGAATTCTGACACAGAAGCCGAAATCTTTTACACATTGAGTGGAAATTAGGTTAGATATATACTAATCAGCAACCAGAGTAGTCTTTTTCCGACGTCACAAAATGCACAAAACATGCTGCGACGTCAACTAAAATGTCGCATTATTTTCAGTTATTTCATTACGTTTGAAAATGTGGCTGTTACTCCGTTAATAATGATGGAAAATTAATAAAAATACATATACACAAACAGGAGAATATGAGAATCTAAGAACTAAAATATGTATCGGATATAGGGACATCCAAATCGCTATTGCCTGATTTTTGATGTAGTACACTTGCATCTTTTCTTACAAATTGTGAAACTACCAAAAGGTATCCTCTCACATTGGGGAAATTTGTGTTGGAATAGTTTGGTTCACTGTGAACAAAACATCACGAAAATATACTGTCCATATCCACAGCAAATTCTCTCCATGTGATCGGAGTTACATTGACCTAATGTAAACCATAGCTGAGTTATGCCCCCTTATCTTTATACGTGCATGACCTCTCTGTCGACGTTTGACGTCATAGTAGAAAATCGATTTTTGACATTTATTGCGGGTCATTTTTGATTTTGTGAGTATGGCGTTATGCATTAGCACATACATCCATTTCATATACACTTATGTCGTTCAGATATCAAGCTGTATTTTCTTCGCTGACACTTCCCGTAAAGATGCCAAATTAAAAAAAATCGCAGCAGAGTGCTTTTATTGGTGCACGATAAAAAACTGAGAAATTTACTGTTTTTGAACACACACAAAAGTTTTGGACAACTTTTAGCAGTGTCTCTTTCTCAAACCCCTGAGGTAGCCGCAATTATATTTATACCAACGGATAGGAAATCAAATATCCTACATGTCTGTGCAATTTCATAGCCGTACGCAGATCCAGGACCACGCGAGCGCAAATCTCGCACAACGTTCACTTTTCAAACTTTATGAAAATGTGCGCCTGAAAAAAAACTCGGCATCCAGGGGGTTAATGGTGGTTCAGAAGGATTTGAGAGCTAAACGATTCGTCAACGAAGTCCTTGCTTCCGTCGCACGCCTCCGATTATGGACCGACGACGGCGTTGTTCCAACATGACAACGTTACTTCACATGCAGCAAGCGTCACGGTCCGCGTACCTTGCCAGCTCCAACGCCAACGTCTTGGCACGGCCTTCCCGATCAACAGATCTAAACCCGGCAGAACACCTATGGACAATCTTGATGGACGTGACACCAACGTCTTGGCACGGTCTTCCCGATCAACAGATCTAAACCCGACAGAACACCTATAGACAATCTTGATGGACGTGGCGCCAACGTCTTGGCACGGTCTTCCCGATCAACAAATCTAAACCCGACAGAACACCTATAGACAATCTTGATGGACGTGACACCAACGTCTTGGCACGGTCTTCCCGATCAACAGATCTAAACCCGGCAGAACACCTATAGACAATCTTGATGGACGTAACACCAACGTCTTGGTATGGCCTTCCCGATCAAAAGATCTAAACCCGACAGAACAGCTATAGACAATCTTGATGGACGTGTGACGTTTCTTTTTTAAGAGTGTATATACATGCGGAAGAACGATTAATGGGTTTTACTTTAGTTGTAGGAATAACACGGTACTTACAGTTGATTCTTGTGTGTTTTGAGTTGGCTTTAAGTCACATGTTGAAGATGTCCAGCCATACGACGTAGTGGGCAGAGGGAAATGCTTCAAGTTTTGTGTCCGTGTGTGGCTCAAACCCGGACCTTCAGGAAGATGTAACTACTAGGTGTGTGCGGAACTATCAGATACAATTATTTAACACAATAATTTCACATAAACTGTATTTTTGTACACACATACACACGCATACACGCACACGGACACGCGCACACACACATAGCGTATCTTTGTGCTTCAGTTTCAAGCACTATATCTTATTTTTATGTATACGATTAATGCAGTGAAACATTGCTAATCCATGTTTAACATGTTTTGTTAAGGTTTTTTGTTAAGTTTTGTTAAATAAAAAAAGGTGAAATGTTTCTCGGGCATCGGCGCGTCACTCTTATTTGTGCGCGTAACATTTTTTTATTGCCTTTTAAAAAATAATTTTGACTTTGCCGCGGCCCAAATCATCCATTTGTCCACTATAAGAATCAGTGTCTGTAAGAACAAGAGTGACTGAATCTGCAACTCATTAACACATGCTCTACTTCCCAAGCTGTATTTCTGAGACAAAAAATGTGTTCCTCCCTCGTCACTGTTTTTCTATCAAAAATTAAAAAAACAAACAAAGTTCTACCGCCCTTGTCACTTTTGAAAAAAATGTGCCCGACGAAAAACATTAAATTATGTTTATGCAGCCTAATAATTCAAGAGCTGACCCGAGTTCCTAGCGGACTGGACGTTAAGCCTGATGTCTGTAGAAGTACAGGAAAAGGGGGGAGGACATCCATGATTGGCGGCTTAATTGATTAGAACTGGCTATTCAATGGTGATATGTTTTAAGTCTGTTTGTATGTTTGAGTACAATCGGGTTTTTTGGGATGACAGTTTACAGATAATCCGTTTATTCATGACCATATACATCGCAACACTGTCTATAGTCTTGGCAACATTACAGTAAGAAACAACAAAGAATAAATCGTTTCTTTTAAAAACATACACCCAAACAATTGCTGTTGATTAACACTTAACTAGAATTGGCCGGAAAAAAAACATCGAAGCATTCAAATGTTTTAAATCGTCCAAGATGGATCCTTATTGACAAAAGTTAATTTTAATGTACAAAGGTCTAAAGTCATTTCAATATTTGTTTCCTGTTTGATTTATGAACTAAACTGTATTTGATTGTTTACCAGAGCGCTTTCGTCCACAGAACCCCCGTCAAGAGGCGCCAGCGAGCCCCCATGTGTCCCTTGAAGCCGCACCTGTCATATTATAATTCATAATTTCATACCCCGAGGCCTTCGATTTAGTCTTTATAGAATTAAGCAATTCAAAAGAAATATTGACCACGAATTGTAATTCGTCGAATCACGGTTTGTGAAATTGGCTTCACGATAAGAGACAGGTCAGTAAGTGAAGATTTCGGTTATCTAGAGCTGTCATGATAGTTTATAGGATTGTTAGCTTTTAAATATATTAAACTTAACTTTCGCTGTGATTCTAGCTCCACAGAGTTACCTGTCCATGTCCCAATACCTTCACCGATATCTCAACTCAGCGTAAGGGTGCAACGTGAAGCTAACATCTCAAAATAAATGTGGTACAATTGACAGCAGTATTGTTAGGTGAGCTTGGGTGCCAAACCCGTACAAATTACAAAGTAATTACAATAGCAGTATGCAACAGAGTTTTAGTACGAAATAAAACTGCAATTTAAAGAGAATAGCAGTGGTCATTAGGGCTGTAGTCGAAGTACCCATGGATTGCGATCGTTGAATCTTCGACAGGAATTAATCGATGACGGAAACGAAAAACTGCTGACGCATCGAAAATTAGGAAAGTTTGACATTAATAGGTAAATACCGCTTGTTAAAACTTTAGCACTCTCATCACTGGTGCATATATTCACTTCACTCCCAAATCCTCCACAGGAATCCATTGATAAATTAAACGATATATTTTATAAATTCTGGAATGATAAGCGGGACAAGATAAATCGAACGACACTTATTATAAAATATTAAGAAAGGGGATTCAGAATGGTTAATGTAGAGGTCTTCATCAACTCATTTTAAACAATGTCACACCCATGTTACACCTGCATCATACCATTTACATATCCATGTTACACCTGCATCATACCATTTACATATCCATGTTACACCTGCATCATACCATTTACATATACAAGTTACACCTGCATCATACCATTTACATATCTATGTTACAGCTGCATCATACCACTTACATATCATGTTACACTTGCATCATACCATTTACATATCCATGTTACAGCTGCATTATACCACTTACATATCCATGTTACAGCTGCATCATACCATTTACATATCATGTTACACTTGCATCATACCATTTACATATCCATGTTACACCTGCATTATACCATTTATATATCCATGTTACAGCTGCATTATACCACTTACATATCATGTTACAGCTGCATTATACCATTTACATATCATGTTACACTTGCATCATACCATTTACATATCCATGTTACACCTGCATTATACCATTTACATATCCATGTTACAGCTGCATTATACCACGTACATATCATGTTAGAGCTGCATTATACCATTTACATATCATGTTACACTTGCATCATACCATTTACATATCCATGTTACAGCTGCATTATACCATTTACATATCCATGTTACAGCTGCATTATACCACTTACATATCCATGTTACACCTGCATTATACCATTTACATATCATGTTACACTTGCATCATACCATTTACATATCATGTTACACTTGCATCATACCACTTACATATCCATGTTACAGCTGCATTATACCACTTACATTTCCATGTTACAGCTGCATTATACCATTTACATATACAAGTTACACCTGCATCATACCATTTACATATCCATGTTACACTTGCATCACATCACTTACATATCCATGTTACAGCTGCATCATACCACTTACATATCCATGTTACATCTGCATCATACCACTTACATATCCATGTTACACCTGCATCATACCACTTACATATCCATGTTACACTTGCATCATACCACTTACATATCCATGTTACACCTGCATTATACCATTTACATATCCATGTTACAGCTGCATTATACCACTTACATATCCATGTTACATCTGCATCATACCACTTACATATCCATGTTACACCTGCATCATACCACTTACATATCCATGTTACACTTGCATCATACCACTTACATATCCATGTTACACCTGCATTATACCATTTACATATCCATGTTACAGCTGCATTATACCACTTACATATCCATGTTACAGCTGCATCATACCATTTACATATCCATGTTACACTTGCATCGTACCAGCGGCACATCCATGTTACACCTGCATCATACCACTTACACATCCATCATGTCTCATTTAATTCTCTGTTATTAAGATCAGATCCGAGCGATCTCTACCAGACACAAAGATGTGGTGACATCCCAAAACAGTTCACGTTAGAGCAGTTCTCATGTGACCAGTGAGAGCGGTGCCTACTAAATCGTGAAAGTGAAAGTCCGAAAGCTTCTATAAATATTCATGAAACCTGGAAAAGGTAGACTTGTTGTTTCTAACAAACACCGTCTGTCTCCTACATCAGTGGGACAAACATTCACAAGGGAACTACCGCCTTTCAATCTCTTCCGGTTGTTAGTATTACCGGAATTTTCTTTCGTTCAGTTTTCAATTTTGGATAGACAGCTTTGTGCATATTCCAAGCGAATTTTTAACCATTTACCTCGAGAAACCTGTTTTCTCAAGAGATCGTTTTAAGATGACCATAATAGGATGTTCTTAGAGCCTTGTATAACAGCAGCCGGCACTAGGATCCTTGTGTAACAGTAGCCAGCACTAAGATCCTGGTGTAACAGTAGCCAGCACTAAGATCCTTGTGTAACAGTAGCTAGCACTAAGATGGTATTTGAATATTGTTGGAATTTGAACCAGTACATGAGGAGCGATCGATGTGTTTTAGGTAATATGAATATTGACATACTCGTTTCATTGCCACGTGTTTTAAGTGACTAATGGTACAGAAGTTTGCAGTATCTAGGTACTAAGATGAGCAACTCTTGTCTCCCATCCTGACAAAATCCCATAGGACAAAATTTCTGTGG
The DNA here is from genome assembly GCF_037392515.1 of Haliotis asinina. Lineage (NCBI taxonomy): Eukaryota > Metazoa > Mollusca > Gastropoda > Lepetellida > Haliotidae > Haliotis > Haliotis asinina. Next base: position 41,303,762 of record NC_090293.1, read on the forward strand.
ACAAAATCCAAAATAACCAGCATAGGACAAAATCCCACTATTAAACGTGTTTTCATGACAGAGACCATGTTTTGATTAGCATACTTTATGAATGAGCTAGATGAGAGTTCTTGTGAGTTTAGTCATTTTATTTGTGCTTATGTGTATATACATGATTGTGTTAATTTATACTATGTGAACTGAATGAAAGCTATTATGAGTTGAATCATGTTTATTGTGTTTATCTACATATGGTCAATAATGCTTATTTATGAGGACAAATATAAATATCTATTTTTTTCAAAAATAAAAAGTAGTGTATATCATTTTTCACACTGTTGGGTTTTTGTCCACTTTGTTTTTTGTCCTATGGCATTGTGTCTGGTTGGGATTTTGTCTAATTGGGATTTTGTCCTACCCTCTTCAAGAGAGCCGTAATTGAAATAAACACATTTTCGCCTGTCACTCACCTGAACGGTAACAACGCAACTCTGAAGTACTTATGGATAAGAAATCACGAAAACATATTGAATACAAACAGATGCCACTTTGCAAATATTTGTGCAATCTATTTCTTCGTCTTAACGCTGTCGCAAAGTCCAGGACTTGTCTGTATCCAGCTTCAGAGTGTATTGCCCCGGCAGCTGTAAATGTAAGATGTGCCATTCTACAACAGGCGTCTCCCGCATGTGTGTGTGTGTGAACCTAATACTGCCAAGGGGTTGTGCCAAGAAGTACATATTTAAATGAAATATTTCCAATTAACCGGAACTGTCACATATTTGAAATATCCACAGTTATAACATATGACCTTGTTATAGGAGATATAAGTGTTGATTGTATGGCTTATAATGATATCCCAGGTTCTGCAAATGACTGACTACATCCGTGTGTAAATGTATGTTACGGTAAGTTCATGAAGTGCCACTAAATACCATAGTCTACAGAAAGTGGATCACAGTTTCAACATCAAGTATTTGAAACTATTGTGGCAGCAACTGTTGCACTTCAGCTTGGCTTTGAAGCACTTACACGTCGTTGTCTGACACTTGCTGTGTCCAAATCAGCCGAGCCTCATAATCCCCTGACCCCCACATATAGATGAAATGAAATTTCATGAAATGACCGAAGTATATTGATTGTTGTTCCACAAAATGACGCGAAATGGCTGACTCTAGTAGTCATTTCACGACATAACTGATTTTACAGTCTGGCTGTAACATACACATAGCTTAACGGGTCATCAGTTGGTTGGGAGGCTGGGGTGATGTAAGTTGGTGCTTGACCCCAATCCACTCACTAATAATGCTAGTACTTCCCAAAACACTGTGTTTCCAAGTAATGGCTGTTGACAGGACTTCGACAATATCCTATATCCTTTAAGGATGATGCCATGAAACAGACCACGTGACCATGTAAGTCAAACCTGGCCACACACCACGTGACTGTATGCACAGTGAATGCTGGCCGCACGTGACTCGACTGTAAGTACAGTAAAACCAGCCCGCAAGTCACATGACTGCAAATATAGTGAAAACTGACCACACCCAACGTGACTGTAAGTACAGTGCCTTGTCGCCTCATTGCTTCACGAAGACACCTCTCGCCCGCTCACTGCTTCATGGAGGCACCTTTTGCCCACCACACTGCTTCTTGAACACACCTCTCACCCCACCCGATTGCTTCTTGAAGACACCTCTCACCGCCCCATTTCTCCATGAAACCTGTCACCGCCCCATTTCTCCATGAAGACACCTCTCACCGCCCCATTTCCCATGAAGACACATCTCACCGCCCCATTTCCCAATGAAGACACCTGTCACCGCCCCATTTTTCCATGAAGACACCTGTCACCGCCCCATTTCCCCATGAAGACACCTCCCACCGCCCCATTTCCCCATGAAGACACCTCTAACCGCCCCATTTCATCACTAACAGATTTCTCACCGCCCCATTGGTTCATGAACACACCTCTCACCCCACCTTATTGCTTCTTCATGGCACCTCTCAATCGTCCATTTTTTTCATAAAGACACCTCTCATCGCCCCATTTTTTTCATGAACGCACCTCCCATCCACCTCATTTCTTCATGAACACACCTCTAACCGCCTCATTTCTTCATGAATACACCTCTCACCGCCCCATTTCTTCATGAACACACCTCTCATCGCCCCACTGTTTCATGAACGCACCTCCCATCCACCTCATTTCTTCATGAATACACTTCTCACCGCCTCATTTCTTCGTGAACACACCTCTCACCGCCTCATTTCTTCATGAACACACCTCTCATCCCACCCCACTGCTTCATGAACACACCTCTCACCGCCCCATTTTTCCTGAAGACACCTCTCACCGCCCCACTGCTTCATCTCTCATCCAACCCCACTGTTTCATGAAGACACCTCACCCAACCCCAGTGCTTCGTGAAGACACCTCTCACCCAACCCCACCAAAACACACCTCGCCCAACCCCAGTCCTTCATGATGACACCTCTCACCCATTTCGTAATTTCATTTCCATGGAGGTACATCCGAACCTAACCCATCGATTCAAGAAAACGCACCCCACCCAAGCCCTCTTTCCCTCCCCTCAAGCACACGAACATCAGGTTATCGCGTCTCGCTGGCTGTAAATCTCTACATAGGTAGTTTATTGCGATTACTGTCGGGGGTCGATGAGGTACCTGACACCTAACCGGCAACCACTTACCTGTAGGAGGGGTGGGGGAGTTACGTGGAGTGGGGCGCTGCTAGGCTAAGTGCTGGGGTTACCGGGGTGCTGTACAAGATGCCCTATGGACTAAACACAAGCGTTCAGTGGACACGGCTCCACGTCCAGAGAAGCTGATTAACTGCCCATATATATGTTACAGTCAGATTGTGAAATCAGTAATTCCGTGAAATGACTAAATATTTCAGTCATTTCGTGAAATGACTAAGAGGGTCAGCCATTTTTGCGTCATTTTCATTACATTTCACTTAATAACATACCCTGCAAAAGTAGATCACAGTGTCAACATCACTTGTGGTCACCAACGGTTAAAACTATACTGGCAGCGACTGATGCACTTCAATTTGGCTTTGAAACATTTACACTTGTTTGTTGACACTTGCCGTGTCCAGAGCAGTCACGCCTCATAAGGCCATCACATATATACTGAACATCATTGAAAACGCACCACCTGTAAATTTTGAAATAAGGCAATAGAATCTTTTGGAAATGGAAAATTAATGGTGGGAATTTTGATAATAACACACTAGATCGTAAATAACGCTCTACAGTAAAAAACGGATCGTTCGAACACATCATCGAACACATCACATGAAAACAACAAAATTCATGCACATCACACACGAAGGGCACAAATTGCATGCAGAAAGCATGCTGTTCAGGGGTATAAATGACCTTCGGCACAAAACCGTTCTCATTTTCGCAGTACTTTCGTAAGTAAAGTTTTTTCGCCATGCCAAGATTGTCACCAGAGGAACGAGAACAGGCCTTGGGTATGTTGCAGGTCGGCGCTTCAAGCAGAAACATTGCACGACGATTTGGGTGTCATCATTCGACCATTCTGAGGCTTGCTAACAGATACCAACAAACAGGAACCAGCAGGGACCGGCAACGCCCAGGTCAGGCACGTGTTACCACCCCTCGTCAAGATCGAGACATTGTACGGCGCCATATTCGGGATCGAACCTTGCCCGCTGCCAGAACCGCCAACGCTGTCCAGGGTCGACGTGGTTTGATCAGCGCTTCCACCGTCCGACGCCGTCTCCGTGCGGCAGGGTTACGTTGTCGACGCCCTTACGTTGGACCCATCCTGACTGACAGGCATCGCCGTGAACGCCGACAATGGGCTGAACAGCATCGTGTGTGGTTGTTACGACGTTGGCATGGTGTGGTGTTCTCCGACGAGTCGCGTTTTCACTTGCGAAATGCTGACGGGCGTCTACGGGTATGGCGTCGACGGGGTGAACGTTATCATCAGGATTGTGTTGTGCAAACCGATCGGTGGGGTGGAGGCAGCATTATGGTGTGGGGAGGGATAAGTTATCACCACAGAACCGCTCTGATTGTTTGTCGTGGCAGAGTGAATGCCGTTTACTACCGTGACAACATTCTTCAGAACAACGTCGTTCCCTTCTTTCACCAGCATCAAGATCTGCACACATTTCAACATGACAATGCACGAGCCCACACTGCACGTGTTTCGATACAGTATCTGGCTAACAACAACATTCCTCTACTTCATAGGCCTGCATTGTCACCAGATTTGTCACCCATCGAACACTTGTGGGATTACATCGGCCAACGCCTCGCACGTCGTCCGCAGATCAACAACCTTGGAGAACTCGACAATGCCTTGCAGCAAGAGTGGAATGCAGTGCCTCAGGACTTTATTCAGAGACTTATCCGTTCAATGAGGAGACGTTGCACAGCTTGTGTTGCTGCTAACGGGGGTCATACACGCTACTGACTTTCCATTTTGACCCCCTCTTTATTTCATTGTCAGCTGCATTAAATCTTCACTGTTTTGCTTGATTGTTTTTTTGCTTCTTTTCTTTATCAAACATTGGTCTACACAAATATGTAACATTTACATAGATTGCTCACTTCTGCTCTTAGAAATCCACATTTTTAGGGGTGGTGCGTTTTCAATGATGTTCAGTAGATGAAATGAACTTTTATGAAATGACTGAAGTATAGGATTGTTCGTGCAGAAAATGACACGGGTCTGACCCTCTTAGTCATTTGGTATTACATTGCTATTACATCATTATCTGCAAAGGTAACAGAAGAAATGAATTAGATTTGGCCAACTTCGATTCTAGTGCGCGGTAAGCCTGGACATCTCCAGAGCCTGGGTTCAGTTGAAAGGGCCACTGGCGACATAAAGGACGTGCTTGTTACCTGGGTGGCAGACAATAACTTTCAAGTTTGGCCTATGAGTTTTTGATTTGTGCAGTACTCCGAAACATCGGCTCATCATTCGGGTATTCAGAGTAGTCTATATGCCGCCATGTTTGGAACCAATGCTCGAGCTGGACTCACGTCAACTAGCCACCCAGGAGATATCATCGAAGGTCTGCAAACAGAACAAGACGTCCAAGACGTCTACAATTCTAAAAGAGTGTCAATCGAATCAGCATCTGCAGCTACTGAAGACCCAACCGCCCAAACCACTGCCAGGTCTCCTTACCCAGTTGCATAGAAACTCAACAGCAAATTCTGAACCAGAGAACACTAGCTGTAGAATCACAAGTGAAACAGGCAGAGCGTATGGTGAAGAGAAGCCGAGGCGCCTTGTGCGCAGGGGAGCCTGGTGACAATGTAGCTGTGTCGGTTCCCATTGTTGATCGTGGTAGAGTGAGTGAGTGAGTTTAGTTTTACGCCACTCTCAGCAATATTCCAGCCATATGGCGGCGGTCTGTAAATAATCGAGTCTGGACCAGACAATCCAGTGATCAACAACATGAGCATCGGTCTGCGCAATTGGGAACCGATGACATGTGTCAACCAAGTCAGCGAGCCTGACCACCCGATCCCGTTAGTCGCCTCTTAAGACAAGCATAGTCGCCTTTTATGGCAAGCATGGGTTGATCGTGGTAGAGGGGACCTGTGCAATTTATTGGGCGTTATAACGGACAGAAACAAGAATGACATGTACGCAATTGCTACTAATAGTGGTATTCTCAAAGGGTACTACTCTTGCAATCAGATGACATTTGCCCTGGGCATCTTTTGACAACCACGGGCATTAACAAAGACATACGTGTTTCCCTACTAGAAGTACTTTCCGTGTTGTCCATATGTGGTGGGCAGGGTTTTGTCAAGTGTGACTGCACTTAAAAGGTGCCAAACAAATAGGTGCAAGTGTTTTAGGACCAAAATGACATGTAACTGTCGTTGCCATAATAGCTTAAACCGTTGGGGGGGGGGGGGGGGGGGGGGAAACATCATTATGTGAAGTTTGCCCGGCAGATGGGTAAATCAAAAACTGTAATTTCACGCCTGTGGGATAAGTACCGTCAAAGGGGTGGGGTTGCAGCGAGACCTGGGCGTGGTAGACCAAAATCAACGACACCACGACAGGATCGTCTCATTACGTTAATTGCTTTAAGCGATAGGTTTAAATCGGCCCGTGCCATCAATAGAGAATTCCGCACACTCACTGGAAGACGCATTTCAACCTCAACCGTTATAAACCGACTCTATCAAGCTCGTCTGAAAGCAAGACGTCACCCTTTCAGCTCACCATAAGCGCCAAAGATTGGCATGGGCTAGGCAGCATCAGGGACGGGCTGTGCGCCACTGGCATTACACCATGTTCTCTGATGAGTCAAGGTTTTGCCTACGATTCACAGATGGCAGAAAACGTTGTTGGCGTCGGAGCGGGGAGCGATATGCCAGAGCAGCAATTCTTTACCATGATCGATATGGAGGTGGTACTGTCATGGTGTGGGGTGGGATTACACATGACAGATGATCAGATTTGGTCATTATTAACGGAGCCATGACTGGTCAGCGATATGTTGACCAAATATTGCGTCCTGTTGTGGCTCCATTGGCTAGAATTATCGGCCGAAATTTTGTATTCCAAGATGATAATGCCAGACCACATCGGGCCCGAATTGTCTCCGCTTATCTCCGACAAGAAGGTATCCAGACATTGGACTGGCCCTCTAAGTCCCCAGACCTGTCCCCAATTGAACATCTCTGGGACGTTCTTGGTCGAAGGGTGTACACCAGGGACCCAGGACCCGCCAACCTGGCCCAGTTTGGTGCAGCTCTCCAAGAGGAATGGCGGGCAATACCACGGGCAACCATCCGGAAATTGATTAACAGCATGCCATCAAGGTGCCGTGAATGTGTTGCCCAACATGGTGGACACACCACATATTGAACTTGACGCCTAAAATTGATTTAGTGGATATTTAAAGCAGTTTCAAATTCGCTATTATTTCATTAGTTCCTTTATTTCTTGTCGGTAGTATATATACAGGACTGTAACATATATATATACAGAATAGCCCATTGCAACTTCCTGCATGTATACAGAACAGATCATGAGAATATTCTGCATGTATACAGAAAAGCTCATTACAATACCCAGTCATATACACAGAACAGGTAACAAAATACCACGCATATGTATACAACTAACTGTTCGAGCCCAGCATATATACAGAACAGGTAACAAAATACCCCGCATATGTATACAACTAACTGTTCGAGCCCAGCATATATACAGAACAGGTAACAAAATACCCCGCATATGTATACAACTAACTGTTCGAGCCCAGCATATATACAGAACAGGTAACAAAATACCCCGCATATGTATACAACTAACTGTTCGAGCCCAGCATATATACAGAACAGGTAACAAAATACCCCGCATATGTATACAACTAACTGTTCGAGCCCAGCATATATACAGAACTGAGAACACGTCGAAGCTTATGATGTTAACCTGTTCTGAGCAACTCATTAGGCCTGCACATGAACAGTGAGAAGTTAATCACAAAGGTACTTAATTATCCCCGCTCTTATTCAACGAGTCCCATATAATTAACTATGTATATAGTCACAATAAGTTTGTCCTGGATTCTACAATAAACTTTTCCAAACTCTGAAACCCCATCAGTTGACTGGATACATAACGCCATGTCAGCCAACTGGCTATGTCCACATGTATGCATGTCTCAGTCAGAACATACCAGACTCCAATGTCAAACAGACGCGTCCGTAAAATACCATCATTTTGTCAAGTGTGGTGAAACGCCCCTATAATCATTTGGACGAGGCGAAAATACTTCTTTGAAGGCAAGGAGGCTAATTTCTATTCAAGTCAAAGCAATCAGATTAGATAAAAAATAAGGATGAATTTTACAAAACCGTGTGTCTTACAAAAATAAATTCTCAAGTTCCATTTCACAAAAGAAGGACTCTTTTATGGCAACCGTGCACAAAAAGTAATTTATTAGAAATCGCAATAAACATCAGTAATCCAATTTTCCTTTCTTTGATCTTACTTCACATAAAAATACATAACTTCAATTTATCTTCTAAGAAGGAAATATGTTGGAAAGTAAGATATCTTGTTCACATGCAGTGATAGTAAGTAAACAGTTGTCATTTTATATAAAGGGTCATATTTTACATTCTGACGCGAGAGACGTAACTCTTTTAGTGGGTGTATTGAAAGTTGTCGTTTGTTTGATCACAAACAAAAGGAAATGTATCTGGGATATGGCTCCTTTGTTCAGTTCTGAAAGGACTTCGCTCCAAAGGGTTATTTCACGACAGCTTCAGTTTCCAGCAATCGTCGACAACTGCTACCCAGTCCACATATCCAGTTGGTCGACAAAATATATATTTAACTGAACCTGTCATAGATAATGTATATTCATTATATTCCATCATACGAAATAATCCCCGACCCGGAGGCCAAGCACCTGTTGTTATTGCTGTCTCAAATATGGGCAGGCCATTATGTCCTTCAGTAAATTACTAGTCACTTAGTTTTCAACTGGAGTGTTTCCCAATTTGTTCTTTATGCACGGAAATCATCAACGATGTATCATGTTACGATAACCTATAGTTTCACTTCCTGGTATTTCAGCACTTTGACGTTGGAATGTCAACACAAGTCAAATAAATAAAACCTCCCGTGTGTGCCACAGGCTTCGCTTGATTTTGTAGAAACAGTGTGAAACTGTACAGTGTAGTCTACTTTGTTTTTATTGGTTTGTCTTTAACTAAATGATCCTGCAGATGTTATTCTGGGCTGCCTGCAGTCAGCAGCAAGCCCTTATAGCCAGCTGTTAAATAAAACTATTGCCAACACTGATTCCATATATTAAATATAAAAGTTTCCTCTTTTAAATCGAAATCATCACGTGACAAGTAGTTGAATGTGTTTTCACATGTTGCACATCTAGAAGCCAAACCATTTGATTACTGCCTTCTGTAAAAGTCATGCTCTTCTTGAGCGCTGCTATTTGAGTTTCGTTACATGCAGTGAAGGGATCATGGTATGATGGTATGATGTCTAGTTACATCTTCACGGCACTCCAAGCTCATCTCCATCAGTATACACTGTCACTAAGTCAGTCTGTCGCTGCTGCTCGGATCCGTCTGAATGAAGGGCGACTGTCGTCAGTTTGATTATCCCTGTTGGTATCTGATCATCATCAAACCACACCGGCAAGTTCCACCTCTTCCATCCATTTTGTGCACACTGACACTGACGTTATCCCCACTGAACCGAATTTCGTCAATATGCTATTCTCCGCACTCATGATGCAAACATCATTTTTTTTAGGGGGGTGGGTGGGGGGGGGGGTGGGGGGGGGGGGTGGTTTGTTTTGGTTTGTTTGTTTGATTTTCCAGAAATGGTCGTTGGAAACAGATATGACGGGGAGAACAAAACAGACGTGTGTGTGGTGGAACTCTCTAAAGTATAGGGCATTGTATATGCGGTGCTGAATGAGTGTAAACTGTAGATATGTGGGTTCATTCCCAGGACACTACGACCTCGATGTTTCGAATGAAACTGAGGCTTGTCGACATTTGATAATAAAATACTCCAACCTGCAAGATAGATACGAGGTCACCCGGAACAGACTGAACCTTAGGGCACCAGCGCCATTATGTTTGTCTTAAACCTAAAACTACCCAAATAATTTTACAATTTAGTATTGTCCAAAGTCTTGCAATCACAAAGTTTGTCGATTGTCCGGCGTTGATGAGCTCAGTAGCCCATTCCCACTATGTGGACTCTTTTTTTCTGGACACTTTTTTCTGGACTTCTTACACGACACAGGATCTCCATGTCCCGAGAATACAGAATATAGAATAGTCCATACTTTCAGGATGGCAGCCTACAAGGTGACGTCCCTAGTGTCTTCCGATAAGGGAAGCATCCTGTGAGAATACCCGGACAATGCACATACCATCCGAGATCAGAACTGAATTTCATAGGAAACAGGTGTTTATTCAACAAATGTGACGACAATTCATTACACGGGAACAACAAAGCAGCATATAACACATACATCATATTGTATATATGTTTATAATCATGTACATATTACATTGTAGTTGGACTCTCTAATCATAATAATTTTGTGAATATTACCAGTTCCATTGTAGTTGTAGTAATATCATTTCTTGTACTAATGAACATGCTCTGTTTAGCAACAGGCCTAGTCATTTTGAAACTAACTATGCTCACGTTAACAAATGTCTATTGCAAACTACTAACTAGTGTACGTCAGGCTGGGTCACTGTACATTGTTATGTGGCCTGAATTGATCCAGTCTGATTGGATCATTCAAACACTTGCCCTCTTTTCAATCTGCACTTCACTGTCACTGTTTGCACTGCTGTGTTAGAGTCAGTTCATACAATAATATTTCAATGCCATTTATATGTAGCATTCAGTCACCTTTATATGCTATATGTTTAGTGTGTATGAATAGATATAAACTGTAACTTGTGTGTACGTGTACGTGTACATGTACGTGTTAGATTTAAAAAGTCACTCAGTCTACATCATAACCAAGTAAGGTTTAGTGTACAATATTTAACATGAAAGTGTTAAAATTCATTACAGCGTTTCCAGTTTCCAATGAGTGATTAGTTGCGCATTGAATGGTTTGGCTGATTGATTTTATAATGAGTTGTTGAGTTGACTTGCGTTTTATGTCCATCTCCATCCGTTTTGAGCGGATAGTCAGCGGATAGACTGTGGCCAGTACGATATCATTGTGAAATTTGCTCATCACGTGTTGAGTGACAACCCATGTAGGTATAACCGGGGTATTTTTTATATAAAAAGGGGATAAGGTATATGTGAATGTAAGTATGAATATATACTGGTCAAAATAAGATAGGGATATTGGTATTTTTAATGATTGATATTTCATCAGTGTGTCAATGAATAAATGGATCATTATTCACAATTTCAAAATTTATATACATCCCAAACTATTTTTGTAAAGTATAGTTTGAGATTAACGTATCTTAAATGTTGTTTATACAGGTTATAAGTACGAATGACAAGCTTGGTGACTATGTATCCTCCACTTCTGGTAGGCATTACTTTGTGCTTGTATATATTGAAGGACTACCGTGTACTTCATATGTTCTATCTGGGAATGTTTACTGAATTCAAATGCCTGTATAGTAACCACATTTATGTAATTATATTTAGGAAGTAAATCAAGAGTGAAAGCCCCTTTAATTTCAACCGTATGACTATTATGTCATCTCAAAAAAAAATCCTACGTATATGATATGACTTTGTGTTAATTGAATCATGTATAGTTTCAGAGTGGCTTGTTGCTGACTGGAAAAAAAGTTCCCACACCCGTAACCAGTGCCCTGGATTTATCACGTCCAGCCACAATCCCTGTTACACACAGAATCCCTGCAAATATGATGTAAACATTATCAAAATAGATACATTGTTTTATAGTTCAAGGAGATGCATTCTGTTCTGATAAATCTAAGACTCTCAAATATGGCATAACGATGTAGAACTATCACTTAAATTGTATTTTTTCACACATCCTGTATAAACTAGCAGGCCTACCTTGTTGGACACATGCATACATCCTGCAAAACACTGTTTCCAAGATATATGAATCCCATGCCTGTCTGGCCAAAGCTGACGGGGCAGTTCTTGTAAATGTTAAGCTATATGTCGCTGGGAAAGCAGTTTGTATTGCCAGGCGTGTAGATGATGTCGTTGCTTCTGTTTCCTAGACTAGTGTTCTCGCTGACACTGTTAGCCTGGGTTAAGGGTATGAGCATAAGTTCTGGGGCTATTGACACATGACCAGCCATGTCAAATGTAACTCAAACGACATTTTTGTCGTGTTGAAATAGTATTCCAATCATTCTGGAATCCAAACAAAGGAGAGCCTATCAGGGTTCTCGTATGTACGTTTATATTTTGAAATGCATGTTGATTATATGTTTTGATTGCTCACTGTTTGCATCTGTTGTGATAACAACCAATTTAAACAACGCAGTAGGACTTTCCACATGGCCACAAACCTTACAGTAAGTCTCTGTTCGTCCTCATACTGATGTGAGCTCCACCATTTTTTTTTTCATTCACTGCAATTTTCATATGGGAACCCCATCACCAAGTCGACATTACATCTATTGAGAGAGTTCAGCGACAAGCAGCCAAATTTATAACATCAGACTATCCACAAACTATTAACTATAAAAAAGATGCTAGAAGACATTGGCTTAAAACCACTCAAAGAACGAAGCAGGGAACAAAAACTTGTACTACCCTTCAAGATAGTGAATAGGCTAGTGGCAGTAAGCAGAAGGTCAGACTCTGGTCCCTAACACTACTAGAACCAGCAAACATACTACACTGGACTTTAAACAGGTGGAGTTTAACAAAGAAACATTCCTTTTATCCAAGGACGATAAAAGACTGGAACATGTGGGGAAAATAATAGTTTCTGAATACAGTCTGTCCTGGGAATGTTTTAACCTGAGCACCGGTATATTAGCTAAAATGTGCTTAGTGCCGTTTTCTATTTCCTGGTTGGTTTACGAAAACATACGTACGGTAATCTGAACTTCTCACTGTCAAACCGTTACACTTGTACACATAAACAACAGCACACAGGGCAGTTCGGTACGACAGGAGATAAACAAAGTACAATAATCACAGTAATAATTCATACATAATGTAATGTAATGCATTAGGTTTCAGTATGACAGGAATAATTAGAAGTTAAATTTATATCTGAAGGGTATTATGTTCAGATGCTTTTGGTAATGTATGTACATGTAGCAGTAAAGGGCAGCATTGATACTGGGAACATGTACTTTTCGCTCATATTACACAAAACATATACCAAACATATACACACTTAGAGGAACGGAAATATTTCGTAAAATGATTTCTTAAGAAAAGGAAACAAAGACCAAACTATACGTGACTATTCAGTGAGGGAATGAACAAGTTTCGTTTTGAGTCGCTTTTATCAATATTCTGGGGACACCAGACATGGGCTTCCCATGTACCAACATTGCGAATCGAACCTGGATCTTCAGTGTCACGATCGAACGCTTTAGCCACTAGGCTACCCCACCTCCCCTTATGACTGTTGTCATGTAAAGTCAGGATATTGGCTTAAGATGATATCAGCAATATTACATCCATCCTTTAATGTTCCTACAATGAAGAGTCAATACAAAACTATCTATAAATCCATGTTCTTTTCACGAAACATCTGTCTAGAGGTTTAAGTTGTAGTTGACAGCCTGGGACAAGTGGGACCAGCCACTAATTATGAAAGAGAAAGTCATGAAAGGAGTATGCATATACCATCTAAAGTCTGAATCTTACAAAAGATTGGGCCTTACACCACTGGGCACAAAATGTCAGTTGTTTTACCTCTAAATCCAGTGATGTACACAGATTTCTTATAACCCTGACAGGGAGGACTCAGACACTGTTTGTTCAGTCCGAGAAACTGGTTTATTCAGCAAATGTGACAATTCATTACATGGAGACAAAGCAGCAAATACAAAGCAGCTAACCCCATGTATAGAATCCCAACACTATTACATAAACTCCATTAAAAATGGTTCATTTTTTTTAGAAATCACTGAAATACATTTTGTTCTGATGAATCTAAAACTCTCAAACATGTAAATGTTAAACAATCTTTCACATTTGTTTCTTCACACATCCTGTTCTGTCATAACCCATTTCGCTCCCCTTAACAAACCAGTCCCCAAAACTAACCTCACTAATGTTGGTATTTCATTTCAAAAAACATGTTTTTGCAAAAACAACATATTTAAAAATTAGCAGTCACATTACAAATATCTCAAAACAAATATTGCAAACAATTAGAAATGTAAAATACTCCCAACTTCATCACTTGAAAATAGTAACTTATTTCCACAGTATACAATGTCAACAAAGTTTGTTGATTCAAAACTATTTGATTTGAACATAAAAAAAATGCTGTGTAAGTATGTAAAATTTCAGTTCTAGAGGTCTGCTTGTTTGAAAAAATACATTTGTGGGACACGAGGTAATTGGTCAGATATGAAAATATATGTCATGAAGAACAACATATGCTGATAACCACTACATGCATATTCCAGGTTCCTTACACATAACAAAAAACAAAAAGTACTCTAAATCAATTCAGTATAAAAATGTGTTCTGACACTCTTGACTAAATATCTTGTTTCCGATTCATTAGTATAGTGTTCTGTGAGATGGATGATCATGCATTAAGTCTAGATGACAAGCAGCTAAGGGCAGGACTATGTTACAGTGATACAAAAAGACGAAACTGACTAATAAAGAAACAAGTTATAAAAACAACAATACAGGTACAGTAGAAAATAAAACAAACAGTGCAGGAGCTTCAATACTGTTTCAATATGACATGTCTTGTACTTCAATGACCCACTACATAAAGGCCAGACAACTTCTAAATACTGATGTTACATTGATTTTCTGATTAGAAAGTTTAACCAGAGTTGATGTCCATGTTTCTACATTTCTGACTCCTCAAACACAAAATGACATGACTAGTTCCAAATGTAAATAGTACTGGCAGTGTCACCATATCCCTGTTCCTAGACATAACACGCAGGCTAGTGGTGGAATGCATGTTCTGAATAAATTAACCTTTGTTAAAAAAGATAAAAACTTCTGATCAAACTGTGTCTCATACTGAACAAGAGAGTCAAATTTAATAGGAAAGCTGTCTTATTCTCTAGAAGCAATGGAGCCTTAAATTATATAGGGGTGTATAAATACCTCCACCCAGTTTTTTCATGGGTCCAAATGAAGAGATGTAATCAAATGGGTCAGCCATTCTTTCATGTCTCCCTCTCACACACCAGGACAGCCTGATAACACTTCAAACAGAGGATTAGCTGGTCACTGTACTGTACAGTACTGAGTCAATAAAATGACTTAGAGAATACAAACGCCCTTATACAATTGTGTTATACAGTTTTATTCTAACCAAGTTAAGAGCTTAGAAACAACATTTGTAAAACAAAACAAAAAAACAAACTGTTGCCTGAGCTAAACATTAGAGTCAGCTGAGTCAGTTCAGCCTTGGGTATATTTGTTTGCGTATTTTTTAAAAACCATCACTTTCAAGGAATACATAAACATATCTCTACACACAAAAGAAATTTTATAAATAAAAATTCAACAAAGAACATATAAAAAAAATTCTCACCAATGCATCATTAAAACAAATTTATAACAAACATCTTATCTCTATTGATAAATGCGATGTGCCTCCATTGCTACTGTAGCCTGTGTGCGAAATAGCCAGTGGCAAGTAAACATCCAGTCGGGCCAGTAAATCTCCCCATTCCCTGGCTCAACTGCCTAGTGAATTTTCATGGGGGAATTTTGCAAATGTATCAGTTGCTCTGACTTGTCAAGTTTCAACAAACATTTAAGTCTTGCAAGATTATGGCCCGATAAAACTGTTCGTCATATTAGCAGCTTAATGACGAAACCCAGGTCATGCCAACAACATCCTACTCTCATCTATTTGTGAAATCATTTGCTTGGTTTCTTCGTTCAGATTTCAGGTTTCTGAATTATTTTGTAGGCAAGTAACTTTCAAGCATAGCTAGTCTGACTGGGTAGGAATATTTCGAAATTATTTCACACACTGCTACTAGGGAGTATACAACTTACTGGGAATAGATACACATACAACTTCAACACATCCGTTAACAAGCACTTGTAAACTTACAAAATGTCACAACTCCTGGCAAAAATTGCTTCCATAGTTGAAGCAAGAGTTTAATTTTGATCCACAACATAAAATATAACAATATGTTGGTTCTTTGGGTTATTTGTTTTCAAATGAAACAACATGGCTCTCACAATAGGTATATGAACACAAACACCTCTATGACCTAACAAGCCCATCTAGTTGGATATATGCAAAACATACTGAAAAATACAATTCATAGCTGCAGAAGTCCCTTGCCTGTCTTGCTAAATCTGACAAGAACAGTTGTTGTAAATGTTTAGTTGTGCTCAACTTACTATTATGATGATTTTTCTTGACACCTTAAATTATGAAACAGAGCCCTACGTTATACTGACAATAATGCTCAGAAATAAAGATTTATTATTGCAAAATATATTTCTACAAAATGAAGACAATGCAATATAACTGGGCCAAGAACAGAGCAAATTTTACAGCCAAGGCAACCTTGACATGACCAGTAATTTTAGACTTGAGTTGGACATTCAAGTGAGGATGTCAAACAGCATTAAAAAAAATGGCAGACAAACTGTCTCTAAATCTTCTCATTTTGATCCTCTCCTCATCTGATAGTTGCCAACAATAAGACAAATATCAGCATCATCTGAAGCAGCTTATTATTTGTTAGATCAGGCAGCAAAGTTTGGGTGGGTAACATCTGAGATGTAGGGCATATCAATAGTGTTACACAATGTTTCAAGACAAATCATGACTTTTCCCTGGCAACACTCTTTCACCAGATCTGGTTAAGAGAAGGGAAGTGTCCTTTAGCTGAACGAATATTGAAAGCACAACCACTTTCAAGCTTCTGCAATTCCAGATACATTCCATTGTTACTGTTGAAGCAGAACTGAGAATGTTTCATCTCACCAACTGTCTTGTCATCAACACTACAATGTGACTTGCATTTACGACTGAAAGGACTTCTTTGTCAGTATTAGAGCATAAATAGACACAGAAATGTTGCGGTTGTAGCATGCAGATCACTTCCTCTATAAATAAATGGCAAGGGCAGCGAGCAGATGCAAACATTTGAAAACCCATCACTGACAGACACCCTGCACTTTTGGACAAGTATATGTATTACAATGATGACTGAATACTTCGAACATACTGGTTATGTTCTTCTTGTTACAGGGCTGTGCATGCATATAGCATCCATTATCAACAAAAAAAGTAAACTGTTACAAAATGTTGGAAACAATATTTAAAAAAAAAAAACATTTCACAGGTAAAAATATATTTAACACAATGTTGATTGTTACTTTTCCCCCTCATCACTGCTAGTTTTCTCATCACTTGTAACACCATTTTGTGAGAATCCGTTCAGTTGATCCCGAGCCTTCTGTTTCATAGAAGCCAAGTTCGAATAAGGAGAAGCAACTTTGGATGGCACATCGATGTGTTCATGTTTGTACTCCATCAACATGTTGTTCACTGGGGACAGTCCTATACACGCTCGAAAGATGTTCTCAATACAAGCTCTCTGTCGGAACAGAGCATTCACCAGAGGTGTCCCTCGCGGCACTAGTGGGGCCTTGCACAAGAAACTGAGGATGGAGAGAACGGCATTGAAGTTCTGGAACTCAGTCTGTCCTTCCACTTTGAACTGGATACGCTCGCATATTTCTGCCAAAACAATGAGGTCAATGATGAGAGGTGAGGCAAGCAGGGAGTCTTCACAGGTATTGTGGATGACAATGGTGTTGGTGCCACCCATCATAATCTCAGAAGTGTACTCGTCCATCGCACGTTTGCTGTCTCCAACATATGGCACATACTTGATGACGACTGTGTGGTCCGGCTTCTCCTCCTCGTCATACAGCAAGCGGTTAGACTGAACCATGTCATCCACAACATTGCTCTTGGAGATCTGGAAACAAGACATGAAGTCATGGAATACAAACTTGCACATACACTTCAGAACACTACTACACTTCTAAATGCACTTCTACTTGATCTGTGCCTCTCGTGATTCCCATATAAACATCCTGTGCCAGGAGAGAAGTAAAATATTTATCAAATATAAGGGAACATCCAGTGAGGAAGATACTTGGCAGGAGACTATATGTGGACATGTTAGACTTTGAGCATTAGTCAGACATAAGCACAGGAGACATACATGAGAACAAAACCACAGTCACAGTGATACATAGAGAATCTCACACAAATGTCTACACAAACATATCAACACAAGGTGATAAAGTAACACACATCCCAGGCTTGCCGGGGATATTTTTCCATTTAACAACAAGTGTTGATATAAATGATATCAGTAGACACGAGGGAGAGATTCTATTTATCCCAAACCATTCTTCATTAATTTTCAATGAAAAATGTACATCTCTGAACAAAGCACTGGCGTGCAACTATGTCATAGCATTGTGACATCAAGTTCATGACATCATAGCATTGTCAGGCATTGTGCAAACTCTACTCTCAAAGTGATATCTCCAAGGAGATATTGTCTGATCTCACACAAGTGATATCTCCTGTGGAACACAGTTTGGGATGTTAATACACCCCAAAATTATTGTTTTCCAGAAAAAATGTGCAGTCTGGAAGTATTGACAATGCCTGGTTATATTTCAATCCACAATATCTTCGCTTCCCCTACCTCAAACCCCTTCTGCCACCTACAAAGACAACATATCCCTTAAGGTCAAAATAGGAAGGAACTCTTACCTCTTTAGACCTGAATGTATCCGGAGCAGACAAGTTCTTGCCGTCATTGTTGCCCAGATGGTTGTAGCTGACAATGGAGACAGGTTTAATCCCTGCACTTACTAAGAAGTCCACCAGTACAGATTTGAGCTTTGTCTGGCCAGACTTAAAGTCATCCCCAGCGATATAAACCCTCTTCTTCTCTGCCAGTTCCACCACCCCAGGAACAAAAGTGTTCTGTGGGGACCCGTTGATGTATGTGACACCTTCTAAGATGGACGCCACAGCAAAAAGGGTTGATGGGGAGATTTCATCAGCATTATTCCGAATGCTGTTGAGGAGATTCTCTGTTGTGTCGTTAAGACCTGGGTAGACATCACAAAACCGCTCTGTGTTGGCCGTCCATAATACAATGACTTTATCAACTCCACTACTGTCTTTAAAACTTCTGATGTCTTGGCGAATCTGGTCCACAAGTTCTTGTTTGGTTCCAGACAGGACGTTGTCTGCACGTTCCACCTGGTTGGCTGCAATAAAGTCTGGGATGTAGATGGAAGGGCGGGGTTTGTACTTCTCCATGTGTGGGCGAAGCTGGGTCTGAAGGTTGTAATCCAGCACCTTGGCTCGTGCCATAGCATCTGACAAGTTCATAGAAGATATGTCCCAACCTGAAGACGAGAAAGAAAATTATCACTTGCATTTACTCAAAAACTTGTACCAGACAGAAATCAAGTGTCTAACGATATAGAAAATAATCCTAAGAATAACTGAAAATTGTTCGTATTTTCTTTTTCCAGTGAAAGACAGTTTCAAATATTGCCAATATTTTGCAATGATTGTGCTGAAAACAAGTGACATAAGACCATTTTAATGATTTGGAAAACTTCTGACTGACCATATCTCCACATAATGAAAGAAATGGAAAGAAAGTTTAAGGACAATTAACTGACAATCAGTCAAAAGTACAAGAAATAAACCAATCTGAAAGGCTGGTTTTGCATTATGCGCAACTTGGTATATTAAACAATCCACCTACCATCAAAGACAATGTCATTAGGGTTGAGCATAGGCAGGAGTTGGCTGAGTGGGACATACACTTCCCCTTGTGGCCCTGTCCCAAGACACACTGTGCTGGCCTGGGTGATGGATCCAAAGTAGTTAGCCAGTCTGAGGCCATCCTTTGTGTGCCAACTCAGACCCAGCCTGTTGGCAATGGTGGCTGCAACCACAGTGGTGCCATTGTTTCCTCCTATCCCGACCAGCATCACACCAACTCTGGGCACTTGCCTCTTGGTCCGGAATGTGTATTGGGTGGACACAGGCGTGGCCACATATTGGTTCCCCTTTAGCTCCACACTGGTTGTGTAATAGCTGTATTGACTCTCGATGTACTTGTCCGAGTACGTCACTCTAGGGCTGTCTACCTGCACTGTTTTAGCTGCCATCTTTTGCAGTAAGAATTTTGTTTATCTGTGTGACAGAAACAGAACTTTGTTAGAGAAACGAATGGCCTGCTCTTGACCAGTATTCTTGCAGTCCTTGAATGTGCTGTCATCTTATCTTTTATCTCCTACAGTGTTGCAGAGTCACAGGGTACATGCACAATTGTGGGACACTGTTATATACATTTATCAGGCATTGTACACTAACATTTATTTACACATATACTTCATGAAATGTAAAATCATACGGTAGGCAAATTGAAGTAACAAGTTTATCATTGCCTAACCAAGTCTTTAAGTTAAAACATCATATGAGCAGTTCTCAATGACCTTCTGTAAAATAAAAAAGAAGAACAAAACAGTGAAAAATGTTCACAGATCATAATATTGAATGTGACCAGGATACTTTATATCAGTCTGAATATGTAAATGTTTGACAGAGCTACAATTATACGAAACATGTTACTGCCTTTGGAACACAGTGTGGGTGTATTCCGTTTATGATAGTGAATCTACATACATTAACAATATCTCTTGACAAATCCCCTTTGCAAGATAAAATGAATTAATCATAAATCAATGTGTAATCCTTTGATGGTTGACCTTAATTTATAATGTTTTGCATTTACTTTCGACATGAGAAATGCTAAATGGAAATCTTTGTCAGGTAATCAGAGTGGTGTTAACACTAATTATACCTGTTGTAAATTCATAACTGATCATCACGTAAATGATGACAAATAAACGTGTGGACTTACACAAGTACTTATATAGTAATCGCTGTATTAACTGCCTTAAAGACTTAGGTAAAACTGTTTTCAGGACATAAAAAGTTTTGTAGAACAAATTTTGGACATTGGATATGTACTTTAATTAAGAACAGTATATACCTGCTTACCTATTTAATGTTTTAGATTTCCCTGAATGGCAAGGTGGGATTGATTCAAATACATCAAATGTGTGTTTTTTATATGATACGTCAACAGACATCACATTGTTACATGACATAGTTAAATATTGAGGTAAAAAATACAGACTGGATCAGTCATCATATCACACACACATTATAATGTCCGACAAAGTCTACTCTTCTGCAATACTTTATTGCAATTCAACAAGAACTACAGAGGACATTTTCAAATAATGAGCATGTGATGTGCATCCACTGTTCTTATTATCTCATTGCTAAGGTTGAAGAAATTGTGTCAAGGTGGGCATCTTTCCATCACGGTCACTAGAGTACAGAGTGATCACCCAACAGATTGACAACACAAAATTGTGCAAAACATGTATTGCTGTGTATCAGTGCCCCTTAAGAAAATAACACTGGATTTACAAATGATGCTTATTTTGTTAAAGAAAATGAAAAGCGTTACAGTAACTGAGAATACGTTAATTTCTAAAGCAGCCACTTACAACAAACCAAAGTGTAGATGACCTATCAAAGTCTGAGGAGAAAATTAACATATTTTAGCTTAAACATTATCTAGTCTACATGAATGATGAGAGCCTGTGTCATTAAAAGATATCTTATAGAAGAGAATGACTACATACATCATTTTGGGTTAAACAAGAAAAGTAAAGTTCTTTCAAATACTGAAATTGCTAATGAACATCCAAATAATGGACAAAAGAGTGATTGAAATGAATCTAATTGTACATGGACATTATTCAGTAGCTGATTTGGATGGTGTCATTCAGGAAACATGTGGTCTCCGGCACATTTGTGCGACAGGTGAGTCGTCAGTTATATTTGTGCCAGCTGATTCAGACTGAGGCACAACAAATCAGTTGCACGTAAGGTATCTTGCCCCAATGCGTAGAATGCAACGCATTATTGTTTAATGTCGTATTGTATACACAAGTGCGGAGCAGTGTTGTAAATGTTAGTCACTTACCGTACGTGGCTAAATATACAAATCGAGAAAAAAATAACTGATATACGCACATCCATCACCACCAATCAACAACAACGTGTTGACAAGGGAAGTAACTCTTATGACCTTCATATCTTCCACGTGCAAGTGATTATCATATTACCGGTCCACAAGGGAAATACACACCTCAGACGTTCGATGGGCATGAAATCGGGTATGTTATGTCGCAGACTGAATCATAATAAACCTGCATACTCAGGAATTATGTGCCACCAAATACTCGATGCTGTAATACATTGATGAAGCTGAACCATTTTATTTTTAACGAGAACAGCAGCAGTCGCTACATGTACACTCTTCGATGACAAATCAGCTCGCTGAATACTTACCCAAGAATTGTTGTGTGTTTGGGATCGCAGTAGAAGGCTGGCTCTATAAGCAAGTTTGCTGACAAACTGATACCACCGGCTCTCAGATTTGTTAGCATCACGGTGCAAGTGCCTGAATGGCTTTATATATCTAGCGTGACCGGCAATGGTGCACTTTGATTGGCCAGCAACTCACACGTCACCTAGTTGGTTGAGAGAGACAACATGTCGAGAAAATTCGAGAGAACACGCGATGATCAGAACACACTGGAGGTCACCACCATTTGTATGTTGTCACATGGAAAGCTAATACTACACCTGAAACTGATACTTAATTACGTTATCTTTACGTAATGAGAGCGTAACAAATCTCAATGAATCTCGTCTTGCGTGTAAAATACGCGTGTAACTGTAGTGTGGAATATACCTTTTTATTAGCTGCATGTCAACCAAAAATTTGTCCAAGGAACTTGCAAGCTTATATATATATTACTCATGATTCATTGTATTAATAAAAATAGACGAAATATTTAAAGGAGGTAATACTTTAAGTTTCAGCTCCAAGCAACCGGATACGGTCGGTTTTCGAGGTGAAAACGCCATACAGTGATATACAGAAGCGCTTATAGATATATAAGATATTATTAGTATGCTGGCCGTGATTTTCATTAAAAGAATGTACATGAGTTTCACGGCAAAAAGCGCTAGACTTGACTCGTTTGTGTTTGTTTAGCGCTGCACACAGCAATTTGTTTATCTTGTGTATCCTATATTCATATGCGTGCTTCGTGATGATGTACACCAAATATTGTCTGGTGTCTGAATCAGACATTCCACTGATCGACAATAAAAGCATCCAGATAAGCAACTGGGATACGATAGCATTTGTCAGTCAAGTCATCGAGCCTCTGTCGACCATTTGCATGGGTTGCTAAAGATCAATTCCAGCCCGAATATTTCACTTTGTTTAAAATTCATTTACGTTATAACAGTTCTGTACTATTCAATCGGTTCTTTTTAAAGTATGTCGTTGTTACGAATTAGTTGTGGTATATTGGCATGGTTGATTGAATGGCCTATAAGGTGATAGATTTTATTGAACACAAATGTTACGAATCCCGTAATAAAATATGGATAGTTATACTTTGTTTACTATTCGTTACTATTCGTGCTCGAGGTTCCACCCCACCCCACACACACACCCCACCCAATTGATGGATCACACCAAACACCCACGCAGACATGCTATATAATACATCCATACTCAGAGCCACCATAAAACATTATCTTTATAAGAAGGTATGCTAACACCAGCGTAGCTTTATACCTTAGCATATTTAACCGTTATTTGTTAATTGCTACTTAATGTGGAACAGCTGTAGTAAGTCCTGGTGTTTTCATTGATCATTCTGTCACATCGACTAAGGATAGAGATCAGAGGGTTGGCAAGACAGAAATCCGTTATCGGTAGTGGCTGTATTTCATATCTGGGAACAAAGATTTGGTGACCAGCTGACTTAGTTGTTAGGTGCGATTTGATATATCCCGTGGAAGACGGGCCCTGAACAGTATTTGAAATTAATGATATCTATTTGCATGGCAGTAAAAGTGACTCGGCTGCATCGAGTAAGAACTCACTCGAACCACACGATATTTGATAGCTGTGGGGCATCCTTGTGTCTACTTATCAGATGAAAGATTTTACCTTTGTAGATCTAGTTAAACTCCTAAATGTTTGATTTGCCATCATCATAGTCAAGATGGAAGTATTAATGGGTGAAAAAGATGACTATATTTTCCAACTGATTCTAAGACGAAACTACGTTTAATCTTTGTTCATTAATGAAAGGATATATCCTTGTATTATAATGACGTTTGCGGGTGGCGCAGCAGAGATGGCAACCTAGTCAAGAACATCTGGGACATCATCCGGGTACTCGCGTTAGAAAACAGTAACAAAAGCAACAAGAAGTCCCGGGGAATAGCTCTAGATCAGTCTTTCTTCAATACTTGCGATATATATAGGTAACCGGCAGCACGCATTATGTTCCATGAGCAATGGTGGGGTATCCCAGTGATTAAAGTGTTAATCGTCGTGACGGAGCACCAAGGTTCGATTCCACATATGGATACAATGCACATAGTCAGTTCTGGTGTCCCCCGCCTTGATCTAACTTGACTAATGCTAAACGGCGTAAAACTAAACTCACTCACTATGTGGCATGATTAGTGCGCAAATCTCTTATTAATTATACCTAATAGCAGAAGGATTAATGTTCGAATCATATATTGTTATGAGAACATATTCCATTCCCTGATGACATTATACGTGCACCTACATGAATTATACATCGTACACGTACCACATTTCACATGCCATAACAATTACAGAACTCAGGGCCTGTTTCACCGGTAGAAATCACCCTTAATTCAACAGTAAACTGTTCATAAATAATGGAATGTACGTCTGTCTAAACAGTTATTTTATATGCATTTTTATGGCAATGAATGCATCTTTATTCTAATGTATTAACACACTGATCATACTGTGTATTTTTATATATTCAGTTTAGTCAAATATGGTGTCAATTCATTGTATCAGGCAGCGTATTTTTCTCTACGCCCAGTTAAACACCTGGGGCACCTGTCATGAAGCAACCTTTACTAAGGTTAACCACAACTCCCATTCTTTAACATTGCACTAAGGTTTTAGTGACTTACGGTCACCCCAGTGATTTGTGAAAGGAGGTCACAAATGATGATGATGTGGCTCTGGCGTAGATAGGGTGTTCTAGGATGGGGAGCTGTGAACTCACGGCTTATGTAGAGTTGGGCCGATCTTTGTCCCAAGTTCTTTCAGCAGGTCTTTGTGGCTTCACTGAAGTCGGGCGGTAGGGTCTTTCTTCAGCTGTTTGTAGATGCAGGGGTCGTTGAGGATGTTGTCAGGTAGGGTGGTAAAATCGGTGGTGCCCATGATTACGGTAGCTCTGCCTTTGTCTGCTGGGACTATGGTGATTGCTAGATCGGATTATATGTTTTTCAATGTTTTCTTTTCTGCATTGTTAAGGTTGTGTTTAAATGTTGTTTTGCGAGAGTTACAATCCATCCAAGTATCGCGCCCGGCTTTTTGCCCCACCGGGCAAATCAGCGAAATCCTTTATCTCAGACTCCACTGAATTTTGCAAGAAGATCAGCACCATCACACAGACAGGCAGACTTATCAGTTTTGACGTAGTTGGTCTTTTCACAAATGGACCAACAGACGAAGCATCATTAGAAGAAAAGTAGAAGACATCCACGATGACATATAGACACCCATCTCACAGTGAAAGCATGAAATTCACAATGGAACAAGAAACTGACAACAAGCTACCATTCCTAGACGTACAAGTAGAAAAGGACAACGACAGCAAACTCCACACAAGTATCTGTAGAAAACCAGCCCACATGGATCAATATCTACACTTATCTAATCACCTACTACAAGTGAAGAGAGGTCCTATCGCCACCCTAGCCAGAAGAGCAAAGAACATCAGCTCCACAACCCAAGCTCCTGAAGTCGAGTTGGAACATATTTGCCATGTGTTCATAAATCTTAATCAGTATACCCAGCTATCCTTGTCAACAGAACAGTCAAGAGCACCCTGAACACAAAGGAAAAACCTACCACGTCAGCAATCAGCCCCGTTCATCACCAGCATACTAAATGTCAATATTATCAGCCACCATATCCGCAGACCATTTAAGAAGGAAGCCAAATGTTGATGTTGTGTTCCAGAGAGGCACATCAATTCAGCATATCCTACAAGCCAACGTTAAACCAGCTTCAAGTAACAAAGGCGAACCTTCATGCACGCGTTGTCTACCACATTCAGTGCGAATGTGGTGACTCGTACATAGGAGAAACGTACCGGTCCCTCAACCATGCCAATGAAGGAACATCAGACATCTGTCAAGAAAACATTCAAGCCCACCCAAACCATGACATACTTTGGAACAACATCAGCATCCTAGAAACCAACCGGTCAGATTACAAGACAAACTCTTAGAGGCAATCAGCATCAAACGACTCAGCCCGACAGTCAACAGAGATCAAGTTAATTACATCCCTACGTCTTACGATCAACTAATCAAACCTAATCAAGAAGAACCAACACTGGCTTCGTCATCTCTTATCACAATAAACCTCATATCAAAACACATCAACCTCCTCTATTGTATAAACTCACACCCCCGCCATGTATATTTTCTTCTCGTGCGTATGATTTGCATCCTTTGCTTGATAATGGTGTTAGAATCTATAGTGAAACGTCTCATCCACTGCAAGAAAGAAGTTGTCTATCCATTCAGCTCTTCATCCTCATCAACACGTTGTCTGTCATCAGAATGAAACATGTAGAATCTGCCCTCGTCGGTGAAGAGCTGCCAAATGTTGCCAAGTATGACGTTGATAACGCCGCACAGTCTTCGACGACGATGTTCATAGGTCAGCAACGGGCCTCTGCGCACTCTAAACCACACGTGTTCAAACAGAACAGTGGACGCGTCCGTACATGTTCTGAATTGGAATATATTTATCATATTTAGAACTGAAGTGTTCTGTTTTAGAACTCATGTGTTAAAAGTCTGCGAGGTAGGTGTTCTACGTTTTGAATCATTCCATATTGTTGTTTTCATTCGTCCTATCTTAACTTGTAGAAATTTCAGGACACTTAGTCAAGTATTCTGAAATAAGGCTGAGAACACTCAAAGGGCTTCCAGGGGTGTTCTCAGTTAATTATACAGGACACACGAACAGTGTTCTAAAATCCAGAACACATAGTGTCCAGATCAGAACGCTCCGGCTGCGCTCCGACTGCGCTCCGACCCAACGCATTCGATACCGATGCCGTCACAGGCAAGAATCTGTTGCGCAGATGCAAGGTGCGTAGGTAGCGGTCGTCTGGGGTCGTGATCATCCTTGTTCTGCCCTCTCTTGGCCTTTATGTCGTCTGATCTATTATTCTGAATCAGTGAGTGAGTGAGTTTAGTTTTACGCCGCACTCAGCAATATTACAGCTATATGGCTGCGGTCAGTAAACAATCGAGTCTGGACCAGACAATCCAGTGATCAACAGCTTAAGCATCGATCTGCGCAGTTGGGAAACGATGACATGTGCCAACCAAGTCAGTGAGCCTGATCACTCGATCCCGTTAGTCGCCTCTTACAAAAGCTTAGTCATGAATCCTGAAACAATGGTCCAAGTTGTCAACAGCATTGCGTACGCAGTTCACTATTCTTGTGTTAATCCAGTTTTAGAAGATGTGAGCTCCCATACTGTGGCTGCAACTGAAAACACTTTAAAAACTTTTGTAAAAATACACATCTGTTTTTTCTATTTTTGGGAGAGTTTATTAGAGATCAGTTATATTTCCACTGTTATTCATTTCACCTTGCCAATCACGTTGCACTATATTTCCGTCAAACCAACCTCGTGGGAGTAGCTTCTTTTCATTTCTCCATGTTCAACAAACCGTAATGTCTCGTATAATCTAATGTATCGCGAAATACCTTTGGATCAATTTTAAAACTGATCACTTGCACAAAACTTGTGGCTGTTGTCTTAGAGGAAGTTTTAAGAAGAACTTTGTCATAGTGGAATTGTGAGTGAGATATACGGTATTTGGAGTGTGAAGTGTTTGCTGACATGTAAAGCTGTCCTTGTAGGTTTGGTTTCCTATTTATTTTAAGGAATATTTCGTGCAATGAAATATTACAGGTAAGCAAAGGTTCAGTAAACCACAATATGTTCATCCCCAAATTAGAGCACTGAACTGAACTGATTTCCTGGCTTGTATTCAATAACAAAGCCTTCCATTCTCTTGGTGTGGGTGACCTGGTAACAGGAATGACCTCTAGACGTCCAAAACGGACAGCTGTTTCCTGGTTGGCTCATAAAAAGACTCTTTGAAGTCAGTATTTTTGTACGGTTGTCAACAGTTTCCATAGTTTCTAGAACAAATGAAAATGATTATGAACACCACAACTTTCCCTAGCATCATAGAACGCCTTAACGATAGCAATAAATAGGAACATTCCATTCCATTCCATTACATTCCTTTCTAAAATGCCAATCAAGCATCTAGTTCCATTCAGTGCTACCGTAAATGAAAGGAAACAAAAAGCAAAAGAGCCATCTGAATCAAATAAGAAATTTAGTGAGTAGGACGTGAGAAGATTCCATAGTTAATATTCTCAGCACAGATTTCATTATCTCAAGACTGAACGAAGCTCAGAGAAACAACGCCATCGGACGATTGCAGCAAGGCGAGTCCAGATCAGAGGTTTTTCATGTCTCCCGGAGCATCATATCCAGGCTTTGGAACCGCCATAGCAGGGCTCAACATGAGACCTTCGCAGATCAGGTAGACTACGTGTCACCACACCAAGACCGCCACACACAACTGCTGCCTCCACTGCATCCTCGGTACCGGGACTGCGCAGAATCTCGGTCCAGATCGTTTGCAAGAGGCAGGGTAAGGACCAAGACGTCCTGTTGGATACGTGGTTTTGTCCAGACAGCATCGCTAGCTACGACTGTAATGCTGTCGAGCGCACAGCATATGAATCTCGGAACGAAGGAGTGACGCATGGTTCAGCGAATCAGAATTCATCTTCTGCAGACAGGATCGAAGACCCCGTGTCTACCGCTGAAGAGGTGAACGCTTCGCTGCAAAATGCATACAGGAAGCAGACATATATTTTGTAAATGAGAGTGTCATGATGTGGGCAGGCATCTCTCACAATGTCAGGACAGATTTGGTGAACATCAGGGGGCATTGGCAGCACAGCGATAGGTCGATGAGATCTTGCGTCCGCACGTGGTCCTCACCATGGCTAACGTCAGTCATGTTTTCCAGCGCGACAGTGCCCGTCCTCATGCAGCGCCCATTACCAAAAACAACAACACCAACGTTCTGCCATGGACTTCCAGATCCCCTGATTCAAACTCAGTTCAGCATCTTTGTAATAAATATTGAATAGACGCCTGCGGCGGCGACAACCACAACATCACAACAGCTGGCTGCCGCTTTGGCAATCTGATTGCGTCTATATAGGCAGGGGGTGGGAGGCAGGAATTGACTCTATGGGGAGTCACACACGTTACTAACTGTACGTGACGTTAAAACGTGACTTTGAGACATTTGATGACTCTTTCTTTCTAAAGCCTCGGTTGATGTTGTTCATCTGTACAAACTTTCAAATTTCTCTCGTTTTCAGTTCATGTAGTAATGTCTTTGAAGCATCCAATGGAAATCTGGCTTTGAGTTACCTTTTTAGGAATATGTCACGAAACAAATTACAAAGATGCAATCGTACAATTGACGATCTGTTAGTTGCAAATGTATGTTTATGGATGTGGAAAGGGTTTTGTCGTTTATATTCTTTGGCTGCATTTTACAGCAACATTTTATTGCTGTTGTGAATATCCATTTTTCAGAATGGTATGTAGTTCATGTTTGAGGTATCTTAATAGATAAGTATGTGTATAGGAGGATGCGCACATATACCCCAACGCTATCGAATCCAGTCAATATTCATAGTTCAGCGACCGGAAAAAAATAGATCATGGTTTGTCAAACTATCATAAACACTAGCGTGTTTGTTTGTTCTGTACAAAAACTATATAATAATAACAATGTTATTGCTCACAATACCATTCTGCATATAAATAAGTGTCATACTAAAACGTCTGAAACAGTGACACAGATGTTTTCGCACTTTTATGTTTCGCTTCTTTTTTTCTTTTTTTTTTTTTTATTGAAACGTGATTCTGTAGGATGTGCAATTAGTTAGAAGTCATTTGCATAGAGCAGAATATAGTTTTAGCAAACACTGACGTCACAATAGTTCTTGTATAATTTCAGTAACTCACACATTAGAGACGAATACTAGTAAGCTGCTGGATGCCTATGAGGCTTTTGACCCAAAACTCAAACACGATTTACCCTGTTCTGATAAGGGACATTTTGGTGGCTACAAACAAAAACACTGATCACAGATGTTAAACACTCTTGATATAATACTATCAGTGTTTTAAATTCCCAACTACCCGACCGTCCGGAATAGTCTATTTTCACCTCGGACGGTCCAATTTCAAAAGTTGCCAACCCGGTGGTCTGGTAGATGTTTTTAGCCCTAAGTTGCCTAACTGGCTAACAGTATACCTTTCATAGTATCAGCAGACAGGTTTGCTTGTCAGCTGGAGGTATTATGAAAGTTCTGTTAAACTGCTTACGCTTGGACAGTTCGCGTAACGATAACCACGAATAACGCGGGTATTTTCATAGTATCTTAACTCGGTGCATTGCCTTTATGTGCTATGTAGTCTATTGCGATTCCTACGAAAAGTCAATGGAGTTTGAGCGAGTTGTAAATGGCAGTCGCTATCACACGATGTTAAGGAAATTTGTCGGGACAAGATGGGTTGGGCATATGCTGCTAGCCCTTAAATATCTTATCAACGGGTACAGGGCTTACATCGGTCATCTGTCAAAGGCGAGTTTTGTAACAATTTCAGATTTAATCAGACTTATATGAGAGTAATGATTTTCTTTTTCAACATTGGCGATACATGGATAAAATACATTGTTACATTTTCAGTTTTTGAAAGTTTGTCTTAAAAACATTTCAAATTTACTTATGATATTAACAGAATGAATATTTGCAAGTTGCAGAGACTTGCTCGCAGTCAACAAGCAAGTCAAAGGCAAAACATTTTCTCGGCGAGCTGAGGTCAAAGAACAATGTGTTCTTCATCCACTTCCTGGCAGATGTCCTCAATGTGCTTTAAACTCTGTCGTACCAGCTTCAACAAAGGGAGGCATATATTTTCCATGTCCACAGGCAGTTGGAAACCGCTCTGATAAATCTAAATAATGAATGAAAGGTACCTGATATCATGGAATATTGTGTCCATACAAAAACTGCTTGCATCCAAAGTATGCATTTCTATATCCGATTTCTATATCTCTTCCTATGTATGGCATCCTGGAATAGCTTCTACCTCCTCTTTGCTTGTGTTGCACCTAATTGGGCATTAGCTAAGCATTACTGTAGTTTGCATGAGTTGGTGGTGGTTCAAGTGATACATAATGGTTTTATTTCAGGCCAGGATATGAACTCAGAAAGATCACTGCCTGGCCTCATATCTTTGAAGGAGGAAATGTCTATGGACATTTGTCTGAGCACAACAGCCAAGCACCTAAAGTCATTGAAACACTTGTGATCTGCCAGAAGAGGAGATTTGTTGATACTAACACTGCTGTGTTCAGGGCCACAAAGCCGGTTGATCTTCAGTCGTTGCCACATGACACTAAAGAATCCAAGGGTGTGGCAATTAATGAATGATGAAATAACTATTGCATGGCATAAAGTACAATTTCTAATGCATTGTTTCAATAAACAGACTCTATTCCATCAGTAATACAGCTGCATGCCTCTGAACACCTTAGCATAGCATGTAACCCACTGCCGTAGTGTATCTACAGATTAACACATACATGTAATTAATTAATGAAACTATTATTACATTACATTTCATTTACATTTCATTGCGTGATGAATGTGATCTCTTTACAGATTTTGGTGATGGCTGTTTGCTGATGTTGACTGATCACTTGAGAGATTGATATGTTAGCTTCTGAAGAGGAATGGAGATACCTCAAGCAAGCGTTGTATGAGAGGTAATTATTAAAGATTTTTGATAAACTGGATACAACATATTCTCAGTAATTTACATGAGAAACAGAACAGCTTAGGAAGTGAATATTACTTAATAACGGCATGTTGAATTTGTTTTATTAGATAGACATAACCTGCAAGATGATGCATGACATCATCTATTTTTCCAAAGCCATTGTTGTGATGTTCATCTTTGGCTTAACGTATTTGTATGTTTTTATTTTCAGTTTTTAATTTTACTGTCTTTTCTTTCTCAGCAACCAGATTCATACAGCCAGATAAGCTTAACGTGGGCAGCAGTCAACAAGATGTACAAGGACAGATGCCAAAATATTTGTCCGATCTTGATTGTGACTGTGAGACAGAAAACGAAACAGATGAAACAGATTTATAACCCATGCCATGTAGCTTACATGCAGTAAAGACAGTATTCAGAAACCTGAATATTTCCGTTTTTTATTGTTGAAAACCGGACAGGCAAGTTTGTATCCAGACTGGTAATATTTTCAAGTTACCAGTCCGACTGTCTGGTTTGAAACAGTGTTAATACACACGTTTTCACAATTCACAAAATTTGCTCTCACATGATATGAGTACCTTACAGTTTAACAAAACAGGGAATTGTGATTTTTTAAAAAATCTTTATCCAGACAATATGTAATTAATACCATTATCAATCTATGGATAAAAGCTCCTAAGAGGAAATTAAGTGTGAAATGTTTAAAATGAGGTTAATTTTTATTGCTTTGACTATATATTAGGAACACAGACAAATAAACATATTACAGATGTTTTATATGTTCAATATTAAAAGGATTAAAAGTGTTGAACTAATAGTTCAGTAAATAAGCACATGTAATGCATGAACTAGGAGTATGGTTATCCCTTTAGAAACAACAGTATGGTTTATTGACTGTTACAAAACAAGAAAGGCGAAATTTTGCATCATACACATAATGACTCCATTCTTGGATTAATTTGAGTATTCATTCATGAGAATCATAGGCAAAGTCAGCTGTAGCCTCTTGACACATTAAATTTCTAATAGTATTCACTTTCAT
This sequence comes from Haliotis asinina, assembly GCF_037392515.1. Lineage (NCBI taxonomy): Eukaryota > Metazoa > Mollusca > Gastropoda > Lepetellida > Haliotidae > Haliotis > Haliotis asinina. The sequence goes on from NC_090293.1 coordinate 41,336,694, forward strand.
TTTACACTCCCATGGCAGCTCTGGTGTGCCGGAAGTAGAGCAACATAGTTTGCTGAGGTGCAGTTTCACAGTACAGTTTGTGGTCAGTCTCTGATGGGGTCCCCGGTGGAAGCATCACTGGTCGAAACTGTCCCTAGAGCAGGGGAAAGGTTACAGATAAACCCTCAGTGCCTCATGAGTAGGTGACAATGAAATTATGGCAATAAAAATCACGAGCAACTAAACATTTGGGAACAGTTGTTCGTATCTTCTCATGACACCTTCATCATGTACGTTACTTTGCATTTAGCAGTATGTCAGCTACATGGCGATAATGTGTATATAATCGAGTTTGGATCAGACAATCCAGTGATCAACATGATAAGCATCGATCGTGTGGACTACAAAAAAGATATCAAAAAGAATAACAGATGATACCTGAAGGTAGCTGGTTTGTCTTCAGGCCGTGCGAGCATGGGCACACCTCGCACATATTGTAACTGCTGTGGAAATGCTTTCTTTTGCCCTTGGGTCCTTTTATACAGACTCGTATGTACAGAAAATCGAATTTGTTCCGATGTCCGTGATGAACTGTACTTTTGAACTCTTTATAGAAGATAAACAATGTTTGGTTGGCCTTTAATGAAACATCCAGACTTTGCATTATCAATACATACTGGAAAACGTGCCACTCGCTGTAGCCCGACGTTTAACATCACCTGTGGCGAGAGCTTGTCACTACAGGCACCCAACACCACGAGATCTGCTGAAGACCACCAAGCTGTTCCAGGCTGCCAGTACCTCTCCTACTGAACCTGCGCGACACCGCAACCCATGACAGTGAAAACCAGCAGTGGCCACATCACCAGCCAAAGCAAACAGAGGTTCAAGCATCAACATCACTTAGGTCTGTGTAACGAATCTTGAACAGCCATTCTTGGGTTTCCATTAACGAATAGGTTCAGTTGGTTATTATTGTTTCCAATGTTGTTGTACTGTCAACGTGTTAAAATTCCTTCATTATGGTTAAGTATACACCTGCTGGAAAGGAGTTAAGCGCACGCACACACACACACACACACACACACACACACACACACACACACACACACACACAAACATCCCCTATTTTCGGGATGACGAGAAACAAAACTTACTGTCTCACTATTCCAAAGTTCGTGCAACCTTAGAGATTTAGCAACATACAATATACTGGCAAATGAAAAACAAGAAATTCGTATTTTTTTTATTGCGGAACCAGTGTGATTTGGTCGCTCCTGATTTTGGGTGAAAATAGTCGCTGAACAAGTGTGGTCGTAACATTGTCAATAGCTGACTATTAGGAGAAATTATGCACAAGTAATGTCACATGTTAACATCTGATGTGTCTGGCATCAGTATCGGGTGTGTCCCCCACATGCTTGGATGACAGCTTGAATCCTCCTCATTGCTACAATTAAACCCTCTGATAAGATCAAGTGGCAATTGCCGCCATTCTTCATGCAAAGCAGCTTCCAGCTGTGCAAGATTCTAGAGAGGGGGTTTCTCAATCTCACACGGCGTCCAAGTGAGTCCCATTCATGTTTAAAAGTTGCTCTACTATCATGGAACATGTCAGGGGTGCATAATTAAGTTCCAGGTGTACAGTTAAAAACTTTTCACATTATGTCAATCGACAATTTTTATTAGAAAATGCCTCTTTTGTACATACAGCTAGAAAATCACCGGCCTGTATCAGCAAATACACTCGACATCAGTCGAAGCCGGAAAGTTTATGTAATAATTTATTTCATAGGTCAGGGACGCTACTTTCGCAACCTGTCATACAGGCAGTCTCACAACGGATCTTATTGAAAAGCTAAGTCAACCATCACATTATGTAACCTCAAACAATTTGTGGCAGACCACAATTATTTAGAACTATCGTCCAGCAAAGAAGTGTGGTGAGAATCGCGCTGGATAAAACACAATGCTAGGTATAGGCCGGACTACCAGTGCCCAAACTAGTTTGCGACGTTGATTAGTCTTTCCAAATTGTGAACACGTAGTTCTCTTCAAAAGAAAGCAATGGTTTCCCGTTATTGTTAGACACCTTTGTCAGCAGAAGTCAGGTTGCTTTAAAACGAGGCATGGTCAGGAAGACGGCACTTCCATCTCTGCTCTGCTGAATATGCTCTTCTTGTTTTGAAGGTAGGCCTACTTTACATGTCTATGTCTTAGTTTTAACTGAAACTTTGAAACTTTAGGTTAAAGCGTTTTAAGACTTTGCCACTTTTCCAGTACATCAACTAGGTTAGAAATATGGCTTATATACAGGTTGTTAATTCCGCGTCACTGAATTATTTAATTTGGAATGTATTGTTTTCTATTGAATAACTTCATGTTCTAGTATATTCCATTAGGTAATATTATGTATAACTTTCACATGCAAATTATTTATCGAATTAGGAATCAAATGAACTGAAAGGTAGTGCCAGTTAAAACACAGAAGCAGTCACGTTCATACCGTATTCAACCTAATATAAGTAACGTTCACCAGTACCTCAAGTACGTTCGCTATTACAAAAGCTTTATCCTTACATTTTACAATAGGTTGTGGAAGTCTAATATTTGTTGATTGATTGCAAGGTAAATTAGATGATACTTGTCATGTTTAATTACCAACCATAGCTTATGTCTTCTATTCAGAATTGTCATGTATGTGTGTCCAACCATGCATATTATTGTATGTGTTTATATAGAAGCTTATAAGAACGCGTGAACAATGAATGTATTAGTATAAGTTCATTGATAGAATATCTACAAATGCCATGACTGTATCGTATGCAGTTCAAGCGTTATGATGTTTATAAACTGAAAGTAATTTGTTATGAATAAAGGTCCATCTCTGCTTCAACTGAATGTGCTGTTCTCGTTTTGAAGGCTAACTCTCTCGACATCCAATATTCCCCTGGGTCAACTAACGGGTGATAAGGACGCCGTTTATCTGGTGGAGAGAAGATCCCGGATGTCGAGTGCTAGCCCTCAAAACTATAAACAGAAATTCAGAAACAGCCAGCATCAAATCTACCAACCATCTCTGAGATAACACCACCATCTCAAGCATCTACCTCAACGTCAACATCATCTGTCAGTGAGCCATTATCCTCAACATCAACCCAACTGTCAACAACAACAACTCCTGAATCGACACTAGAATCGACACCAGCATCTATACCTGCAGCAGTTCCCCCTCTCCAACTCAACCTGTCATCATGAACATCTCCCTCCGTTGTTTTCATGGAACATGCTACCACCTGGTGGCAGGACTTTACTAATTATGCCATACTATACAACATCCAGGATGAACGGGTATGTCGTCTCCTTCCATTCTACAAGGAGGGATCGGCAAAAGTGTGGCACCAGGGTTTCACAGCCCCAGTACAATTTGACTTAGGTCTATTGAAGCTCATGGAGCAGCCAGGGGAGACAACTGAGGACTACCTTACCTGGGTACAGTCCTCAACAGCAAGCTGTGCCATACCAGAACCTGTCATAGTGGCTCTCACCATCAGTGGGCTCGCTGCCACCTTGAAGCAGTGGGTTCACATTAAGGAACCAAAGACACTTGAGGGGGTTCGACACTATGCTCAGGTGGCCCAGTCATCTCAAAGTGGGGACAACCCTGTTGCCATCAACGGGACAGAGCTGGCAGATTTGGTGAGAGATCTACTGAAGACCACCAAGCTGTTCCAGGCTGCCAGTGCCTCTCCTACTGAACCTGCTCGACACCGCAACCCATGACAGTGAAAACCAGCAGTGGCCACATCACCAGCCAAACATGATGCCCCTTCTGCCATACCAAGAAGTGTCTACACCGCTTCCACCTCCACTGCTACTTCAGACACCACCACACATGCCACCACAGATGCCACAACAGATGCCACCGCTGATGACTTCACAACCGACACGACAACAACCATACCAGGGATGGTATCCGCACCAAGAAAGACAAAACTCAACAATCGTGCTATAGTCAGCCCTGCAATGGTTGTAGTAAGTACTGTCCTTCCTGATCTCGACACCCGCATGCCAGTACAATGTGCACATTTGGTGGTTTTTAAGGTCACCATGTAAGTGTATGTCGACAGGCAAATTGCTGTAGCAATAAACAATAGGGATTCATGCCTGACCCTCAGGGCACTGACGTCAGGCAGGATGCTCGTTTTGTTTCACTTGTGGCCCCTCTAACAGAAAACACAATACATGTTAAGGTGAAACAAACGAGAATGACAGCACTTGTTGATACAGGTGCCTCTATCAACTGTGTCAGTGAGCGCTTTCTCGGTAAGGCTGGTTATGGTTCCATTCATTATCAGCCTTGCTCTCTCACTGAAGTCTTTGGTGTAGGTGGTGAAAAACACCCAGTGCTAGGCTTCATTTCTCCAGACATAAATATAGGCAATCTTCTTCCCTCTCACTCTTTCTATGTCTTTAAACACATCCGCCATGCTCTTATTCTTGGCCTTGACTTTCGTGACAAAAACATTCAAAACAGAAGTCATTATAGATCTCCCCAACAAATGTCTTCATATTCGTGAGGGTCTTCTCACTGTTGCTCTAGTTTCCACAAATGCAGGTTATGTCAGAGCAAAGAAATCTGTAACTATTCCCCTAAACTGTCAAGTTGATATTCCTGTCTAAATTTCTAGAACCCAACCACTTGAAATTCTTCTCCTTGAACCCCCTCCTATCCTTTCCAAGTCTTCCAGGTGCCAGATGTTTAGTGGACACACAAGTACTTGCCCTTGCAGCAGAGGTGAATGCTCAAAATATTTATACTCTCCCTGACCACACCAAACCCCTCCCACCCATGCCCACTCATGTCAATAATATAAATACTTCCAATCAACCATCCCACCACACAGTCAATCATCCTTCATCCCCTCACAACGCCCATTTAGGTCTTGGGTTTGATCTTAACGAATCAGACCTTACCTCTCATGAGAAACAACAACTGTTGACATTACTCAGAGCAAAGCATGATGATTTCTCTCAGACCTGGTTGCAGTTAGGAAAGACATCATTGCACCAACATGTAATAGATACTTTCGACGCTAGACCTGTTAGATTGCTGTTCTATAGACAAAACCCAGAACTTAGGAAAGAATGCTCCTGAAAGGTTAGGTTAGAGGTTAAGATTATTCAAACAAGTACTTTAGAATGGCATTCCCCAGTTGTATTGGTCAAGAAGAAAGATACTTCTTATCACTTTGTGGTAGATTATCGACGCATCAACTCTGTCACTCGGCCTATATTCTTTCCTTTACCATGTTTTGAAGACGTTACCGATGCGGTTGGTAACAAAAAGGCAAAAGTCTTTTTAGTCTTTTCAACGTTTTGATTTATGTCGATGATATCATCGTCTTTTCCCAAAATTTTAAAGAGCATATCAAATATCTTAAATGTGTGTTTCCAAACCTCAAAGAAGCAAGTTCAACTCTAAAACCCAGTAAATGTAGATTTGATGCTAAACAAGTTACATATTTAGGCCAGGTTTTCAATAAAAACGGCATATCAGTCAACATGGTAAAATTTGAGGCTGTAAACCGAATTACCCCACCTAAAAATGTTTATGATGTAAGGCACTTTGGGGGTTTAGCAGCATATTACAGGATATTTGTCTTAAACTTCTCTTGCATAGCATCACCAATGTATAACCTATTGAAAATGGATGTCCCCTTCAAATGGTCTAATGAATGTCAACAAGCTTTCCTCACCTTTAAAGAGAAATTCACTACCGCTCCCGTTCTAGCATACCCTGACCCAGATAAACCCTTCATTCTGACCACTGATGCCTCCATTTTATGGTTATTGGATACATTCTCAGTCAGTGTGATGCTCAAGGCCTTGAACACGTCATTTCGTACGGTGGTCGGTCACTACACTACAACGATGAGAAAAATTGGGGAGGTGTGCAGTGAGAATGCTTGGCCGTCCTTGAAGGTATCAGAGCATGGAGGGTTTACCTTGCTGGTACCAAATTCAAGATATACACTGACCATAAAGCTCTAACCTGGCTCAAAAATATGAAGGCTGAAACAGGGCGTCTTGGTCAATGGACACTCATGCTCCAGGAATACGACTTTGACATAGAGCATAGGTCAGGTAAGTCAAACGCCAAGCTCATGCTCTATCTTGTACTCAATACCCTCCACAGACTTCCCTCCCTAACACTGAGGAGATACCTACTCCACCAATCCCCAGTACTCAGGTACACATCCAAGCATACATATGCACTAGTTGCCAGTACAATGCCAGCCCCACAATCTAAAACCCACACCTCCACCCAAACCTACACAGGCAAACCAACTCAAGCTTCTCGTGGTCCAACCCCCGATGGTAATACAAGATCCTCATCCTTCCTTACCATATCCAACCCATCCATGTGCGCCAACCAATCAAATGCATTCATGCACACCAGTCACTGCAACCCATCAAGTCCAACCAATACTTTTTGTGAGGAAGTATCCTCTTCATCACAGATCTATATCGGCAAGTCATACAAAGCCTCATCAGATCAATTCACCTCACCCCATCATGTTGTGTGTTTGACTATGACCCCGCCCTCCTCTTCAAACATTACCACACCCCCTCCACAAACAACCAACTCCTCTCCTCTACCCTCCAGATACACACTGAACCCAACTCAGGATCACTTGTATGATATTCCGTTCCGACTTGGTCTACAGCAGTCAAACTCCCACATTTGTATCCTCTGTAGATGTAAAACTCAGTAGGAGGATTCAGCAGACAAACAAGCTAAAAGCCCTGATAACGGCCAATCACTGATTACTTGTCCACAGGTGAAATTCAACCCAACTACACTGATGCCCAAATTCAAGGTCTATAAAAGGCCGTGCCTAGAGTATGAACTACTAGATGGTATTTTGTACCATTCCTATTAGGCTAAACACAGAGGCAATAAGAACTGCATACCAGCTACTATCACACAGATGGCAGTTCCTAGGTGTTCTAGGAAAGATCTTCTTACTTCTTTAGATGATTCTAAAGCAGGCGGTTGCCACTTCGGTAGAGACGCTGTCTAGCATACTCTGCTGAACTAGTATTATTGACCAAGCATGTACCAAGACATAGAGCATTACATCAAATCATGCCACCATTGTCAGCTTTCTAAACGATCTCCATCTCACAACAAGAAAGCCTCAGTGGTTCCTTTACCAGTGGGTGACACATTCTCTATGGTACATGGTAAACATTCTAGGCCCTCTTCCAGAAGCCAAAGAAGGCTACAAATACATTCTACTTGCCGTGGATTCTTTCTCCCGTTGGGCTGAAGGTTTTCCAATGCACACTCAAGAAGCTTAGTGAGGTAGCTCATTTGCTATTCACGTTATGGTTCACCTGGCACTCTGCTCACTGACACAGGCCGTCAGTTTACATCGAAACTGGTTAATGCACTATGCAAACTCCTGAACATCAAACATTTCTATACCTCAAACTATCATTCACAAACCAATAGTATTTGTGAATGCAGGAATAGTTCAACAGAAGAGGCACTTCGCACTTATGTCAATCCTGAACAAAACAACTGTGCTGAACTTATTCCTTGCACTATGATGGCCATGCGAAATACTACATGTCAGTCCACTGGTTACTCTCCACATTATCTGTTGTTTGGCAGAGAAATGCACATGCCCTTTGACTCAACTCTCCTTTCAAAATCGTCAGTTGGTGGAGATGCAGATGGTCATTTGAATGCTTTGCTTCACAATCTCAGGATTGCCAAATTTGTGGCAGAAGAAAACATGGCAGTCGTGCAGGAATCAAATAAAGATCGCCATGTTATCAAAGCCAAAGAACCTCCATTTCAAGTTGGTGAACAGGTCCTTATTCAAAATTCAAATCCCTCATCCATGCCAACAGACTAAAAAACATCCCCAAAGCCAACCTCCCAATGAACCTGTTCCATGTCCAAACTTGGTGCATGATGACAATGTGTCCCAGAAAGACTCTTACAGTTTTCAGCCACCCACACCTCACACTTCAGCTCAAGCAAAACAGTCCCAGTCAAAACAAAAATGTCACTCAGGCAAGTCCACTCCTGATAAGAATCCCATCCACGCATCCAATCCTGACCATTCACCTAACACCCCGAACCCCATGGAAGATGAAGAACCCTACTGATAAAACCATCAAAGGAAAAAGCATTAAGGGTGCTCCATGGTACTATGTGAAGTGGATAGGGTACAGTGAATGCACATGGGAACTAGCTGCCAACTTAAACCCAGCCCTGATTGCTGACTTCTACAAATTAAAAACAAAAACAGGTCGTAAACACAAACGTAAATTTTTCAAAACGTCATAATATCACGCTTGCCTCGTATCAGTCTTCGTGACAGGAAGGCTTTGGAATATCAGTGACCAAACCCTTTTAAGGACATAAAATGCTCCTTGTCATGTAGTGCTAGGATATGGAAAATGTTGTTGGCCACAACATGATTCATCTCCAGGTCATCATCCTGAGAATCCTCTGCTTTCTTCTCTCATAGCTCACTCCTGGCGCAGACATGGTCATTGCAATGCTGTTGCTGTTCTTGTCGCCTGTTCTTGGCAAAGGTCCCATGCAGCGACTTAATTATGGAATTCTCTTCATGCCCACCCCTCCAGCCTATTTTCCAACTGAACATTGGGTACACACATATGAAATCAAATTGCCTAATGTTCCAGTCCTTCCTCATCTCACCATATGCAATTTGGGCAATGCAACTTGTACTGTCCTCAGACAAATCCAAACTCATCTCAGTCTGATTAAAGCCAAATGTATCTTCTATGTCAATGAAACCAATGCTCAAGTTACCGACATTATTCCACAGTCTAAACCCTCTGTAAAATCTAGATCTAAACGTGGTATCTTTAAGCTTGTAGGCTCCTTTTCCAAAACACTTTTTGGCACAGCAACGACTGAGGACATTAATGTTTTGGCACAGCATATCAATGCCCTAAAGAAGTATGACATCAGTGTGGCCAATACATTAAAGCATCACACCGAACATCTCTCTTCTTTTATGAAATTGGTTAACAATAGGTTCTGTAATTCACTTCAGGCCATTGAAGATAACCACAAAGCTATCACTAAAATGGCCAAATCTCTCCAAAATGAACTGAAAATCCTCCATCACGCCTTCACCCAGTCAATCTGGCTCTCCTCCAACACTTCTTCAATTCCACTGCCCTCTCTACTATTGCAGGTGATACAAAGTTTAAGAAACAAATTGACATTAAGGGCCCAGCATTTCATTTATATTCCCATCAGTTTAGCAGCATAATTGCCCAAGACAAGAAAGCCCATTTAAGTCTAAAACGTATGGTCACTAATGCAAAGAAAGACCAGCAAATCTTTCAAAATTTAGTTGAGCCGCTTTGGCAATTAGAACTCCAGCAATCTTGGCCAGATACATCTGCCATTATCGCCATTATCAGCACTAGTCTATCTGTTCTTGCTATCATATTCACCGCTTGGATGTTTTTCAAAATTAGAACCCTATCAGCTGCACTTGTTATGATGCACTATACCATTCCCTCTAAAGCTCTTAGTTTACCTTCTTTCAATTATGACATGCAATTCTCTACCACAACGTCTTCTCCTACATTTGTTATTTCAGATCTTGTTGACTATCATGTTTCAATACTGCTAGGCTTTATCACTATTCTTCTCATTACTCTCCTCATTCTTCTGGTTCTCAAACTACAGTCTTCTAACCAAAACTGTCTCCTGCTTGAGGTCACTACTGGTTCTCAATGCCTCATTGTGCGTACCATGCACCCCACTCTGTGTCCTTCCTACTGGAATATCTGTCCTCCATCTCATGTTGATAATCTCCGAATCTCAGGTCTTTTTTCTCCTGCCCTTACGGTCGTGTGGCCCAATTTCACCCTTACAAATAAGATTACACACCGCTCGTGTACTGTCGCAAACTGGTCTTTTTTCTCCTGCCCTTACGGTCGTGTGGCCCAATTTCACCCTTACAAATAAGATTACACACCGCTCGTGTACTGTCGCAAACTGGTCTTTTTTCTCCTGCCCTTACGGTCGTGTGGCCCAATTTCACCCTTACAAATAAGATTACACACCGCTCGTGTACTGTCGCAAACGGCTTTCGCATATGCTTCTTTGCCGCCCCAAAACTCCAACGCCTATTTAGAGAACCTTTTACCGCCTATATTCTCCTATCACATCACGGGTATATCAGCATTGTCGACCCCAGTTCTGTCACGTGACCACATTTGTATTTTTTTGTATTTGTATTTCTGTTGTGAAGTTCGAGATTATTGGTATTCAATACATTACCGTTCATTCAAATTCATTTGTATTGGAGTATATTTTTATGTTGTTATTCTTTTCCGTGTATGATTGTAAATTACCATGAATCTATGTGATAAGTCATGCATAACTGTCTTCGCTTTTGAGGACAAAAGCTCATCGTCGCCCAGGAGTATTGTCAACGTGTTACAATTCCTTAATTTTGGTTAAATAGATAAAAAAAATCACATTTTTTCAATCGTCAGGTTTTTACTATAAAATGTCTCTTTTGTACATACAGCTAGAAAATCACCGGCCTGTATCAGCAAATACACTCGACATCAGTCGAAGCCGGAAAGTTTATGTAATAATTTATTTCATAGGTCAGGGTCGCTACTTTCCCAACCTGTCATACAGGCAGTCTCAAAACGGATCTTATCGAGAAGCTAAGTCAACCATCACATAATGTAACCTCAAACAATTTGTGGCAGACCACAATAATTTAGAACTATCGTCCAGCAAAGAAGTGTGGTGAGAATCGCGCTGGATAAAACACAATGCTAGGTATAGGCCGGACTACCAGTGCCCAAACTAGTTTACGACATTGATTAATCTTTCCAAATTGTGAACACGTAGTTCTCTTCAAAAGAAAGCAATAGTTTCCCGTTATTGTTAGACACCTTTGTCAGCAGAAGTCAGGTTGCTTTAAAACGAGGCATGTTCAGGAAGAAGGCAGATCCATCTCTGCTTCAACTTAATATGCTCTTCTCGTTTTGAAGGTAGGCCTACTTAACGTGTCTATATCTTAGTTTTAACTGAAACTTTGAAACTTTAGGTTAAAGCGTTTTAAGACTCTGCCACTTTTCCAGTACATCAACTAGGTTAGAAATATGGCTTATATACAGGTTGTTAATTCCGCGTCACTGAATTATTTAATTTGGAATGTATTGTTTTCTGTTAAATAACTTCATGTTCTAGTATATTCCATTAGGTAATATTATGTGTATAACTTTCACATACATTTTATGTATCAAATTAGGAATCAAGTGAACTGAAAGGAAGTGCCAGGTAAAATACAGAAGCAAGTTCATACCGTATTCAACCTAATATAAGTAACGTTCACCAGTACCTCAAATACGTTCGCTATTATACAAGCTTTATCCTTACATTTTACAATAGGTTGTGGAAGTCTAATATTTGTTGATTGATTGCAAGGTGAATTAGATAATAATTGTCATGTTTAATTACCAACCATAGCTTATGTCTTCTATTTTGAATTGTCATGTATGTGTGTCCAACCATGCATAGTATTGTATGTGTTTATATAGAAGGTTATAAGAACGCATGAACAATGAATGTATTAGTATAATTTCATTGATCGAATATCTACAACTACCATGACTGTATCGTAGGCAGTTCAAGCGTTATGATGTTTATAAATTGAAACTAACTCCCTCGACATCCAATATTCCCCTGGGTCAACTAACGGGTGATAAGGACGCCGTTAGTATGGTTGTAAAGGAAAATCTAGGTTATACGAATAACGAAAGAGAAATACCGTATCTATGTATGGGTTTTGATGGATATAGATGTGACAAAATATGTTAAATCGTTATGGATTCATTATTGATTTTAAAGAGAGGTAATCGATTTACAAAAAAAAAGGTGGAACAAGCATCTATCACTCCGTGGCACGACTGAAAAAGAAACATGGTGATCTGACTTCATCACATGATACCAGCTACGCCTGATGATCTGGTCCTGACAGCATGAATAAGACCGATACCTTAACCTGTGTGAGCGTTCAACCAATCAAAGTAATTACTAAGAAGTTATCGAAGTAATTACTGCTTCCAACAAACAAGGAGAAGATCCAAGACTAACTCAAACCTATGAGAAATTAATTTTGGTGTGACATATTTTGTGTTATCCATTTTCAAACCAACAATATATTCGCAGTGTTGTCACATGTGAAGCACTGCTGCCACATAAACCTCAAGCAAGCTGACATCCGTGAGTGACGGATAGTTATGAAAGTATAAATGCTGTCCTTTTTTTATTTGTTTCTCTGTGTAATAATTTATGCCAGTGCCACCTGATGATAATGGTAAGAGATCAGTAACACTTCCATGTACAACGCTGCATGGCGCTTTTCTCGGCAGACTCGCATCACGTTCCGTTTACCCTACAAGACCGTTATGACACATACACGTGTTACACACACGAACACGTGTTACACGACTAACACGTCATACTTGACCGACATGCCCCTGCGTCACATTTAATGTCGATTTTCACTTTTGAAATCAACCCTGACGGTGTTGTCACTGACATCACTAATCATCGCCAATGCAAGGGGGTGAAAATATGAATATAGCACAAGAATCACTGGCATCACTGATCATCGCCAGTACAAGTGGATGATAATATGAATGCAGCACCACAAACACCACTTGCATCACTGACCATCGCCAATACAGGTGGGTGATAACATGAATATAGCACCCCAAACATCACTGACATCGATCAATAATCATCGCCGGTGCTCATGGGTGATATATTGTTGCATTTATATCTTCCGTCGCTCAGCAGATCTTCAGGTGTGCAATGAAAACTAAGTGCATTGCCTATTACGTACACTTCTAGTTGAACGGCGAAAGCTCTTGTTGAGATATAAGTAGATATAAATTTCATTCTACAGCACAGACAATAGAAACTATGTCAAAACAATGCTAAAACAATGCGGTAATTAGCTAAAACAATAGCCCATGACCCACATCCCTCATCCCTCATCCCTCATTTCGTGCTCCAATTAGCAAAGACAATGAAACCAGTGACCGTAAATCCCCCATCCCTCATTTATCCCTCATCCCTCATCCCTCATCCCTCATTTGGCCCACATTTCATCCCAAAAATAGCTACACGTGACAGTCATTATCTAAACATATCAATTTCATTAAGCCTAGTGATACATAATATCACCATGGTGAAAAGAAGTTAATGACGTTTAAGGAGAAATTATCAATGGATGTTTCACGCTATAGTTGATGGTTATTTGTTACAAAACGATTGGAATGCTGTCTATTCAAATAAGTTGTTTATACAGAACTGTCACGACAGGGTGGAATGACCGGTTGATACCCAGTGCACGGTGTACTCTGTAATATAGAATAACCATGAAAGGTGTCATGTGACTGGTTATCTTGGCGACGTCTCGGCAGTGTCTTTATGATCTAGCGTTTTTTAATCAAGTCACATACAAACCCTAACCCATCGCGATCCCATTTCATGCGTTGTAATGAAACTTAATCAGCAGCAAGAGAAACGCTGTGTCATGCTCATGCACCACTTTTTCCGCCATTGCCCATTGTGTAAAAAAGTGCTGACAAGTAGGTTTGATTTGTAGGTCAAGATGGTTTGATCTGTAGGTCAAGATGGGTTTGCTTTAAATTACTGTTTATTTAACTGAGATGTGCAAGACCCTCCCTGCTATGTTTTCAAATTCAGTAGAATTAGTGATGAAAAGAAAATTGTTAGCAGCAGACAGCTCGTTTTCCACATTTAAGAGTCTGCTAATTCGTTTACGTCTTAAAACGCACCACCGCTCGCAACAGCTTTAGTTGGAATATTTCACGTAATGCCTGTTCGCGTTTCATTTAATGCTCAAAGAACAGAGTACGAACTTAAAATTATAAAGAGTACTAACGCTTCTGATTCAATTACTTTGTAACACTTTACCGAATCTAAAATGTCTGTTATGTGATGTGTATCCTCAATGTTTCCACTCTTAATGAAATTCGTTATGATAATCATGCTGTAACAAGTGATAGATCGTTAGATAGAATCGTTAGAACGTACCTCGACTTTACACAAACGTGAGAGTGAATTCACTAGCAAAGTGGGAGAGATTTTGATGCAAACATTACATGTTAAACCATGTGATTAGTGTTCTGTTGAAAAGTTGCAGAACCTAACGCGCAGGTACTTTGTAACTTTGATCATCATCTATGTTACCACAATCACGTATTAACTGTCATGTGATTACTTTATCTGATTGATAAGTGGTTTATAATTCTGTTCGTGCGATCGCCTTGATTAAAGACGGTATTCACAAAATGATAACATGTTGATAGGTGTACTGATAATGACCTTGTATCCTATTGTAGGCGACTACGAATTTTATGAGAACCTGAAATTCACAAAAAGTGTTCTTACCTACATCATAGTGTTGGATAAATTATTACTAAGATGTGAGAAGTACAAGTTTTAAAATACGTTATTATCACTGCGCTGTTAGTATCATGATGGGTGGTAGATATTCTGCGAGGCAATCTAAATGGACACATGAATGGCGGTGCTTGCACAATGTTTCTCACCAACGGGAACACGTGCTTACCCGCTCACTGAGTTTGTTTAGTTAGTCTTGAATATATGTGTGAGGCGAGTTCATTCTAGTAAGCATATCGTCTTGAATGAAAAGCGGTGAAGGTAGACGACGGGTGATAGGTTAGGTTAAACCTGTAGCTATGGCCTGACTTTAATCATATTGTTCGCTCGACAACCGGGTTCATTCCGGTTAAAGCGGCGAGCTGGTGATAGTGATCTGAAACGTTCCTCCGGCTTCGTTAGTTATGAATGAATTTACTCATATGTTCACCAAAACCAGCTTCTCACAATGCGGTGTCTAATAAATTTATATAGATTACTGTCTTGAGTAAGTCACATTTTTTGTCTTAAACAGTTCATATAATTGTGTGTTTAAAGTCTAATTATAGCAAGAAGGGTTTTTTTCTTCAAATTATTTGCAAATCCGATTTAGAACACACTGATATACATACAGTGCGACGTCACTACCACTCGTCCAATCACGCCCCTTCTCATGTAATGATGTAGTACTCCTACCGTAAAGTTACTTAACATTAATTCTGTTAAAAACCGTTACACACATGAGTTCTTCTTACAAATTTTATTATTTCAGAAGTGGTACGAGTCTGCACAACCACGTTGTCGCTGATTGTGCTGAATGTATGATTGTGCTGAGTGTATTCGCAATCGATGTGGCTGTCTTGATCCGTACCATCCGAGATGATAAGATCCCTTGTAGTCTGTCTCATAGCCCCCGAACCATATTATTTCCCAAACACCATAGCCCTAGCTGCAGCGCTCAAGCCCTATAAGCTCTGGTCTCCCTGATGCTCCTTTTGAATTTGAATGTGTTTGTGTGTTACTATCAAAATGATATGTATTCAGAAACTAAGCGTTAGTCTACATTTCCTGTTGCTGTCAGAAGGTATCAAGGGATCCTCTTGATGCAGTGACACAGTGTCAGGCACGGGTCCCCTACGCTTTCCCCACAACACCAGCAAACAACGTCCTTGTAATAAGACATGTACCACACTGAACGCGTCGTCAGGAATGAAAAGGAATTATTAATTTAATAAAACGAATAATTACTTTGAAAAGTCTTGTTCTTATTCTTTGTTGGACTTTCACCCATAGTCTAGCAGTGTCGACTTCTCACTCTGTGTGCGCGCATGTGGTTCGATGGCTTGTGTGTGTGTGTGTGTGTGTGTGTCTGTGTGTGTGTGTGTGTGTGTGTGTGTGTGCGCGCGCGTGAGTGTCCATGTGAATCCGCGCATATACAAGAATATCAGTCAAGACAACATCATGAGTGATGGTGAGCAGTATATATGAGCGACACACCCCTCTATCATTTCCAAAACACGTTGTATCAACGTCCCTGCATGTACCGAGCAACCACGTTGTACTGTTGAAAAACAGAAGCGAAGTAATCGTGACACTTTTTCAAAACGTGGCGACCCCAGTCGCATCCCTCTTCCGATACAAGACATGAGAAATAGCAAGCATCATAGCGCACTTACACGGTATAAAAAGGATAAGGTTATGCACGACCGGAAACACACTTCAACAGTCCGTCAAAGACTTCTTCAAGCGAACGTACAAGCAACAGAGAAGTGAGTAACAATCAGAATACTTAGTCTTCGGCCTTTTTTGTGCATCATTTTTTAAAACATTGTTCGAAACGTTTTATCATAACTTTAATTATTTCAGATAAACAAAGAAGTTGGCGCAGAAAAAAGCATGCAATAGTGAATCGTATTCAAATTTTATAGTAGGTGAATAACAACAAATAACAAAATGTCTGAGCAAACTACATGTCCTGTCTTCCAATGTGAAATTTGCAGACATTGTTTCAAACAGAAATGTCATTTGTTAAGACATCAGAGACATTGTGAACGAGTGGGCATATTGTTTACCTGCAACCATTGCCATCGATCGTTTAATCGGGAAGACAATTTAAAACGTCATGTCAAAAGTTGTTCCGAAAATGTTGTTTATTGTCGTCAATGTCCACATTGCTTTGAAAGGTTTAACAGCAAATTCGGTTATCAACGACATTCATGTAACTGTAAAACATCTGCTCCTGATGAACATATTTGTCAAACGTATCATCAATCTTTCCCAACCTCTAAAGCATTAAGAATGCACACACATAAAACTGACCATGACATGTCGGGTGGTGGCAGAGGTAAACGTAGACAAAGGGCTAAAACGGCTACGCTATCTGTCCCTCCTCCTCCCCCACCTAACGCCCCTCCCGCCACCAATATCGCCTCACGTCCATGTTCAAGCCACTCCCTACAGGGAGATGTTAGAGACTATGACTTTGACGGACGGAATAGCACGGACTCACTGAATTTCATGATTAGTGAACAAAGTCAGGTTATTGATACAATTGAGGATGAAATTCGTGAGAAAAAAGCCGTAAAATGGGGGTTGTGTCTCCATATTAGAATGGCCAAACCTAGTCGGGAAGATGAGAGCACAAGTTACCATGAGGCTTATTTCAGAAGTGTCATGACTATAGCTACAGAGGGTAGTGACTTAAATGAACAGTATCTTGAAGCCGTACACAAGATGCTTCAGACGCTGGATGATTATGAGGGGGTTCATTCTGGTTTGAATATCTCCGCCGTTGTACTTTTGAAACTCACTGTGGTAAAGTTTGAACCTTTCAAAGGTGGTAGTTATATTCCACTACCACAAACTCTTGTCAAGAAATCCAAAAGTATTATCAACATAAAAAATGGCGATAATCTTTGTTTTGCTTACAGCATTTTAGCAAAACTGTTTCCGGCTTCTCATAACAAAGAACGCGAGGGAAATTATCGTCCTTATTTAAACCGTTTGAATTTAGAAGGATTCACCTTTCCCATGACTTTAAAACAAATTCCTCGATTTGAAGAAGCCAATGAGTTGAGTATCAACGTGTATGGGTTTGAAGATAATACTTTGTATCCCATGTACATCAGTAATAGGCTGGATGCAGATGAAAACAGGAAGATTGATTTGTTGTTGCTTTCACAAGAAAGTGAGTCGGATGATTTTGAAGGCATCCTAGGGTTAGAAGAACATGAACGCATGGACGTAGACGTTAAACCAAATACACATTACTGTCTCATTACCAGTTTAAGTGGGTTAGTCAGAAACAAGCAACGTAATAACCGCACTCAGTTCATCTGTCGCAAATGTCTTTGGTGTTATACATCACAACAATGTCTGGATAAGCATAAAGACTACTGTTATGACAAAGCACAAAGAGTCGTTTTGCCTAGTCCAGAGGATGCGGTGTATCAGTTTAGATTACGTTCTCAAAGCAAAACAGAACGAGCCAAGTTTGTTATCGTGGCTGATTTTGAGTCCTTGCTCATTCCAGAAAGCAACCCGGGTAGTTCACGACTGAATAAACATGTACCTTGTGCTTATGCTTACAAAGTGGTGTGCACGGAGGAACGGTATTCGAAACCTGTACAAACCTATGTAGGAGAACAGGCAGCTGAGCATTTTATTGAAAGTATTTTAAGGCAATATGACAGCATCCAGACATTGTTGGATTCTATCAAACCCATGCAGCTCACTGTCCAAGATAAGATAACCATCGCCAATGCTACTCATTGTGGTTTGTGTAGTGAACTGTTAGGTACTGATCGAGTGTTAGACCACGATCACCTGACAGGACGTTTTCGACAAGTTTTGCATAATCGATGTAACCTGAATTTTCAGTTACGCAAGAAAGTGGTTGTCATGCTTCATAACTCTGAACGTTATGATTCTCACTTGATACTGGAAGTAGCACAACACTTTGGTGACAGAGACATTACAGTCATCCCTCACAACTCAGAACAGTTTCTATCGTTTACAGTGGATAACAATTTGGTCTTTTTGGATAGTTACAAATTTCTGCAAAGTTCCTTAGATGCACTGACACAAAACCAACTGAACAAAGGCGTGGATTCATTTGTCTATTTGAAAGAACACTTCCCCCATCATGGAAACATGTTAACAAGGAAAGTTCCCTTTCCTTATGAATACATGGATGACTGGGGAAAACTGAATGAGACCTGTTTACCTTCTCAAGCATCCTTTTTCAGTTCTTTGTCTGATGAAAATATTAGTCAGGAAGACTATACATTTGTTCATGAATTATGGAAGGAGTTTGACTGTGAAACCATGAGCGACTTTGTCCGGTTGTATGTGAGTGTTGATGTGCTGCTATTAACCGACATCATAGAGACCTTCAGAACAGGGTGTTTGACTGACTATGGTCTTGACATTTGTCATTATTACTCCATGCCAGGTTTTTGTCTGGATGCTGCTATGAAAATCACAGATGCCAAACTTGATCTGTTCACTGATGTCGACACTTACAATTTCATTGAAAATTCCATTCGTGGTGGGGTGTCTATGATTAGTAAGAAATATGCAGTTGCTAACAATTATCACCTATCGGGTTTTGATCCACTGAAAGACACCTCCTTTCTTCTCTACTTTGATGTTAACTCTCTATATGCAACAGTCATGCTACAACCGCTCCCCATTGGAAACTATCGCTTCATCAGTTCTGAAGAGTATGACAGCATTGACTGGACAACTGTCGATACAGAAGGAGATACAGGTTACATCCTTGAAGTCGATTTGTTGTATCCCAAACACTTACACAAAGCTCATGCTGCTTTTCCCATGGCTCCGACACATGATGACATTCCCTATGATGAGTTTTCACCTGCTCACCAGAAACTGTTAACTCATTTCAACCCACTCAAAAAATCGTTGCGTAAAGGTTCAAAGAAATCATCCGGTAAAAAACTGTTCACTACTCTAAAAGATCGTTCCCACTACGTGGTTCACTTCAAAACGTTACAGCTGTACCTGAGACATGGATTGATATGTACAAAAATACACAGAGTGTTAAAATTTAGACAAGGAGCATGGTTGAAACCTTACATCGATCTTAATTTGAGTAACCGCAAAAATGCCAAGGATGACTGTGATAAAGATCGTTATAAACTCATGAACAACTGTGTGTTTGGACGGTTCTGCATGAATAAACGAAAGCATAAAACAGTTCAGTTGGTAACACAGAGATCTAAACTTCGAAAATGTGCAGCTAAAAGTAACTTCAAACAGGTCAAAAATTTTTCAGAAGACGTGACTGCAGTAGAGTTGGAGAAATTATCTGTACATTTAGATCAACCCATTGCTGTTGGCTTCACCATCTTGGATTTAGCCAAATATGAAATTTACACTTTCTATTATGATGTCATGCAAATGCAGTATGGGCCAGAAAGACTTGACCTTTTGATGACGGACACGGACAGTTTGTTTATGCATGTACATGCACCTTCACATGAACCCCTTTTGGATCCTTATGTGTTCATGAAATACAATCAACATTTGTTTGACACTTCCAACTATGCACCTGATGATCCAAAAGGGTTATACTCGGATGAAAATCGCAAGGTAACTGGTAAAATGAAGGATGAAGCAGGCGGGAGCATCATATTAGAGTTTGTGGGACTAAAAAGCAAAATGTACTCTTTTCTGATGCAAAAATCTAAAAACGTCATCGAAAAAAAGACAGCTAAAGGCATTAAGAAATCTGTCATCAAGAAATTTCTCAGACATGATATGTATAAACAATCATTATTTGAACAGAAGAGGTTCAGTTGTTCCTTTCACTTGATTCGATCATACAATAACACTTTGTACACTGAGAGACAAAACAAAGTGGCATTGACACCAGTTGACGACAAGAGGTATCTGTTAGATGATGCTGTTCACAGCGTTCCATATGGATATTCACCAATCTAAAAAAAATTGTATACATTCACTATGTATGTGAAGACATCTTTCCACAAGAAAACAGTGCTCAACAGGTATGTGCTTCCTTTACGCATTTGCCATGTATGGAGTCCTTTACTCATTCACCATATATTGCTTCCTTTACTCATTCATTATATATAATTTATCTAATTATATATATATTGCTCCTTTTATCTAACTATTTATCTAATCATTAATTTATTTTCAGCGTCAAAATGAATGTTCAGAGATATGTGTACAGACTGATCGGTGCCAATGGTGAAACGCTGCGTGAAGGACAAACCTTAAGAAGAACACGAATGGCTGCTTATCAAGCAGCACAGAGGGTTCTGCAGCGGCTCATGGAACAGGGTGTGATCCCTGCTAACACTGTATATCCTGTGGAAGTGCGTGAAATTAACACCACAAGGCGGTCTCTTGAGCGTGCATGTGACTTGAGACACCATCGTCAAATGTTCGAGTCTATTCTCAAAACGCTCTACCTGAATGAACTCCAGACAAAAATCACCAAATTGTGTGAAGACGATTGCTATGGATGTGAAATTGGTCATCC
This sequence comes from Haliotis asinina, assembly GCF_037392515.1. Taxonomy (NCBI): domain Eukaryota; kingdom Metazoa; phylum Mollusca; class Gastropoda; order Lepetellida; family Haliotidae; genus Haliotis; species Haliotis asinina. The sequence continues at coordinate 41,357,714 of NC_090293.1, forward strand.
GTTTCAAATCAATCACCAGTGTGTGATGCTGAATAGTGATGAAAAGGTGGAGCGCTATTTTGAAGAAGCTCTGAGTGGAATATCTCATCAAAACATGTTAGAAAGTGCACGTCATCAACGTACACAACTCAGACTAAACTTCCATGATAGATACACCGACTGGTATGACAACATTAACAGTTTGAACGCTGGTTTGCTTTCCAACACAGGAAAAGAGAAACTGCTGATGCTGACCAAACTCAACATGCATTTACGATAAACAACAAGACCAACTAGTCATTTAGTAATCCATTTTTTTATTTCCTTGTACATAATATGTATAGAAGAATGGATGTACATTAAAATGGTTCGATTGTTTTCCTTACGTTTGTCACACCAGGCACACCATGAGACGCTTTGCGTTTTATATATAAAGTATTTACAGTCTTCTTCTTTTTGTCTTTATTTTGCCTGCTTTTCATGAGATGTTTAGGAACGTGTAAATGTCTCAAAAGTTTATAAAACTCTCTATATCCCACTGGTCGGTGACTCTCAGCACCTGCTTTCATGATGAGAAAGCGGAGCAAGTCCACTATATTTGAACCATGTAATACCTCACCATTAGGTAACACAAGTCTTAGATCTCCTGTTAGTCCTATTTGACCATTCAGAATATTTTCTTTCACAAATATCCACAAGCTCATTAACTTCCCAATGGTCTTTGTAGACGAAACCCCTCGAATGATCTGCTCGGGGACACGAAGCATAAAGTCCATGTTATGTTCCATGACAGATGCAACCGTTTCATCACTAGAACCCTTATTATGATTCATCATCTTCAGATCTTGTCTCGTCAGAGGATTCTGATTCAGTATCTGATTCGCTGTCTGAGGAAGAATCTGTTCTTCTTGATTGTTCATCAACCTCTGGTAGGTCTCTCTTGTCAGAAGAACCATAGGCTTGCTCATTGTGAATCGATGAGAGGTATACTTGAAAGGATTTTATGCAAATGGGTAGAACCGAATGATGTGTCAGAATCAGCTCACGTTTCTCGCGACTACTAACTGTCTTGCTGGCTAAAGATCGAATGCACTTCTTGTAGCGTGAGAGACGCATTTTATCACTGTGTGGTAAGGGTATGATTCCTCTCAAAATGTTAAATATAAGAGTAATCACTGACATAAGCTGTTCACGTGAGGCATGTATTAACAAAGCCTTTCTTTGCCTGACACTAGCTTGTTCCAACATCATAAGAAAAGCTGAATGTTTTTGGAGCAGACCACTCATGTTGATGCTGTAGGGTAGCTGTTCCACTCTCAAATGAAGACACACATCTTTGGTTAGTGTTATTTATCTAGAAACCCAAAATCGCATCTTCTTTGTTGTCATCGTCTTTGCACTGACTACAATCATGAGGAGGATCTCTTTGCCAACTTTCCAACAAATCTTCACCCTTAACAGACACAGTGGTACTGTGTTTTGAGTCTTCGTAATCTTGTAAAGACATAGCCTTTCGAAAAATATTATTAGCAACCACTCGCTCGTTTTCACTACAGAAACATTCGTAGTCTACCCTTCCATCTATCCATATGTCTTCATCTAATATGTTGGGACACAGTCTGTTATTCCACAAGAAGTCTTTAATGACTTCAGTCCATGAGTCATAGTGATGTTCTGTTTGTAAAGCAGCGTAATCGTCTCCCCACACTGACACTGTAAACAACATTCGAGAAGCTGTTTCTTTCAATGTTGCATCATCCTTTCTGTGTGTTTCGATAATGTTGATCAGACAATTCCTTTCTTTCACTGCATACATTCTGACCGAGGGCTGACTGTACTATGGCTGAAGTGACGTGAATTGGTTGTTATATGGAAGGTTGTCAGTTTGAAAAACTACGGTGATTAATATTTATTCAAAGTTGCTCACGTCTAACCTTTCTTGGTATCCATGGGTTCAGACACCATGTGTATATAGTTACAGTGTGGAGACAGTCTGAAGTGTTCAGTCATGGGATCATCATCGGGTATCCATTGATGTACACGAAGCCTACATTTGAAGCAGTAGACTTTATCAGACTGTCCTGTGTAAATAAATCCTGCTTCAGCCATGGCTTTTGGCGACTGTTTCATTTGAACAGGCCAGTTGTTGAACGACTTCAATCTGTCACTAAACTTATAGCCATACTCCTCAGTGTAACGCTCTGCTTCAACACAGTCTGCGAGCACATCATTGAACCGTCCGCACACATCCCATGGTTCTGTTCAACTTCAGCGGTGAGTGTGAAATGATGAAAACACTTGTAGAGAGACGAATATATCATTTCAGTCCTACTTCTGGGACTGTTGTAAGTAGACTGTACATACTTCATCATCAGGAAATATGTTTGTGCGTAAACGTCCATAGCGTTCATCAGCATGGGGTGAAGCATCCAAAACAAGATACCCATATTGTTTTCTCCCAACTGCATCTTGGAAGGATTCCATAAAATATTTAATTTGACCTGGAAATATTTGCGATGCCAAAATTCTGTATTCATGTGCTGAACGCGGGTTAGACAACAGAACAAAGTAATGGGTGTTTAGAGACATGGTTCTGTTACATTCGCCTTTAGGAAAGGCTGACTGTTGAATGTTAATGACAGTAATTCCCAGATGATGAGATAGTGTGCTATAAAGATGTAAAAACAGAGGGTTCTTACAAATGTCTTGCATGAAGTCATCTACTACCAGTACACACCGTTTATCGGATTCCGAAGAATATGATTTTAACTCCTCTTCTGTAGGTAGTGCATCTTTAAATCGAATGTTGGGAATCGTCCTCTCAAGTTCGCTGTAGGCATCCTGCCACACGGCATAGCAATACACAATCAGGTTGGGTGGTGGATCGAACATGCAGCTAGCTTGTTTTAAGAGCTGTGCAACCCAAAAGGTTTTCCCACTTGAAGATCCTCCCACAACCGATATTGTAGTAGGAGTTTGAAATGGTAACACACATTCTCCCATGATGTATTCAGATCGCTCTTTAGCACAGAACTGCAATACTAGGCTTGATACCGTGGTATTTATACACAACACAAACCTAATCTCATCTACACTAATTTTATTGATATTTTTTTTCATACATAGATATAACATCAGTTACAATCTAGACAAGAAGCAGAGCAGTATTTGAAATAATTACAAACATATTCAGATACAAAGGCGTCATTCCACATGAAGTTGTGTACATCAAACTGATGAAGTATATGGTTTAGACTCTGGCATGCTTTAAATTTACATAATACATAGTACAAACAATAGAACCCACACACATTTGAATTCACAGATTGTAACCGGTGATTACTGCGTAAGTAAGAACCAGCATAAGTCTTTAAATAGCGATCAAATGTAACATCAACAGGATCTGCTAAACTATCGAAGAATTCTGCTGTATTGTTTTTAAAGTACATAGCAACCCAGTGGCGACCACTGTTCTGACTGGACTCAGTATTCACAATACATCCTACACCTTGTCTTTGCATGAAAGGTGCGATTATAGGAAGCGTATCTCTGGCATACACCCCCAAGACGTGAGTCTGTAAGGTTGAATCACACTGAAGGGCGCACATCAACTGTGAAGCTTTCATCTCTGTATTTACTTGATGAAGACGTTTCGCGCTTGATCGATTTCGATGATGGAGTTTCTTTCACTGAGAATGATGCAGCTCAGCGTTTTGGTTAGTGCAGCTTTGAACTTGATTTCCAACCGCACATTTCCAGTCTTCACCAGATTGAGGTACTCGGATTCTCCACACAACTCTTCCAGTTCAAAGACAAACAGTGCATTTCCTAACAAAAATTCTCCCCTGGATATGAAATTTCCTCGATTTTCTCTCCAAAACCCCATGCCATCAAACATGTTTACGTAGCTGTTCACATCATCAGCTCGAGTTGGACGTCCAGGTACACTGACACCATTCACATAGAGACTGACAGTTTTGAGCATGCTGGATTGAAAGTTGAAAGGATTCTTGTCATATGACCCATTCAAACTCTTGCTTTCCACAAAGGCGATGATGTAACGATTAGCAATGGGGTTGGACACATTATCAATGGTATGCGTCAGTTGAGAAACAGGGATGCTGTTGACCTTGACCTCAGACTTGGTGAAAGGGTAGAGTGCATTGGAGTTATTTTCGAACAGGGTGTTGTGAGCTAGAATCAGCGCCGGGTTGACTTTGAGTTTGCATACTTGAAGATAAGCATCGAGTAGCTCAATGGTATACTCTTGGTTGGCTTTACCGCTCATCAAACAGAAAGTAGGTGATGATCTGTACAATTTCAAAGTCAAATCTACTCCATTGATTAAATGTCTTTTCATGCTAAACACATCTTCATACAAAGGTCCAGACATGGTCAGTTCATTGCTCTTCTTGATGTAGGTACCACGTGCAATCAAACCGTAATTGGTTCCAGTGACACAATCAGTTGTTTCAATGGCATCATTATCTTCACCCTCATCTTTGTAAAACAGCTGCGATGTCATTTGAGAGCTTTTCGCATCAGCTCCATAGTTTAGCAAGGTCTTCATCATGCTCTTGTAAGCATAATGATTGTTGGTCGAAGACACCAACTGGTTCTGCATATACACTGAAATTTGAGAAAACAGTGCCTGCAAAAGCAAATTGACAGGTGCCACGTGTTCGTCTGCATCCAATACCGATCCATCCGCATGGGTGACTTTGAGTTTTACATGCAGTTTTGTTCGCTTCAAATCAATGTAATCACTACCCGAATTGGATATGTGAAATTCCAGTGGAGAAGAGTCATTAATTTGACTGAGTGGGCGTACATCTACAAAATAGTGTTGCTGGATACTGGTCTGATATGGAGGTAAGGTAAATAGGTTGAGCGAATCCGGTACCAACTCTTCAAAAGTTTTGCTATTCAATAAAGACATGATGATCAACTGAAGATGTCGTTTTCTTTCACAGGAGTACACTTGAGCACTTTAGCTGTCTTGGAGGCGATGTTACTTGTCTGACGTATCTTCTTGGTTGTGGCAATCTGTTCACCTGCAGCTCTTTTTAAAGACCTATGACGCTTTTCTTTAGCATCCGCTCTCTCCACAACACTTTGTTGTTCTGAAGTCATCTGCAGTTCGATTTTAGGTTCTTCCGGTTGAGAAACAGATCGGTGAGATGGAATAACTTTAGGGGGAGCTTTTCCATTCACAACACGAGAAGTACTTGTCATTTGTTTCTTGAAGTATTTCTGCCATTTGCTATAATCTGGGATATACAGAGGGAGGGAATCCATGTTCAGTCAGCAAAGGGATAACGTCTCAAGTGAAGTGTTGCATAAGTCTGCTCTTTCAAGAATGACAGTGGTGTTCCACTGCTCGCTTTTATACAGATTTCAATGTCAGGTGACTCTTTGACCATCACATGGATATTGTATTCATTAACAAAGGAAAAGTTGGGTCCATTCCTCAGATCAATGCGTCTTAACAGTGGTAACTGGGTATTACCCACCAGTGAACTATCGCACAGGTTACACAGTATATCTACATAAGGATCGTTCACATGAGTGAGGTCTATCTTTCCAAAGTTTAACTCGGATAAAGACACGACCCAAAATCCATCAAACAGCAGTCTTTGATTGAGCTTAATGCGAAAATGATAGGGGCTGTTATCCTTGAAATAAGAATTTTTTGTGTCAGAACTCTTGAGAAACACATATTTCTCCATCATAGGTTTTTCAGTTGACTTTCTTCCACATATGAATCAAAAGAACTAGGCCAACCTAACCAACGAACCAAAACATACGTTTTTCCTCTCATGCGTTTCTTCTTTAAGATCTTTTCCACTTGCCACTCAATATCGTCTCCTTTGTTAACCTTTTGCAGTTCGGCAGTGTAAAAACTCCCTTTAATAAGTTCACCATGAAAATCTTTAATTCTGTACAGAGGTATGTCTTGTTTCTTGAAACGTTCTGTTACTTTGAAAAGTTCTTCCGTCCACTTCAGATCAAGTTCTTTGCTGAACGGTTTCCTCAGGTATGGGATGCGAACAAGATCACCAACTTTATATCTGTATTTCTTTATCACTTGACCTTTTTTTCCTTTGACTTCAACAAGGGTTTGACATACAAGTGTTGCCAAACTTTCAATTCATTGCTTTTATTGACTTGAGCAGGTGATAGAAGGGGTAAAGACGAATGTGGGGTGTTATTGTAGTTGTACACCAAATCAGGTAGAACACTGAGATAATGCTTGGTGTTCTTACGTGTCATGTAACGTGTGATCAACGACTTCAGTGTTCTGTTGAAGCGTTCCACATAATTACTTTTAATGTTTTCGTTGCGTGCAATAGTAATGGTAATATTTTGTTTTTCCAAAAAAGATTTGAACACTCCCTTAAACTCACTACCACCATCTACGCGTACTTTTCTTGGTTTTCTTTCTTGAAGTATTTTTTTAAAGGCTTTCAACACGGACTCTGGCCTTTTATTTTCCAAAGGAAGGACAAAAGTAAACCTACTCAGTATGTCAATCACGACAAGCAAATACCGGATACCCTCATTTTCTTTGCTGTAGCGTGAAAGATCAGCAAGGTCCACATCCCACATTTCGTCCATGGAATTCACTCTGACTTTCATCCTTTTAAATCTATGCTTGACTGGTTTGTGTAAACTGTAAGGATCTTGGTTGTTGACAAACCATTTCACCTTCCTGAGCTTAACATCAGGTTGAGGTGTTGTCTTCAATACCCGTCGGAGTTTGGACGGACCATAGTAGGCTCATGGATTGTGAGGGTCATAATAATACTTTTCTAATGCTTTTTCGTGCCTCTCTAACAATACCCTGTTCATCTTTTGTGAACTCACACACGTACTGAATGAAACCAGTTGTAACAGGCAATATATAACATGAAGGTACGAATAGGAAGGAACATATGCTTTAATTAATAGAATTCATTCATGTATACATTCACAATTATTGAAAGCGATTTTCTAACAACAGCATCTTAACCACACGTTGCTTCAGATCATGAAGCCACTCTGATGTTTTAAAATGAGTGTCCCGAAAGTCTTTGCAGCGGTATGAAACTATGTTCACGTAATTCAGAGATGTGTCATCACTAAATACTTCCAACCATTTATCAATCACGTGTTCATCATTTATTTCACTCATGGCCGTCATGAAAAGACCATCAACGTGATCCTGTTCTAGCATGTGCTTACACGTGTGCACCAGTTCTCCCTCAGGTTCAAACATACATCCAAAACACAAATCACAGGATAACCGTCTAAGAATCTTAGCCAGTTCCAAAGTGTAACACAAAGTGAGAAGATTTTCCGCATGCTTTATGTGATTTCCACTATCAACTTCGTCGACACACAAGAACAGTTTTCTTGTCTTCTTGATGATGATTCTTTTCGTTGACCTAGAATCATCTTGAAACTTTCTCTTAGCATCCTTGACACATTCACTGCGATCTTGAAACCATTCGTTAGATTGCATGACAACTGTTTCGTGCAAGGTGTGTGATGATTGTAGAACTTGCTTCCAGGAATAGAAAGCTGCTTTACCATTCAGTTGACTGTAAACAAGAATTTAACACTTTTCACTCTCAACAACTTTGTCCATAAGCTCTTGTCTGACCTCCATCAAAGCTTTCCCCAACCAGTTTTGTCCCTTCCAGTTAGATGGATTTAATAGCTTGGGACCGTGAAGAGAGAGTCCAACACCCCACCGTCTATCATATGGACTGGCTTCAGCTAATATTTTTGTGGAGGTGTTCATTAATGCATGTCGAAGAGTGGAAGACTGAGTAAACTTAGCCAGGGTAACTTTCTTCACAACATGGTAACTCACAACATCCCATTTGTGTTGAATAAAGTTTTTCACACATCTTCTTAATCTCTTCTGCATAACAGCAGAAGAGGCTCTTAAAATGTGTTCAGCTGTAACCACATCGCCAAACGTCATTGCCTTCATGTACATATAATACTGCTCAGCACAGTTGAAGATTTTACCATCAACTTCAATCCTAACAGGATAGTGCTGGCTAAATGGGGAAGATTTTGTATAAAAGAATACGAACCGATCTGTAACTCTTGTTCCCATGATGTCTGTTCAGCAAAGACACACCTTGTCTGTTGCTTGTACTCAGTTGGAATAACATTGCTGTAAGCAGTGATGGATGCGAGCATGCGCACATCTATTGGTGAATTCAAACTACTGTATGTCATTGGACAACACACAATAATCACCATCGCTCATTGGTAGATTTATAGACGTAGTGGAACGTGTGTTTTTTTAAAAAAGAATGTGAAAGGGATGACTAATCATGACATGGCACTATTCAAAGGTTTAAGTTTCATCATCCAGTCATGCTACCCCTGGTTTGTTGATTCTATATATAGAGTACACCGTGCACTGGGTATCAACCGGTCATGCCACCCTGTCGTGACTGTTCTGTATAAACAACTTATTTGAATAGACAGCATTCCAATCGTTTTGTAACAAATAACCATCAACTATAGCGTGAAACATCCATTGATAATTTCTCCTTAAACATCATTAACTTCTTTTCATCATGGTGATATTATGTATCACTAGGCTTAATGAAATTGATATGATTAGATAATGACTGTCACGTGTAGCTATTTTTGGGATGAAATGTGGGCCAAATGAGGGATGAGGGATGAGGGATAAATGAGGGATGGGGGATTTACGGTCACTGGTTTCATTGTCTTTGCTAATTGGAGCACGAAATGAGGGATGAGGGATGAGGGATGTGGGTCATGGGCTATTGTTTTAGCTAATTACCGCATTGTTTTACCATTGTTTTGACATAGTTTCTATTGTCTGTGCTGTAGAATGAAATTTATATCTACTGATATAAAGTTTTTTTAGCAAAATGCAAATACACCTGCACAAATAACTTACACACGTGCACACACGCGAATGTGCGTCTCCCCCTCCCCTCTCTCTCTCATAGCAGTGTGTGTGTGTGTGTGTGTTTGTGTTTGTGTGTTTGTGTGTGTGTTGATTATCAAACCGACGAACCGACGAAAATGAACACAAATGAGTGACTGAATAACTGGACTATTAATGAGGGTTTTGATATAAATCAAACAGTGTCTTTTTGCAAAGTATATGTTCGTATCATCGTCCAAAATAGATCTCAGTTCTCGCTGCACTAAACACTAATCTGAAGATCCCCGTTATGGCTCACAGCAACCTTTCACCCGATCGAACAGAGCGTCGTTGTCAAGTTCAGGAAAATGGCCGTCGGAATAATGATAGGTCATACAACCTCAAAATGGTTGACATGTCACCACACAAAGGAACAGGATTAGCCCAGCGGACAAGTGACGTTTTTTTTCTCTGAATTGTGGACTTTGTGTTACAAGCATGAAATATGGCATGGTTGTAGCTTATACCATTTTTATTAAATAAATATCGAGAGGCCTCGCAGAGTTTTCTAAATATTTTTCACATTTTTGGGGGAAAAGTGAAAAATCATCATTTTTTTCTACTATTTTCATCATAACATTAAAAAATTCTCCAATTCTCATAAATCATAGCTGACCATTTTCAAAACACACGCGTCTTTGCAATCTTTAATGGAAGTCAATTTATATCATGACAACACGAAAAAGGGAAAAGTTTCAAAATGGCCGCCATATAGAATACATCAGTAAAATAAGTACGAGATCATCCTATGCATTGATTGATATGTTTTTACAGGTGATCCAGGGGCTGCGTTAACCAAACTCATACATTTTACATGTAAGTTAATCCATTGTAACTTTGATATTTAAGACGAGTTTTCCTTTGTTTTGATTTGTCCTTTATATGCAAGTGACAGAACAAATATATATTAAGCCATCTTACTGGGAAAAATATCCGTGTCTTTAAATTGATCCAGTTATTTCGTTTAAAGAATAGTAAACAGTTGTGAAGTCTTGGTACATGTGTTTTAACTGCAAGTGATATAAGAAACCAAAATAATTATGTGCATTCTCCATATGCATATGCATATGTACCACCAACATTGGCAAGACTCGTCCAACATTGGCAAGACTCGTCCTTGTGTATCAAGTTAGGCTCATCCTGTATCAATCTGGTTTATATAGCCGCCGATAAGTTGTAAAACGTGAGACTAATAAGAAATTGAATTGAACTGATAGGTGAGAAAATGAATCAGTGTCAAGACATTGTACTATATATTTCTGACAAAATGAGGTCAATGCCTCATTTTCGTTGTGGCAAACGTATAATTAGATTACAACTTTCTTCCGATATGTCGAGATGGAAGATACTTCTACGTGAATGGGCACACATGCAGAATAATGACGAGAAGAAGAAATGACTGCTGTCCTTGGCCGTGTATCATGCAGACAGTGTTTTATTTATTAGAATTGTAAAACAAGAAACTGATTTCGTTTTCTTATAATTTGACAATCTGGTATTGCCTGAAGTCTTGCAATCACACGCTCTGTCTATTGTCTGGCGATAATCAGCTCAGTAACTCACGAAGTGGACACTTTTTTCCGGATTTTGCTTTTACACGACACAGGTTGTCCATGTCCCGAGAACACCCCCTCATGACTTGGTCATTATAGCGAGCAATTTTCACATCAAGTCCTCATCCCTGGCCGAGATTCTGGAATACCACTGTTCCAACTATTTGGTCAGACAGATTGTACCCCACACCATGTTTGGGCCACCCCACGAGTTTCCGTCAACAATAGACCTATTGGAAAACAGATCCCCACGCCTTCAGAATACTCTCACTCTGCCATCGACTGTAGAAACACAGGGGTATTCTCCCACGTGGTGCCTCGTTTGTTACACAAATCACATCTTTCAGCAAGACAATGCTCGTGGCATCCAAACACTACAATAACATAGACTCTTGATTTGAGGCTGTCATTTTAATCATATATATTATCATACAGTTCTTATTGCCATTACTGTTAACAAAAGTTGTAGATTTTATGTTCCCAAGACTATTGGGAAACGGTTTTGAACCGGTTTAGGGAAGCGGTAGATCCGGTTTTGAACTGGTCTTGAGCAACCCATTCTTGTCGTAGCAGGCGATCAACGGTATCAAGTGGTCAGGCTCGCAGACAATGTTGACACATATCGCCCCATTCCAATGTGTAGATCAATGCTTATTTTGCTGATCGGTGGAATGCCTCGACTCGATTTATTTAATCCGTATAGTTGGAATATTGATGAGTGCGGCGTTAAACAACAACCAAACTGATTTCTGATAAATGCTTCAAATGTGTGGGGGTGGGGCTAGTTCCATATCATTTATAAAAGTAGTGGATATTCCATTTTGCGAGCATACCACTAGCCAATGCCAATGCATATGAGAAAAAAGTATATCCATACTGATGAAACATTTCCAAATGAATGGAATATATTGACGCATTTCCCTTAATTTCTCTTCACATGTTTCCTCTTTCGCTTAGTCATTTGCATTTTATCAAATCTTGTAATTCAATTATGTACAATGGAAGACCTGTATGGTATGCGAGGTGTAATGGATTTTCCATTTCCATGTCCAAATACTCCAACCTAACCTCTACCTTCACAACAGCTGAACGGTGACGTATACCCTTCAAGCCTGTCATTGTATTCATTTCCTAGTTCCCGCTACCGCCAAAGGATCTGGGGACATTACAGGTCATGTCAGGACGACCTTTCTCGAAGCTTCACCGTCCAATTTTATAACTAATGGGAAGGCTATGGCAACATTAGCCAATCAGAAAGCAATGTTTGTGCATGCATCACATGTGACTGACATGTGACTGACGGCATCCCCCCTTATTTCTGCACGTTACTGTCAAAGCGAGCTGTTGCAAGAAGCGACCCTCCTTCCGTGGGATCTGAGACCCATGTGTTACAATATCTTATCCTGGACATGGGGTACATGACGATATTAGACACTGTATTTCAGGAAATTAAGGGACTTTTTTGGGGGGTGGGTGGCATATTTCTGTAGCCGACTGATCGTTAACATATGTTGATATATTGCTGAAATGTTTATATGTATTCCGGTGAACATAATACACAATGACAGCTCATTTCTGTCTAGTTTTGATGCTGTATCTGTACACAAAGTCGCTACGTTAAGATATAATGGAAGGAGGTGGGACGATGACAGCATGAAGGTCCTTTAAACGCACGTGTCCGTGCGTGCGGGTGTTGTGGGGTTTGGGTATATGGGGGCTGGGGTTAATAACGGGAATCGATCGTCAGGCTCGCTTATCCAAACTGCTTACACTGGTCATGCTATTGATCACTGGATTGTCAGGTCCAGGCGCGATCATTTGCAGACCGCCACTGAATATTGATGAATGCCGCGTAAAACAACGAAGCAACCAGTATATATTACAACGTACCCTACTGACCTTTCCCACAATTTCGCCCTCTTTGCATACCGAAAGTTATCTTCAGTCATAGTTCCATTCACCGTTATCAGCATCAGGTTTTCAACCATAATAGGCACACCTGGCCGTGCATAAGCCAATAGTACATGTGCAAATGCGATAGGTCACTTGTATGAGAAGACAAAAGCATTATTCAAATGAGTTTCTGAACTGTTTTGTCCAAGTGCCATCGACCCATGTCATCGTTCCGATGCACTTTGGTAAAAGCCACGTGATCGGATATGGCGCGAACAAACGTAAAAACAGAATCGGACCCACAGTCTCTGATATCCGGCTTGCCCAGGGTCCCAACTCAACAAGTGAGGGACCGTGTCAATTTTTCCATGTGTGGTACCGAATTTTGAGTCACGTGTTGACACCACCTAGAGACGAAGTGCATCTGAACATTGGTCTCATCAGTAGGTACTTATATCAACATGCAGGTTCGCCTCCCTAACCGGCTGGTGCAGAAGCTACAAAGGGTTAAATACGCAGCAGCATGTTTCGAAACAGTAGAAAAGGCGATACCATTTCATTTATTTAACAACTTGTCAGAAAGAATCCTGTACGTGGTTCTTGTATTTAAATGTGTAAATGGACAAGCTCCCGTGTATTCCACATGTCGGACCAGTGCGGATGCTGATTGCACCTTCGAAATGAAGACACTTCCTGTAGAACGAGATCCAATGTCGCATACGATCACGGTTTTCAAATTTGATGACGTCACATTGTAGAATAGATACTCTTTTTCCATTTGGAGCCGGGCGCTTTGGTCATCATGAAACCAGTCATTGTTAGCGCCTTTGACCCCAAGGTGGTCACAAGGAATTACCAACTCTGTCTCACAGTCCCCGAAGCACATTATTTCCCCACTGCCAAGACCTCTTTGCAATGCTAAACCTTTACATGAAGCAACTCTAGATTTTCCCAGGTTCAGGATCTCTGATCTCCATGGGGCTCCCTTTCAGTTTATATGGCTTAGTTTGTTACTATCAAACAGTGTTTGCAATAGTTTAATTTACCAGCTGGCCACCAGGGCCTGCTGCTACATGCAGGCTTCAAAATCAACAGGTCCTGAATCAAATCTGCAGGGCCATGTGGTTAAAGTCAAAACAAAAAACTAAAACCAAAACAGACTTCATTGTACACAGATTCACACTGATTCTACATACTAAAGCGAAGCCTATTGCACACGGAGGTTTTATTTGTTAGACTGTTGTTGACATTCCAACGCGCTGAAATACCAGGAAGTGAAACTTAAGTTATCGCAACATGGATCATGGATGATTACCGAGCGTTAATAAAGGGCAAACGGGGAAACATCCCAGTTGAAAAATAATTGACAGATGATTTACATAAGGGCCCGCACATATCTGAAACTCCCGGCCCGATACAATAACAACCGGCGCTGGGCCTCCGGGCCAGCGGTTATTTCGAACGCTGCTATCAAAACTACATATATTCAGAGACTAAGCATTAGTCACGGCCAGCAACTTCTGGTTTACATATATATTGTTTACGAACAAGAGAAAAGTCCGGTCACATGGTATGCACATTAGCTATTTACAGTCATGTTACTTCCTAGACATCACAGCGCCGGAGTGAGTGATCGATGTAGACTACTGATGTATTCATACGCACGGATATTATTTAACAATGCTTAAAACACGTTTCAGCCATTTTTAGCGATCAGAATCAACATCCTTCCGTATGAACCGCTGTATGAAGTCTCAGACACGTCAGGGTTTTGTTTTATATACTTATATATGTAGGAGTCTGACAGTGGATCGACTGATGTTAGCATTCTGGTGTGGCTGGAAATACATAGTGCGACATGTATACTCAATGTATGTGCGTTTGGTATGATAAAACAATGGGATATCCATTGGCGGTTCCATGGAGTTTAGTTGAAAATGGCTAAAGACCACATTTAAGTTAATGTTTTACACTGGCAGACTCGAGGTAAGGTTCATGGGATTAGAACACCCCACACAACCCTACCCACCCCACCCACTACCACTTAGGTGTTGATAAACATTGTGGGCATATGAATAAAATACATGTACGGTAAATCAGCTGCACAGCATGTAAGACAACCGTGTATTGTGTTCCTCCATGGACTGGTTGTCAGTTGCGAACTCGAGACAGTCGTGTCTCGTTCATGAGTCGTGGTGTCCGCTTTGTGTCTACTACTATCGTGTTGCTGGGAGCTCATTAGCCGACGTGGCTATACAAGTAATCAAGTCGTTATTTCACTGCAGGCAACGTACACATGATCAGAAACACATATAGTATGCTTTTCTTGTGTAAATAATACAGTTTATTATTTTATATATATATAAACTATATGAGTGTGGGTTTTCGCTGGAAAACACTGAGCACCGACGCATTAGAAATGCAGACATCAAATATCTCCATAATCCTGTCAGTGGAGTGAGAGCAATCAAAGGAAGAATCTGGGTCGGTAGTATTTTGGAACACTTCTGTTCAAAGTGACATTAAGAATAAACATAACTTGTTTTCAGAATCTGTGCATATACATTTGCAAAAAAAAACAAAAAAAACATTTCGTATACATCAATAAAGTGGTAAGATATTCATATAATAAAGGTGTGGCAAACATTTGCGCTAAAGGCGTCCATTCTCAGTACAAGGTCTGGAATTTTGGAGCAATATATTTCTGAACGTTAAAATTGCCTGTAATGATTTTCAGCATTTTTTTTTTAGTCTAACTTGTTCAGTGCTTTGAATATGAATAAATGTTTTAGCACTGAAAATTATACGATTCTTGAGAATTGGCGTGCTTGGAGGACCAGTTAATATAGTTTGCTCTGTCACTGAAACGCATACTGACTACATACTGTTAAAATATTGATAAATATAAATATAACTGTCTGACATGTGTGAATGTTCTTACTTTGATACTGTTCTTGAAGACATCAACCAGATTATAAATAAAAACATCAGCTAATTACAAATACACAATTTAGTGTGAAATTCGGGAATCTCTTGCCAAGAAAGGAAATCTTACCAATATCTTGTTATGCCATCAGTGCCTGACGTTAACGGCAGTAAGTAAAGGATATACAGTTGTTACTTTCTTCTACGGTGGTATTACATCCTGTCTAGATATTCTTTGCTGCCATTTTCGAAAACGATATCAAATTCAATTTTGTACCCAAAAGCTAAAAGTTGTTGTTTACTCCATGTTAGGTTATGGAATGGCTAGATTTGATAATTGACACAGGGTGTGTGAAATCATCAATTCCTCGCAGGAAGGTGGATAAACTACATCAGAGCATCATTAAATTATTGAACAACAACGGGTTTTTTTTCCAGTTAAGAAGGTAGCTTAGTTAGAGGAACAGACCAACTGTGCATTCGTAACCACTCGTCTTTTTCCGTGACCTACAAGAATGACACGAGTAGTTACGAATGACCAATTGTGATATGCATGGGTTTGGCAGAAGGATCGGTCGCGTAGGAATTCACTAGGTTACTGTCTGTACGCACTCTGAGTATTTCAGTTTTTCATCTTAGAACGAATCCGTTGTTCTGACACAATAAAACAAACATCAGCTAGAATTTTAGTTACACGAGTTAGACAGGACATGGTGTTGTCAGTCCACATACAAGAATACACAACCAGTCCTGGGAAATTGCTCTCAGTGTTGATTTAAAATGAATAACCTTTTTCAAATTTTCTATCCATAAATTTCTACTTTAATCATGGGATTTTATAACTGACCATACAAATTTTGTTCAAAATTGAGCCACTGGTTCTTAATCTTTACTTAACAAATATCCTGAAATTTCCACTACACAAGCACCTCTGATATAGCCACATACCTTATCATAATTCAGTACACATATATATAAGCTATTGTCATACCTTTCATATTCTGCTGATTGAACAGTTTTAACATATTGTGCTGATTAAATCTGTCTGGGTCTCTATTCATACAGCCCATGCTTGCCATAACAGGCGACAAAGCTTGTCGTAAGAGGCGACTGATGGGATCGGGTGGTCAGGCTCGCTGACTTGGTTGACACGTGTCATCGGTTCCCAATTGCGCAGATCGATGTTCATGCTGTTGATCATTGGATTACCTGGTCCAGACTCGATTATTTACAGACCGCCGCCATATAATATTGCTTGAATATTGCTGAGTGCGGCGTCAATTCAACTCAATATATTACTTTTGTTACTTTACAACGGAAAGTGACTTGCAGAAAGTAACCTGTCCTGACTAATTCTACACTTGCCTTAATTTACAACATTATCAAGAGTAATAAATAGCAAAGAAGGGTAACTCTACTATATTATTATTGTGAAATCTATTAGCTACACTTTGAGTTGATATTAAATTGAAATCAAAGTTTATTGTAGTTTGAAACCATAAGAGGAAATTATCTAGTAGCCCACGGACAAGTAAGATATCAATCTTATTTGACTGCTAAAAAACTGAAAACTGACTTGTCTCGGGCGTCGGGGCGATGAGATTTTTTTAAGCCCTCCATACAACTTTCGAGTTAAACTTAGGTAGCCCTCGTGTGTACTCGTCAGTGTGAAATTCTCCATGCATTTTGTCAAAACAAAGGCAAGAGTACAAAATGAATACAATTTTGTGTATGATCATGTAATGGAATAATAAGGAAAAATATGAGCATTCAATACCACTGCCTGCTGAACATATGTCAGTAACTTTCATATTTCTGACATAACATGAGGGTATTGGTCATAAATAGGTTTTACAATATGGCTGTTATGGCAGAAACACTGACAATGTTGACTATTTACAAAAGAAAGTGCCACACATTGCGGTCATAAGAACTACATGTATGTCTAAAGAGAGATGTTATTTTGAATGTATTATTTGTTCGTATTTCGTGGTGTTCAGGGATAAGAGGAGGTAGACTGAAACCAGCTAAATAAATAAGAGCTTAAAGATGGAGATACAGGTAGTTATTTAGTCATACGGCCAAACGAATCTATCATCAAACAATTGTTTGCATATTGTTTGTAAACAAACATGGCCGCCATTAGGCTAACCCCTATCCCGTAAACATCTCACCCAGCCCCTCTCTGACATGGCGTACCGCATCAAAATATTTCCGGGCACAAAAATGTTCAACTAATACACAGATATTCTTCAGTTAATTAGAAACAACATCCTTCCACCAATAACTTGTTGTGAAACCCTTGTAACTCTATCACTCTGAAAACTCATCCTCTGCCTAAGACTGCCACCATGACGTCACTGGTTTTGTCACAAGCCGACATTCTACATCGTCATTCTGTAGGTATTCTCAGGTTCAGCATATGGTGCATTCCACTTCAACATTTCGAATGAGTCCTCTCTTAGTCGACCTCCTGTTCCAAAGAGGCGTATTCTTCCCATTGACACCGATTCCGACTAGAGTTATCGTTCTTGGGATGAGGTGACTGTCTAGTATAGTCGAGAATGTGTAGCAAGTCTAGATTTCCACAACGGCTTGTTTTCATTATATTTCATGGTGTTTTTTCTTAATAAACACTTATTTTTCTGTACAATATGTTCATATGAGAGACTAGCTGTTAGTGTAGTAGTTATTCGTCACCACACTCTGACAACAGAGTTGTCCACGCCGTGTCAGTGATCTATATCTGGTGGTCACCGACACTGGGATTTGAGATCACGACCAGATTCACGTGGTCCCTCACACCAGCATGACACATCAGAGAGCACATACTGGTGTGTGGAAACATTTGCGGAGGCTGATTATATGTCATCAGCATACCGACCTATATCTCACGGCCATGTTTTCGATGGCGCTTATCACTGTTCACGTGTCCGTGGTGATACCAAGATGGACAAATGGTCAGTATGTGTCGTGTTCACGTCCTTTCCAGTTGTGTTATCACCATGTCGCTGCGTGTTAACATCATCACTGTTTCAGTTTACCTGGTACGAAGTGCTCTTGCTTTGCGGCGATATCGTATGGATATCTTAAGACGGTTTAAGTGGAAAGTGCGGTTGGGGGCTTTCTAGTAGCGGTCGGGCCGACTGCCTAAGCTGTAGTGACGCGTCCCTTGGGCATGCCAGACACCAATGATTGCAATCGTAACGGCTTTCCGTGACCTACAAGAAGATCATCCGGCTTGCCGGAATGACACGAGCAGCACTAAACGAATGCTGTGATATGGATTCGATACATCTTCCACAAACACGACCAGTGTACTAAAGACATTTCTCAGTCGATACCGGGGAAAAACACTGCCATAAAGTTGGAGTTTGGGTTGGTGAGTTGGGTGTGTCTATCGGCACGTACTGCTTTCCAAGCTAGGTGGGAATTTCCCAAAGGTTTGAATAATAAACAGAATGTCAAGCTTATCTGCGTCATCCCACGCTCATCCTGTCATCGTGCGATGGCGTCCTGATCACCGGCATCGTACGATGGATTACACCCGGTGCTTCACTCTCCTACCCCGGGTTCCATGCGGCTAGCCAGCATACATCCTCGATATCTCCAGGGTATGCGTTCCGATAACTCTCCACTATATAGTTGGGAGTTATCGGAACCTATACCCTGGAGATATCGAGGATGGCCAGCATAGTGTCTCTGCCACAAGCCAGAAAGATTCGTCACATCTTTCACAGTCCAGTCAATATTGTGTACAAATTTCATAACTGTTTTATTTTTGATGAGTCTACACATCTAATTAAACATCTTTGTTAAAATGGTTCAGTTTCACAGAGAAATTATCCAAAAACTTGTAACACTATTTCGATCTGCGTGGCGACCCTTTGTTTAAATGGGTTGCACGGTACACCAGAGACCATATTATATGGTCTCTGGGTACACGTTCTGTCATCGAAGCCTAATGGGTAGCAAATGATACAGTCGGTTTGAAATATAAACATGTATCGTCATAAACACTACTGACGCAGTAGTAGAAAACTATTTACGTAACAGTGCAAAACATTATGAAAACCTCGTCGAATCGCTTGACTTATGACAGTCTCAGCATATTAATCACTGTGCGCATTTGTTTACAAACAAGGGAAAAGTCCGGTCACGCGATATGCAAATTAGCCAGTGGCAGTAATGTTATGCTAAGTCATCACTGCGCTGGAGTGTGCCGGTGCTTTAGATACTCAATAACCAACACAACTGGCCAACACATGATGTTTATCTCCTAAATGAATTACATAAGTAAGATCGCCGACATCCTGTGATGAATTACGAAGAACATCGATTCCGGACTCTAGGGGGGAATTGTCCTTGATTGTCCAAATTTCTCAGTACTTGGGCAGCTTGTCCAAAAAGCTTATATATATGCCTTCCTGTCGCCGAATCTGCGTGTGTTCGTTAAAAACTACATAAGAAAATGTTTCGAGAGCTACTTGACCTTATCATATCTATGGGCGGGCTTGTGGTAGATTAATAAGTTTGAAACAAGCCTAAAAGAACCATCTGCGGGAAACAATAATCAAACGCTCATATGAAGTGTTAAATGTTACCAATAAAAGTCGATCACAATAGTATATAATCTAACAATATAACAATATATACAGTCTTAAAGATAAATACCCCTCTGAAACGTTTCATTTATAAGTCGTTCATTCATTCATTCATTCCACAGTCGCGGGTGCAGGAATCGTCAGGTCATCAGGTGAGTATTACATCACTATACAGTCCAAAGGCCAACACCACTGTTTACAACTACGCTATCAACCTCTTGCAAAGTTCAGGGGCGGATAACTCTCATTGCTGAACATCCAACATGGCCACTGTCAACACTTGGGTAGCGAGAGTGGCTGATTTTTTGTTGGGGAAATTCCCCTTCATTAATGCTCTATCATTTCTTATGCTTCTTGCTGAAAGAGCAAAAAGTGAAAGGTATTCCCACTGTTAACTATTATGTCACATGTATAATGCAACATGATTCATATACTGCACCGCGTCAGCAGGCATACCGGTACTGGGACACGCTATTTCAAGGCATTTCAATCCGGACTGATCTCATTCTTGAAATGACAGTGAGAGTGAATTTATCATAGGATCAAATAATTCCTTTCACGATATCAAAATGATGATGGATTCTCCTTTAGATCAAATCCCTTATGGCAGAAATGTGCAAGTAAACATTAAGTTCGAATGAAATTCTAAGCGAGCTGAATTCGACGTTCTGGTGATTTCGACGATTGCATTGCTAGCGCTGTATCGAGGAAGTACGTGCGCGATCGGAGTGCACAAACAGTTTCATCGGTAGGGCGAATGATCAGTTCCTGTCGTGAGATATTTTATTGACAATTGAAATCAAGAAATTAAGTTATGTAAAGAGCAAATAAACAACAATATTATTTACCCTCGATCGTTAATACCACTTCAGATGCAAAATCAATTGCCTGTATAACAAAAAATAGCGAGCAAAATTCAACAAGATCAGTTGTCTGCAAGTGACAGGTTAGGTATGAATCAGGAAGCCACGTGATCAAAACACTCTCTTGCAGTGTGGAGGGAAAAGTATGGCTCACCATTGAAAACACATACAAAAATACAAGGATGTGACAAGCGACTGCAGTTTCACTGATACGATGTTTTAAACGCTATTTTTGTTGGAAACACATGAAACTATTTTGTGAAATAGATGAATATACCTTTATCACTCAAGGTTAGCAAAATCAAAACTGAAAATGATATTAAGGATAAAAAATATGTTTTTGTCTTATACCGTCGAAAACCCTTAACACTGGGATATATCAGCGCAGTCCGAAAATGTCAGAGTATTCACCAAAAAAAGGGTGCGTGCGTGCGTGTGTGTGTTACGTTTAGAATTGATGTTTTTGTTCGTATTAGATTTTGACATTTTTTTGTATAAATATACAGCTAATGTTATGTCCAAAATAAAATTTGCACAACTCATTCAACTTAAAGGGGCACTGATGCGGAGCGAATAATGCTTCTCGCCAACGGTCTTATTACGAAAGCAGACCGCAAATTGGTCAGCGCCCACTCCTTCGACCGTGACGGACAAAGGAACTGGGCTCCTGTCCATATTAGCAGAATTTCTTCACCTAAACAGTCAGGAGGCCGGATGCCCATCACATGCCATTTGTTTAAAATATCCATGATATTCCTTGTCTGATCGTAACCATATATCCCAGCAGTGTAGTTCTTTTCGGATGCTTGGATGGTATACTTACTGATCCAATTTGATCCTATTTCTGTGTTTTTAACCTCGATATTTAATCATGTTACATGCAAATATGATGTCTACAGGCACGTAGCAAGCTATTTGTTTCAGTACGGAAGATTGCAAAGCTTTATATTTAGGTAGTTTTGAGTGTTGGTTGAGCTGTGATAGCAAATAGTATACGTAAATTTTGGTAGCTATAGTAGCTACAATGGTTTATTATTTATGATAATAAAACACACAGTTGATTTATTTGAATTCGTAAACAAAAAAAAAGATGACTTTGCCTTTGGTAGAGAAATCTGAAAATTGTCTTACGTTAAAAAAAACTTATTTCACCTATTTACCCAAGTACACAGCAAATGCCTGTATGTATTCCTTATGTAACGAAATTCCGTTGGTATCCACAAAACAGTTTCGGCCCATAAGTGTTTTCAGGCTGCATGCCACACAGAAATTACATCTTCCTTGCTGTAACTCGCGTTTGATGGTGTAAACCTACACGTGTTATTTGTCATCATTCTCTGGATGGTCAATTCATGAATTTATAACAGGTATAATTAGTAGCAACACCACTTCGGTTACTCAACAAAGGTTCCCATTTGGCATTTCTCCTGTCTGGAGTGAATACTCAACATTACAAATTAAGGTCTGTAGTGGCAAATGTATTGTATGTTATGTAATATGTGCATGTAAGTGATGCAAGACGGTTTATCAGCTGAGTTACAAAAACAAACATCGATCAAAGGATTAACCGATAACACACTGATTGCTTAATTACTTTTATCTTCTAGCGGATTTGTCAAAAGGCAGTGTGTGTAGATGACTAAACCCTGTCGTAAAGTGTGAGTGCAAAAACAACATCCTCCCTTCAAAGCATTAACCACCCTTGCGGTGATTGATTGATTGCTCAATATTGGTTAACTAAATTACTTAGAATAGTGGACATCATACAATTAGTTGCCAGGTGTGCTATCTTGGGAGACCAATGAGAGGTTTATCTAGTTTTCACCAACGAAAGACGTGAAATGATGTGTTACTTTTTCGCAAATGAGACAGTTGTAAGACACGCGACACAGAGCAGGATTATTTACCAGCTGCAGATGAATGGAATACGATTTCTTTTACGTGGATATTGATGGATACATTCCTGGACAAGGTAGTAGCCTGACATTGTTGCTATAAAATTAGTCTGTTTTACATTCATTATTTGCATTTTGTTTTAATTTATTTGCTGTAGCATTCAGCAGAATCTGTATGACAGAAAACACACACTAGATCGCGTATGTGTGTGAAATAGGATCCACATTGGCAATCTATACAATGTATAAATGTTGCTGTTATGTTAGAAATTTACTATGAGTATAAGCAAATCGTGTGTTCTTTTATTAGTTTTCAGAATCATACAAATATGACAATAAACTAATTAGGGTTATGAGACAAAATATAGAGACGTACATTGGCTTCGTTATTTTTCCGTCCTAATAGTTTTTTACCATTTCCACCACTGGCAGATGATTAACCTTCAAAGTGTTTCATTTGTTTTCATAATACATTTGTAATGAAGTACAAATGACTTCACCTCAGTTGATCTGTCTATAATTAAACTATCAATTGTGCTTACGGACTGCGCAGCAGAGGTCACGAACCAGTCACGAATTCTGGGATATCATCCGGGTACTCACGGGAGAAAAACAATAACAAAAGTTTACACCAGTCCACGGAAATTGCTCCGCATCAGTGCCCCTTTAAACCATTTCATCACTCATTACTACATAAACATGTCTGTATGAACTTTCTGTATTTAATGACACTGAAATAATACAAAAAGTATAATACTTTAATGGATCACAACTACTCTGTTTATTGTGATGCGATGTTTTGGTGTGGCTTCTTATACTGTTGTCAAGCAAGAGTAAAGTAATACAGCACTGAACTGACATCTATACATGTAACAGGGATTAAAACAAAAAGACAACATATATTCGCTCTTATTGTTTTACATATGTAAGTATATCATGTCATTAAATGTTTCCATGATGACTGCCATATCATATACGTCTATAGCTGTGTTAGTTTCCTATCTAGTATGCTCTAAACATCCATGATTAAAGAGGGTATTACATCTAATGCCTGTCAGGATGAGTGCTGTCAGTGCTGTCCTACTGGACTATCTGGTCCCAACTCAAGTATTTGCACACCGCCGACACATAGCTTGAATTTTGCTGTGTGCAGCGTTAAACAACAAACCAACCAACCACCAATTTTTTGTAAAGTTTGTGGTGGAAGAGATGAGACAAATCTATGGTAGTGAATAGGTCAGGTGTTTATAGTAGAAAAACAGATCACATAAAGTGGAATTTTTAAAAATCAATCCTTGTTTCAGTGTACCCCCGTTACCCCCACAACTGATCTATGCTCATATAGGAGGGTTCCTCATCTGTGGTTTCCTCATGTCCTCTCGCATGGCCAAGAAGGAGGCTTCACTGGTGTATGCAGGCCAGCTCATATTCTTCTCCTACAACTTCTACCACAACAAGAAGCTCAACTACGGCCAGTGGCAGAGAGTAAGGCTTCTGGTTTCCTTGTTGCAGACATTGTTAAGAGTAATTTTCCAACATCGAACATCATCAACTCGGCAATCAGTACTGAATTTTATGTGAAACAATACTGGTGCAGAACTATCTCTGTCAATGTAAACATGTAAGGACAACAACATTAGCTTAACCCTTGCTCTGTCAACATCAGCAGCGTAACTTTAGGTCTCTCATCACCAAAAGCTTAACCCTTGCTGTCAGTACCTGTAGGTTAACTCTAGCTCCCTCATTACCAAAAGCTTAACTCTTGCACTGTCAACACCAGTAGCCAAATTCCTGCTCAGTCAGCACAAGTAGCTTAACCCTTGTTCTGTCAACACATATAGCTAAACTGTAGCTCTGTTAACAGCAGTTTCATAACCCTTGGTTTGTCAACAGCAGTTGCTTAACCTTTGTTCTGTCAACACCAGTAGGTTAACTCTAGCTCTCTCATCACCAAAAGCTTACCCCTTGCTATGTCAACACCAGCAGCTTAAAGTACCAACACAAATAGCCATAACAGTTTGAAATATATTAATGTCCTAGTTATATGGACAGTCAGTGTTATCTTTTCAAATTGCATACATAT
The DNA here is from genome assembly GCF_037392515.1 of Haliotis asinina. Taxonomy (NCBI): domain Eukaryota; kingdom Metazoa; phylum Mollusca; class Gastropoda; order Lepetellida; family Haliotidae; genus Haliotis; species Haliotis asinina. The sequence continues at coordinate 41,382,474 of NC_090293.1, forward strand.
TGTGTAACTGCAAACCATGTTCATAATATAAAGTGTGCCAGAATATATCTCCAAGATTTGAGTAGGAATGGTTTCAGTCGATCACGAAAAGGTGGTTTGGTTTTTCTGTTTGAGAATGTATGTTCACCTCGGGTGAATTTATGTAATTGTAAGACACAGTATCAGCTTAAGTGGAATTGAGTGGCCAGCTGACAAAGTTACCTACCTTTATGGTCTTTTTGTAGAAGTATATACAGGTATGGACATAGTGGCTGGGAAGATGCCATGATAAATATATAACTTTATTGATAAAGCTATAAACACAATCTCCTGTTACATGTTCATAAATGCCGATTTAATTCAACTTTATAAGTAAAAATGATAATATTAATGAAAAAGATTTATATGTTTTATGAAATGTGAAGGCACACATATCTAAAGGAATTGTCTTGGAATATAAATATTGATTGGCCAGGTGCACGTTTGTCAGAAATGTTTTATGATTCATTATCATTGTTTTCAATAATAACATCAATTCAAATTCGATTAAAACATGTTGTGATGACAGGACATCAAACTCAAACAATATTTATACAAAAAATGTTTAAAAATGTATAAGTCAGGTCATGTCTTAATGTCGACAAACCTTATATCCATATTATAATAGTTCCATACGAAAAAGCAATCTTTTTGCACCTTTCATTGTATACTTATGAAAGAAATAGTTACATAATCATAAACAAAGTATATTACTCTCCTTAATGAATGTTCAGGTGCTGTGAAATATTATTTTTCATTTATGTTAAATTGATGCCAAGTAGGTGCAAGTGTTGCTCAAAAGAAGATCCACAGTAAAACTGTCAAATAGTTGATATATTCACGACACTTTTTAAATGTTTAAACCATTCATTTTATATTTATTCAAAAGAGTGTTGAATTCTGCCATAGCAGCCGAGACCTTTTATACAAATAATGGAAATGAGGTTAGCTATATACTAATCAGCAAACCAATGTCGTCTTTTTCCAACATCAAAAAAACGCACAAAACATGCCATGACATCAACTAAAATGTATTATTTTCAGTCATTTCATTTCATTTGAAGATATGGCTGTTACTCCTTTAATAATGACGCAAAATTCATCAAAATACATCTACACAAACAGGAGAATATGGGAATCTATGATCTAACTTAGGCATTGGATAGGGCCATTCAGTTCGCTATTACCTGCTTCCTAATGTAGTACACTGGCATATTTTCTTAGAAATTGTGAAACTACCAAAAGGTATTGGGGAACTTTGTACTGGAATAGTTTGGTTCACCGTGAACAAAACATAACGAAAATAAAGTGTCCCCATATCCACAACAAATTCTCTCCATGTGATCTGAGTTACATTGGCCTAGTGTGAAGAATATCAGAGTTATGAATTTTTATCTTGATGCATGCATGGCCTCTCTGTCAATGTTTGACGTCATGGAAGAAAATCCATTTTTGTCATTTTTTCTTTAGAGCATATTACGTTATGTATTAGCACATGAAGCCATTTGTATACACTTATGTTGTTCAAACATCAGACTGCATTTTCTTTGTTCACACTTTCCTTAAAGGTGACAAATTGAAAAAAATTCATAGCACAGTGCTTTTATCATTACACAATGCCAGTTTAGTAAGTGGTCAAATGCAACATGTCATATTAGGGATTTCACTTTCTTAGTAAAGTACAAGTTCTAGTACATTTTGGTTGAGTCCCCTCCATGATTCGAACCCGCACCCTCAGTGTCAGGCACCTAATCGCCAGCACAGAAAGTCAGCCGCCTAGCCCGCACAGCGATTAGGTACCTGACTCTGAGGGTGCGGGTTCAAATCCCGAATGGGACTCAACCGAAAAAGTATTGAATTTGTACTTTACTAAGAAAGTGAAATGCCTAACATGACATGTGGCAGTGCTTTTATCAGTGCACAGTGAAAAGTGGAGAAATGGCCTTTTGTTAGTGCGTAGCAAAATCTTGATCAACATTTGGCAGTGTCTATTTCTCAAACCGCTGAGGTAGTTGCAATTATATATATAGCAACAGGTAGGAAAATTAATATTCTACATTTCTGTGTAATTTTATAGCCGTATACAACAGGCAGGGGTTAATGGTATGCTCCAAATTTATCATGAGTAGAAGCAACTGTCACAATATTGATAATACTCCTTTCATCCCTTCCAGTGTTCACAGGTGAGTTATGGGCCAGATTACAAATAATGTAAGATAGCTATCTCCTGGGGTATGGTAAGTTAGTAGTGAGGGGGTACTTGTCACGATAGACATCCGTTACTAGTACACCTACCAGTACAATGTGTCTGTGTTTTAGCTTCAGATGGCAGTGCGGCAAGTTGGCTGTGTGGGTGTGTATGTCCTTATGGCCTTCATCCACACCAAGAAGGAGAATCGATCAGAGCCACTTCGCCGTGTTGGTGAGATCATCCTAGGCATCTATCTGTTTGCGTACGCCTATATACTAAACAGCAGCAGCGAGTACAAACGGGGCTTTCTGCACCACTTCCTGGACAGTGATTGGTTGAGATACTTCATCACTCTGGCAATTGTTGCATGTGCATTGTGCTTCCTCTCTGGGTACTTCATTCGTGACATGAGTGTCTGTGCAGTGGTCATGTTGATCCTTGTTACCATGGTGATGGACCTTGACTTTGACTACTGGACACGTCGTGGTGTCCACTTCTGGAACCAAGCTCGACTGCTACTGGACAGTCTCACTGCTGTAACAGGATTTGCTTTATTTTCTAGGGTTTTTGAAAACAGAATTAAGACAGAGCATTCTGAATGATGGAACATGTTGAAAACTTTTTCACGCAAGTGCAATTTCCAAGTATTCAGTGAAGTTTTGGTGAATGTATGGTTGTGTTCTGCTCGAATCTTGGCGACAGTGAAACAGTGTGTTTTGAGTGATGTCCTCATGTGCCATCATACCCTTGACCTTTTTAATGTAGATAGGCAGAAAAATTATTATTCAAGCTGTATTCAGATTTATGTACATAGTTCCTAACCATTTGAATGCCTCAATTAAGTATTCAATTTCAGACGTTCCATGACAAATCATGAATTATCTTCATATGTATTGTATGACTCACCAGTGTACCTGGTGACAGAAAGTTGAAAAATAATATTCTAAAAAGCCATAAGGCATAGATAGCTGCAGCATTGTTTCAATCACTTAATTATATTGTCAAAGTTCGTTCAAGATACCTTTGTGGGCAATTTCTTTTGGTGCCACAGATATTGTTTCCATGTTATATTTTCTCCCTTTCTTCAACTATATTACCCCAAATGTTCAAACACTCACCCCTCTATTAACAGACTTTGGTCATTTTTGTTAAACAGTGATACATGGAAATTACCCACTTTAGTCTTCCATGACATCACATGTAAAGATCAGTGTTAAAATTGGTCTTCATTAACCTAGGCTTGTTGTAAGAGGCGACTAACAGGATTTGGTGGTTGACGCATGTAATCGTACCCTACTTGCAAAGATCAATGCTCATGTTGTTGATCACTGGATCCAGTCTACTGTAATGTAGCTCACTCACTTCCATGTCATCATTTTCGTATATTTTCACGTCACCAATAAAAATGTCCCTACAATTCACGTGACTCTATACTTTTTACATTATCAAATTTTATGCTTCAATGTTGAAAGTGAAGAACTGGTGTGGAACAAGAAAACAAAAGCTACATGTTCCTGAAATTGTTTCATCATGCATGCAGAAACTAGCCCACAAGCTGTTGCCGATGAAACTGTTATGGAATCTTTTGTTGAACGTCCTAACAATGAGGTTAATGAAAACTTATGCCTTGTTAGTCTGCTATCAATTTCTGTGTTTAATGTTCTATAAGTTGTATGGGTAATGTTTTTGTTTATTGTTTTGTATGTTTGATCTGACTTGTGTTTGTCCTGACTGTGTGACGTGTTGCTATGTTAACATAAGGTGCTGATGAGCCCTTTGCATGAAATCCTGACTTTTGGTCTTGGAAATGAACCTCTGCCTTGATCGGGAACATGTTGCCATGGTATCACTGACCAATATCATTCATAATTACTGACGTAAATGAACTTTCATGTGTTGTGGTTCTGTTGTACAGAAGTGATAACAATGTCAATACTGAGTATTTTCTGAGTACACAACATACCTTCAACATAATTATTTCATTTTGGATAGTTATAGTCTGGTGTACATTGCAAAACAAGGAAAATGTTGCGGTAATGTTAGAGTGTGGTTATGGACTGTGCCTACACTATGTAGCCAGAGAGTGCTGTTATGGACTGTGCCTACACTGTCTGACCACAGAGTGTGGTTATGGACTGTTATGGACTATGTAGCCAGAGAGTGTTGTTATGGACTGTGCCTACACTATGTAGCCAGAGAGTGTGGTTATGGACTGTGCCTACACCATCTAACCAGAGAGTCTGGTTATGGATTGTCTACACTGTCTAAGCAGACAGCCTGGTTATGGACTGTGCCAACACGGCCTAACCAAACAGCCTGGTTATGGACTGTAACCTATCCGTAGTACTGTTGGTGAGCTCATTGCTTGTGTTTTGTATCAAATCATCACCACTTTGAAAAAATCCATCTGATCTAGCAAACGCTCACTTACTCTTTGTCATAAGGAATGATCATTTTTTGTTTTTAGAAATAAACCATGTTATCTTATAGATATAGACGTTTGTTAGTGTTTGATGAAACCCATATCATACAGCCCATGTGTGACAATGTACAGATCTTACACTCCAAACTTTGTGCTTCATAGTTACACAGAAATGAGTGGAGTCCCAACTGTACTAACACAAACAGATAATCTACTCTTGGCCGAGCACACCAGTGGATGACTGACATTGGTTAAGCCATGATGTCACATTCAACAAGGTCACAAAATCTCAGATCTCCATTACCTCATTGAGTGGTCTGCAGCCATACCAGCCAGTGGTTGATACTGTGACCACCCTTAAATATCACCACTACAGTGACACACTATCAGCCATTTGCTCTATTCCTAACAGAGGTGCCCACAAGGAAAGCACCTAAACATATACCTTCTTAAGAAGGTGAACTGCAGCATGCACCTGTCAACAACACTGATGACTTGGATTTGCATGGTTACATGACAAAGGACTCAATTCATTATAATGTCTTGGTTACTAGATTTATTCGAGCTGCACCTGAGTACAAACCCATCCATAAATGTTTGGATGCAGAGTTACATTGTTTAAACTTGTCCCTTCGTCACTCTGTTTGTATTTTATTATTTCGTTGCAGTCTAAGCTCCGAGTCCAGTTTAATTAGCTGTTGCTGGAAACCTGTATTCGGGCACACTTCTCGATGGCTCCTCACCAATCGAAGAGCATCTTTAACTGTCATGTGACATTTGAGCATCAGGAATGCCACAGCTAAAGTGGCAGATCGACTTACTCCTTGTATACAGTGGACTAGAACTTTTCCTGAAAGTCAAACATTGTATTTCCTTGAACAAAATTCTGCTATCATCACCTGAACCTCTTGCTTACAAAAAGTCATGTCTTGTTAATCCAACCTCTGGTTATACGACAGTCGATAACAAATTGAATAGACATAAATTAGTCTCATTCATGTAGTCTGACAATTTGCTGTGTAACAGACGATGTTAGGATTAACAAGACTTGACTGTATGAGTTACAGTAATTTGACCCAGTTTAGGTAAAGTGAACTCCATTGAAGAGGGAAATTCAGTACAAGGCATGAAAAAGACACATGCACACACAAGGTCTCCCTTACGACGGATTTGTTCTATACTTGCAGGCAGCAATATCCTCATGATGTAGACAGCCAACCATTGTGAAGCAAAATTGACAACAAAATGTTTACTTGGGGTGAAAGGGACCATTTGTTGGTGGGGGTTGTCATTTACATTGTACATGTAACAATCATTATCACTACCCCACTAGCCATAAATTATGAACTGTCCCTTAATATATTGTTAAAACATATGCTAGATATTTTGAAGCACAACATTGGGCAACTGCATGTCATCACCTCATCAGATCACTTGTCCGTTGTAACAGACTCATGGCTCCACAGGGTAAAATTATGGCAGAGACATTGTATATCAGAAAGCAAAATTGTAAAAGGACTTTTACCAAAGAGAATGTTATGTAATCACACAGGCAAATGGACTCCTTCTGAACAAAAAGCTGGAGGTGGGTGTGGTCAGTAATGTAGGACAGAGTCAAAGATGAGAAACAAAAATCTGAGATGCAATCTGTTAACAATGGATCCTGATAGGCAAACCAGTGATCAATAACATGCAATTTGTGACAGACTTCCATTTCTCAGTAGTCACCTGTCACAAGTCCGAAACTGAGCCACCTAACGTACTATGATGTTGCAGAAAGTACAATGCACTACATGCACTTCTCCATGTGATGTACAGCTTACCCCCACTGTCCAATGCTTTCTGAATGAAGTCAGCTGACTCTTGGAAGAAAGGGTAAAGGTTAAAACTCATGTGGTCAATTGCTTCAATGCCCTTGAAAGTGACCTTGAGCTTCGTATACATATCTTCATTTGTGTTTACATGATGGATATCAACACCGTGGGCAGCATTGAGGATGTGAGTGACTCCAAGTCGTCGGAGCTGCACCAGGTCACGAGCAATCGACCTTCAATAACAAAGGGTAAATTCACATGGAGGTCAGTAAGACTGATTTAATGTTTCAGTGACATGTTAAGTGTCCTGTTAGCTATACTAGTATGATAATATCATATCTGAGCATTTTCTACACTCTTCACCTTGACTCATCTTGAGATGGTGACCTTACCCACCAGAGCATCAGATGGTGAAAAAAATACCAAGTATTACGATAAAGAACCTAACTTCTAAAGATGGTTATGTAACCTTGACCTTTGATCCTCAATTTAACAATAAATTATTTTACAGGACATCCTCTGATGACTCATTTCTGGACAGCGTACTTGGTATACTGGACAAACTGGAGACTCCACATCAACTGACCCTGTACAACACGTAATGACACAGTAGTGACCTGAATAACTTTTCAAAATACATTAGAAATTTCAAACAAATTTAATTTGAAAAAAAAAAGAAGTAGATGATTTTTGTGACTTTTAAATAAAATGCATACTCACATTTTGGAGAGGTTTTCAAACAGGCCTGTTGCCCAATCCATTTAAAAAACAGTAAAATATTCCATAGATCATCACACAGTAGCCATTTGTCTGAGATCCTGATGTTTTGTAAATTTTTTTAGAGCAACAGAATTACATGTACACAGAATATTGAAGTATGGTCAAAAGTCAAATATACTGGTCAACAAATTTTAAAAAACCAGACAGCTATACATGCAGTTTCATATTGTACCAATGAGGGGAATCAAACCTGGGTCCTCAACACTTTTACTATCAGGTTATCCAGCCTCCTCTAACATGCCACAAAAGTAAAATAGAGGACAAGAGCCCAATGACATAGCAGCAAAATGTAGATTCACAACTAAATGAATGAACATTGCAGTCTTCAAACCTGTGATACTCTTGAAATGGCAAACCTTGAGTACTTAAATATTTCATTTGTACTGGTTATGGAAAGAATGTCTTGAAAAGTGCACTTACTCATCTCCAACGAGGAGATTGTCATACACCTCGTCATACGCTGTGTTGGGCAGCATGGTCATTCCACCTGCAGGTTGGGTGATGATGTCATCAAGCTCCTCCAGAGTGCACTGTGTGTCATCTTCATTCTCTGGTGCACCAGAGGCCATGTGTGCCTGCAGTCAGAGATCAGATAACACATATATAAGAAGGAAACTGGTGAATGACTGAGGGAGTGTCTGCTTGAGTTTATGCGCATCATTTTCCTATATTCCAGCTGAATCTTGCCTCATCCAGTAATTTACAACAGGCTATGCTCATTCATGGGAACATGAAAGTGATGGTCTCTGTATATAGAGTCTCACAATGTACAATGTCCCTTCATGCAGCATGGCATTCTGTGACTGAGGAAACGTCTGCTACAACACTTACACAGTACATAGGAAACTGTTTAACCAGCAATCATCGGGACTGAAGAAATAATCCAATTTAGACAATGTGCCAGACTGTAGAGCTGATGATAAATGTATATGCCACAGACGAGACTTGACATTTTATACCGGTGTTGACAACTTGCCAAATGGGACAGATGCTGGTTTTGACAGCTTCCACTGTAAACGATGTACTTACACACCCATGGATGAGAAACCCATGTGTGAGATTGATTTCTGATCCTGTGATTGGCTACTAAATGGTGATGACCTTGGGTCAGGTTATGATGGACTATTTTCCTGATTAAAATTCAATATATTACTCATGCTCCAATCACACAGAAACCTGCAAGTCAAGCATAACACCTTTCCACCTACCTACCTGTTTCGTGATTGCAATAAGCAGGTATTTCCACAATTAACGACAACTTAACAAAGTCTAGTTATTTCCTGATTGATTTCATGAAGCTTTTTATTTTTGTCATAAACTAAAATGGTTTGTAAACAATTATATCTGAAAATCATCATTCAAGCACATGGGTTACATCTATTTACACTAGCTCAATAGTTTTGGCTCAAGTCAAGAGCACTGAACGTAAACTGGTACGCAAAAACATTCTTCCTATGATGACAGCCACCAAACGATAACAATGACGACACATGCTTAAATATTTTGTGCTTGCAAGAATTAAATTTTCAGTGATCTTATCTGGTTTGTGAGTGAGTTAAGTTTTACGCCGCACTCAGCAATATTCCAGCCATATGGTGGCGGTCTGTAAATAATTGAGTCTTGACCAGACAATCCAGTGATCAACAACATGAGCATCGGTCTGCGCAATTGGGAACCGATGACATGTGTCAACCAAGTCAGCGAGTCTGACCACCCGATCCCGTTAGTCACCTCTTACGACAAGCATAGTCGCCTTTTATGGCAGGCATGGGTTGCTGAAGGTCTAGTCTACTCTTATCTGCTTTGTACTATCACTTCTGCCTTGACGCAAAGATGTGGCAGGAACCTTTTTGGTGGCGGGTCACCTTGTGAATGAGTAGTGACATCACTTATTCATAAAAGTTTTGTAGTGTGTTATAGCCCAACTAAAATGAGATTAAACAAAATCTGAATCTATTTGACCTTAAAACAGCTTAAGCTTGTTATATATGTTTTCAAACAACTTGTTAGATAAATGGTATATAACAGACACTCGTTTACTAATTTCTATGTCTCTGTATACAGGGCCTCCTTTCATACAGTTTCACACTGTATGACTAAGTCGACATCTGCTACAATATGTAAGAGCCTCCATCCTGTACAATGTCAGTCTGATTCAGAATGAGCATGCTGACATCATCACGAACACAAGACAACACAGTTTTCTGTGAAGATTCCAAGTGGACATTCATGAGAACAGACACTGATCTGCTGACGATGGACAGATATGTTACATAGATACATCATTATTGTCTTTATTGTTAAAAGCAGAACTATCTCCAAAACACAACACAGTTATTTCAAAAAAATTTTTATAACAGTGGAGGCTACTTCAAACAAATAATTCATCAACCTGTTCATTGTGGATTTCATACATTTTTTTAGACCAAAAGCAAACAAACAAATATTCTGCACCACAGCATAATACACAGATAACAAACAAGCAAAATAACATTTGATCGGAACCTAAAATCCACTGCAGTAGTTATTCAAACGGAATGGTATACATGACAAAAATACACATCACAGCCATGATTGTATATATGATGTAAATCTTCACCAGACAACCAACTGGCACATTGTATGAAACACTTGTTATGGTAATCTAATCAGAAATCATGTGACGACACCTTGCATATCAGACACACAGATACAAAAACAAATGTCTGATAAACATTACAATAATTAAAATAATAATTCTTTCATGTAGTGCCTAGCATCTATCTGACTAGTTGCTAACTGGACATTGTAATCACAAAGTGATGATAATTACCCTAGTTCACCAAAGCTGTTAATATAGTCACATGACTTATCCCACTCGCAACAGACGCAAGTTTGAACAACCTCACTTGTCACCTATCCACGCCCAGTGATGCTTAAAGGGGCACTGATGCGGAGCAGTTTCCATGGACTGGTGTAAACTTTTGTTATAGTTTTTCTCCCGTGAGTACCCGGATGCTATCCCAGAATTCGTGACTGGTTCGTGACCTCTGCTGCGCAGTCCGTAAGTGCAATTGATAGTTTAATTATAGACAGATCAACTGAGGTGAAGTCATTTGTACTTCATTACAAATGTATTATGAAAACAAATGAAACACTTTGAAGGTTAATCATCTGCCAGTGGTAGAAATGGTAAAAAAACTATTAGGACGGGAAAATAACGAAGCCAATGTACGTCTCTATATTTTGTCTCATAACCCTGATTAGTTTACTGTCATATTTGTATGATTCTGAAAATTAATAAAAGAACACACGATTTGCTCATACTCATAGTAAATTTCTAACATAACAGCAACATTTATACATTGTATAGATTGCCAATGTGGATCCTATTTCACACACATACGCGATCTAGTGTGTGTTTTCTGTCATACAGATTCTGCTGAATGCTACAACAAATAAATTAAAACAAAATGCAAACAATGAATGTAAAACAGACTAATTTTATAGCAACAATGTCAGGCTACTACCTTGTTCAGGAATGTATCCATCAATATCCACGTAAAAGAAATTGTATTCCATTCATCTGCAGCTGGTAAATAATCCTGCTCTGTGTCGCGTGTCTTACAACTGTCTCATTTGCGAAAAAGTAACACATCGTTTCACGTCTTTCATTGGTGAAAACCAGATAAACCTCTCATTGGTCTCCCAAGATAGTATACCTGGCAAACTAATTGTATGATGACTATTCTAAGTAATTTAGTTAACCAATATTGAGCAATCAATCAATCAACGCAAGGGTGGTTAATTCTTTGAAGGGAGGATGTTGTTTTTGCACTCACACTTTACGACAGGGTGTAGTCATCTACACACACTGCCTTTTGACAAATCCGCTAGAAGATAAAAGTAATTAATCAATCAGTGTGTTATCGGTTAATCCTTTGATCGATGTTTGTTTTTGTAACTCAGCTGATAAACCCTCTTGCATCACTTACATGCATATATTACATAACATACAATACATTTGCCATTACAGACCTTAATTTATAATGTTGAGTATTTACTCCAGACAGGAGAAATGCCAAATGGGAACCTTTGTTGAGTAACTGAAGTGGTGTTGCTACTAATTATACCTGTTATAAATTCATGAATTGACCATCCAGAGAATGATGACAAATAACACGTGTAGGTTTACACCATCAAACGCGAGTTACAGCAAGGAAGATGTAATCTCTGTGTCGCATGCAGCCTGAAAACACTTATGGGCCGAAACTGTTTTGAGGATACCAACGGAATTTCGTTACATAAGGAATACACACAGGCATTTGCTGTGTACTTTGGTAAATAGGTGAAATAAGGGTTTTTTTTACGTAAGACAATTTTCAGATTTCTCTACCAAAGGCAAAGTCATCGTTTTTTGGTTTACGAATTCAAATACATCAACTGTGTGTTATTATTATCATAAATAATAAACCATTGTAGCTACCATAGCTACCAAAATTTACGTATGATATTTGCTATCACAGCTCAACCAACACTCAAACCTACCTAAATATAAAGCTTTGCAATCTTCCGTACTGAAACAAATGGCTTGCTACGTTCCTGTAGACATCATATTTTGATGTAACATTATTAAATATCGAGGTTAAAAACACAGAAATAGGATCAAATTGGATCAGTAAGTATACCATCCAAGCATCCGAAAAGAACTACACTGCTGGGATATATGGTTACGATCAGACAAGGAATACCATGGATATTTTTAAACAAATGGCATGTGATGGGCATCCGTCCTCCTGACTGCTTAGGTGAAGAAATTCTGTTAATATGGACAGGAGCCCAGTTCCTTTGTCCGTCACGGTCGAAGGAGTGGGCGCTGACCAATTTGCGGTCTGCTTTCGTAATTAGACCGTTGGCGAGAAGCATTATTCGCTCCGCATCAGTGCCCCTTTAACTTCAACTGACATGTGGCCTGAGCTCTATCCAAAGGACTACACACCACCAGTAGATGCAGCCTCTTAATCCCACACATTGTACTATACCTCCTACTCTACTCCCTTCACTTCCAGATCACCCATGCAATCATCACAGACTGAAGCATGAGTCTGTAGAACTGTATATGTGCAACAATAACAACTAAACCAATGGAGACATCAGCTGCAATAATCATCTCTGAGTCATGCCTTCAGCCTGTGATGTTGCAGAATTTGCAAAGACTTAAGCAAATTATATCAAGTTTCATGTTAAAAAATTCAATACTTTGACCAAAGCCTTATGTTTACCAAACGTTTTAGATACTGGGACCTCTCCAAGAAAAGCATATTCACATAGACAAAGCTTTTATCTTGTGACTTTTTCATGCTTACCCTGTGACTTTTTCATGCTTACCTTGTGACTTTTTCATGCTTACCTTGTGACTTTTTCATGCTTACTTTGTGACTTTACCATGCCAAGTGACAAAATAGATAATGTCTTCAACAAATAAGACACCCCGCAAGAGCTCATGGAAAACACCACAGTCAGTCGCAATGAAAACATGTGTTTCTGACTTGAAACATAGACCCCTTTTAGAAGTATCATTATATCTACCCCAGGGGCACAGACACTCGTCTATCATTCGAATTCCAAGACTTTTAGCTAGTTATTCAATATCTTTGATAGGCATTCTAGAAGTTGAGTAGATGAAGAATGAGGACTATGATTTATGGATATAACAGTTCACCATTTGCTTGACGACATTAGTATCTATGTCGAAATGTCGCACTCACTGAATAAAAGAAGTTGTATATCCATAAATCATAGTCCTCATTCTTTAGTTATTTCGTGTTACTCAAATGTGCAAAGGAGCCACGAGCATTCTGTATATTAAAGTGTCCATCTCTTTTCCATATTTTATGTTAAATCTACTCAAAATTCAATTCTCACTTCAGTAGAAATGTTGTTACAGTAATTGAGACATATATGCTATATACAAAAAACAAATCAATAAAGTGTTCTTGTCACTAAACGTGAAAACCATTAGGCCCTGGACATCACACCTGCACCTCCAACAGTTCAATACAGTCATCACACCTGCACCTCCAACAGTTCACTACAGTCATCACACCTGCACCTCCAACAGTTCATTACAGTCATTACACCTGCACCTCCAACAGTTCATTACAGTCATCACACCTGCACCTCCAACAGTTCACTACAGTCATCACACCTGCACCTCCAACAGTTCACTACAGTCATCACACCTGCACCTCCAACAGTTCACTACAGTCATCACACCTGCACCTCCAACAGTTCACTACAGTCATCACACCTGCACCTCCAACAGTTCATTACAGTCATCACACCAGCACCTCCAACAGTTCGGTACAGTAATCACACCTGCACCTTCAACAGTTCATTACAGTCATCACACCTGCACCTCCAACAGTTCACTAAAGTCATCACAATTGCACACAACGATGAGCAGCTTCCATCATGAACTGTTCCCGGCGAAGAATATTGTGGATCCTGCTTTCTTCATCACTGCTCTTACACAGGATAACAAAGTGACTGTCTTTCTTCCTGGCCCGGCCCCTCATCTGTACCAGGGTGGTGACTGTATTTGGCGGGTTCATGCAGATGACAAGCTCACACTCAGGGATATCTACACCCTCCTCTGCTACAGATGTGGCTACAATGATGTGATACTTCTTACTCTTCACTCCATCTAGCACACGTTTCTGATGCTTCACCTTCATCCCACCATCAGTCGGACCAGACCCGTGGCCAACCACTGATGTGATCTTCAGATTGTTTGCTGACGCAAATCTTGTCTGCTTCAGGAAGTTGCTCAGTCGGTGTGCATGTGCTCTCTCCCGAACAAGAATCAAGGCCATTGCATTTCTCCCAGTTTTCCAGTTGATGTATTCATCATTGGTTAGAGTACTGAGTAGCTGTGTGTAAAGAGAGACGTGAAGTGGGTTGTCATCAAACTCCTGCTGGACATGTGTTGAGTGATCAGCTCTTTTCAACGCATCTTGCAGCTCTTTACACTCAATACCGATCCCCTGAGCATGATGGAAGCCACTTGGTGCTTCACTCTGGTTGAGAGTCTTCAGGTCAGCTACAGCTGTTGGTATCCCAGTACAATCCAAATCAGACAATGCAATCAAAACCCTCACGGAATGATTGACAACAAACTCCATATTCATTTTGACTTGTGGCTCCTCAGATTTAGCTTTACAGTTCCCAAAAGCCTGGAGAAACTTTTCAGTAGCAGCATTATCCATGTGCTCTACAAACTCACTCAAGTCTTCTGTCTGCATCCTCTGCAGCCCCAACTGACAGACATCTTCAATATTGCACAACTCTGACAGCTTTAAATAACACCGACAAATGTATATCAAAAGTGTCTTCCGGAAAGCCTTTTCTTCATCGGAAAATGGCTCATAGTTGATCTTGAGTTTGGCATGGGATTGGTAGCGTTCAAGTTCTCTCACACAATCTCCTTGGACGATGGCAATGCTGGCTCCACCTAGATTGTGGAATAACTCCTGCAGCATGCTGACTGTGCTCTCAACACTATCTCGTCCTGCAGGGGAGGCAGTCAGACCAAGCACTTTGGGTCTGAGTTCAGGTGGGCATGGACGGTGATACCCCTCCAGGAGGCGATTGAAGGGGTGATTTTTGACACAGTGATGAGCTTCATCAAACACAACCAGTGAGAAGTGTTCCCAGCGGAGCTGTTGCTTCTGCAGTAGATTGTCAGCATAGGCTACAACACAAATAAATGTAGTTAGGCTACAACATAGATACATCACAGTTAGGTTACAACAGAGATATAATACAGTCATGTTAGAACTTGGAGTTGAGCTACAATAAAGACAAAGTTAGTTATATTACAATTAGCACTGGTTGGTATGAATGACGGAACAGATGTTTTTTAATGAACAAAAAATAGATTTGTAAACTTCAAGAATGTTCTGTGGGTTGCATCTCCTTCCCTCACTACTTCACTATCTGGTATTTTGCAACTCAGAAACAGTTTCTTTTTTTCAAAAAATTCATTTCTATCACTCCAGAGATTTATAACAAAGAATCTCCACTTCACTAAAGTGCTGCAAGTACCTGCCGTGCTGACAATGACGTCATGCTTGTAGAGAGGCATGCTGTCTGCAGGTAGTATGTTCCCACTCAGCGTGGCTATCTTCAGTGGGCGTTCCTGCATCTCTCCATCAGCTGTCACACTGGAAGTAACATAGTATTCTAGGATGAATTACAGACGTACTCCATTCTGAATGGTCAGTCAGAGGTTTCAAATTACAACTACCACCTCTGATTAATGTAACTGATTTGCTGACCACTAAGGGCAGTTTAAACCACAATATGAACAACTGTAGATAGCGTACGAAGTATATATGCCAATACATTTTGTGAAGATAACAATGAAAGTGTAGTTCAAGTTCATCAGACTGAGACAGCTTGAAGTTTGGACCTTTTCTCAAGCTATCATCCTTTCTACATCATAATGTGAGATGAAATATGCAGTTTATTCTAGTAATATGCAGCACAGAAACAGCCTTGCCAAGCTTTATTACTGTTCTCTAGGGTTGTTCACTTCATGATGGCTTACAAAGTGTGCTACTCCCTTTCAATGTAGATTCTTCTTTGCAAAACAAAATTCAAACAACATTCACTAAGATAAATATGTTGTTCACTGGTCCCTTGCATGCTCAATATCTCCAGGATATGTGTTCCAATAAATCTCCACTATACCCTGGATGTATCTGTGGTTAATTTTATTACCTCCTTTGGCTGGCGGTATATCCAATCAGGTGTTTAGGTGTTCAGGTGGTAAGTTGAGCAAACTAATCACAACTCACTTTTGCATTTTGAATTATCTACCCAATTAAATTTGGCAACACAAATGATGTAGAGGTACGCAGAAAAAGGTAGAAGTTCTTGCATATTTTGTAAAAGTTTTGGATATGTCAATTTGAATAACTTCCCCAAAATCTGATATGCATTGCGAACAAATCTTCGCAGCTGCAACTGTGGTCTCTGTTGACACTGGCAAGCTTGGTTTAATGGCAGCTTAGCTGATTGGCTACTGTAAAAATGCAGGGCCAGCAAAGGGAGGAAATGAAATTAGCAGGCTGAGCTGTAGATGCACCCAGGGTATAGTGGAGATTTATCAAAACATGATATGCCCTGGAGATGTCGAGGATGGTCCCTTGGTTGATGTACCCTTGATGTTTGTTTATGTTCCCCTTAGGTTAATGTCAAGTGTATCCTGGTTACACTTCAATAAGTATGCAAGTCAACATTTCCATTTATTATCTCATTACTGACACCGAGGCTGATCATAGACAGGTTGCAGCCTGTCTCCCTGAGCCTCCCTTTGGCTACTGCATAATGGAGGCCTTTTTGTATGAGTAGTTTATCTTGTGTCACACCACAGCAACAGGTATAACAGCAGGTGATGTCACACACCTGAATGGAGACAGTAAATACTGAGGCTGTGTAACAGCAAACTGACATATCTGAAGAGGTGGGCGTGTCTGGAAACAGTGTAACTTTCAAGACAACAAGGTTCGAAATTAACACTCTGACATAGCAAATTTGCTATTCGAAGTCCTATTTTGCTGCCTGAAAAAAAACCACAGTAACAAAAACTTGCTACCTGGTATTTTTTTGTGAAACCACTTACATTCATCAATTAGCCGTCACTTTCAAAGGAAAGATCTCCACTTGTGCACTTTCACTCATAACCTTGCCAAAACTGGTGTTTTAATTTTGCAAAAATGTTCCTTGTAACCTTTCTAGGTCACTTACGCATTGCAATACTCACATAATTTGGACCAAGAGTCAGTCCAGAGTGCATAGGCATAAGTATGACATTACTGCTTCATACTGCTCTTTGATAATGGACATACATCATTCAATGATGCGTAAGGGAGATAAAACGTTGTCTGCTAATGCAAGTAAAGGTATTATTTTAGCATAACTTGATACATACCAGTTTGCAGAGGTACTCAACACACTATGTGCTGATTACATGATATGTTTACACAATAGGAAAAAGGGAAGGGACTTAGCTACCTGTTCTTAAGCCAGGTAGCAAGCACTTGCTACTTCATAAAAAAAATTATTTGGACACTGGACAGCACAAGGGCATATATAGAAAACTGCCTACCGCTTGTACATCCGCTCCCCAAGTTCATTGAATATGTACTTTGACTGCTGTAACACCAACAACACCTTGTCCACCAGGAACAAGACTGGGCGCCGAGGGTTCAGATTCAGCATACAACTCAGCGTCATCACTGACACCAGCGTCTTCCCTGTACCTGCAGTAGCAACAGCAGCAAACATGTCACCTTGATGCATCACATCCTCCAGTATCCTGTATCATAGATCTCGGTTACCATAAATATCCTGGACCAAACAACCTGCCACCAACCTTTAGTCGAACTCCACTTCAATAGGGATTTCACTAAAATGTTAGACACAGTTATCACCTAACTGAAACAAGTTGGGATGTCTCCAATACTTGAATTGTCAAAAATACATAAAAAAATTACCCCCAGTGTCTGTTCAAGTAAGTATCTCACTCAGCCAAATAATATCTTTGGATTTGTAAACTAATTTTACCTCAAATAGACTCAGGGCTCATTAACACAAAACGATCATGTTGACTGAAAGACGTTCATTGATTGCATATGGGAAAGTTACAAATTATGTACAATTGAAGGATTTTTTAAAATGTCAAACACTATGCATTTTTATTACATAATGTCATTCAAACATGAAAGCATACCACATCGAGTTTTGATGATTATCCAGTTGTGTAAGCAACATGGATGTACATTTATTGAGAAATTCTATTTGACAAGTAGAAGTAACATGTCCAGGTCATTTTTTCAAAATGCCAAAATTAATATCATTTCAGCATTATATTATTCATATGTGCCTGAGAAAAGCAAAACACTTTACATTTCAAAATAGATTCCATGAAACAGAAAATACAGTCATTTCTTTTCTCAACAGGTCACGTCCGCATTTTCCATCCTGATCTAGTTTTCGAGAAATCATGTCCATGGTCAATACCTTTGCAATTAAGCTGAAAAATGATGAAATACAAAAAGCACAAATATGACAGACATTCTGTGATTTACATTCATTACATTTTTCGAAGAAGTGCTGTGAAAGCAACCTAACCTCTAGCAGAAATGTCACCTTGGTACAGAGACAAAGAGAGTTGCATTCCGGAACCGATGTTGGTTGCAAATGAGTTCTAGATGCAGTTGTTTTGGAGCAACGTAAACTCTCTAGTAGTTAGCAATATGAAGAAACAGTTGATGTAAAAGTATGTCATAAATTGCCTCATATCCTAATTTCGATCAGAGGTATATATTCACAGCTACTGTAACTGTTACTCAGAAGGGCTGAGTCATCATTTTCTCGATGCGAGTGTGTTGTGGTATGTGTGAGTGTGTGTGTGGAGGAATTGGGAGGGGTTTGAGCATGGACAAATGAGAACTTGCAACATGTAAGAGACAGCACATACTTACTGAAAAGTAGTTGGACTGGTCCCAAATCATGCTAAAATGGTTGAATTTGGGGGATGGGGGTGTAAATAAAAAATGACTGCTCTGCACTTGCATTAAACTTAGTTATTTATGAACCACTTGTAATAACATCATGGCAGTTTTACATTATAGGAAACTTTTAACTCACTTTCAAAAATGGGGAATCAGGGAAATATGTTCATTCCGATGTAAATGCTATTTTTGTGGATGTACATGGCAGCATTTCACATCAATGAAAACAGCCTAAATACCCTCACAGTAAACAAACTGGAGAACCAAAGAAGGCAGTCAGGTACCTCTAGGTCTAAACCAAGAGGCCAAGCCAATGAACAAGAGGCCAAAATCTAAATGTAATTCCAATAATCAATATTTTTTGCCTCTATGCTCCCTTTCGTTGAACTGGTACACTCCAGTTTGAAAAAACCTCTGTTCCTATTACTGCCTGTTTTTCTCTAACTAATGGGTCAACACAAAGTCTTGTTTGCAAAAACACTCTCTAATCCTCAAATCTATTTTCCTCTCAGCATTTGGTAAGACAAAAGTACTTACTTTATTAGAGCTTTCTTTCAAAGTAAATTATTATTATTGTAGCCAAAACAAAATATACTGAAACTGTGTTACGAACTTTCTCCATAGTGAATGTAAAATTTATGTATGTGGAATTCCACCTTCTCAGGGCCATTTTCAAGAAGATAAGAATACCCTTCCTACAGACTTGCAGGACACAACAGGTTATTTTTCCAGGATATTCTGCCAGACACTTTCATTTATAACTAGTAAACAGGAACTGGTGAATTCACTGTCATCTATATATAAACTGATATTAATGTATATGTGTCTAGGTTGTGTACTGAAACCAATTGTTCCTGATGTTTCAGATCTTTTGTATTCTTCTGTTTGAATCCTGTGACTTGTTCAGATGGTTAATGTCTAGGGTACTTTTCTACAGTACAGTAGTGAAATCAAGCTTATCAACTTCCATAACAGTACATATTTCATAGAAAATATTATCTTCATACTAAAACTTTACGGATAAATCTAATCAGAAGACGCATTTTACGAAATAAAGCTGAAAGTTACTTAAAACCTTAATAAATTCATGAACCACAAATGTAACTATTTCAGTGTTTACCTTCCTTATGTAGATTCTATACTGTAGTACAGGAAGACAGGCTATAACACATTGATCATTGTCATTATCTTGACTGCAAATTTTAATGTGACTGCTGAAATATTAATTCTGTATCTGATTGGTTTTCAATGAACATATGATAGACAAGTGGCTCCGCCTGTGTTTATGTTGACAACTGGTGGAATCATTATCAATATTTATGTCAGTGTTGCCACTAGAACACTTTCAACTTGAAAATTTTGTATGTATGTGATATTATCTGTATCTAGTATGTCATCCAATTCCAGGTTTCACTTTGTGGATTGATTGATTGATTTTGCTAAACTAGAAGCAGAACAGGCCCAATAAGTGAACCGGCTCGGGACCACTGTCTTTTGACCACTGTGTTGATGTAGCAACTCTCGGGTATGACATCACATGACCATGTGACCGCCTTCCTCATTCTCTTGCGAAATTGTGAAATGCTTATGTGGGACCTGCATTTTAGATTCACAATTGAAGCTGCATAATGAAATATTACTGTTAATAACTGTATTTTGTGTATATATTGAATATAAACAATGTATAGAGACCTTTCTAAAATTCCTTTAAAGATAAAGACATAGACATCATGGTTCCTACTTTAAGAATCTATGGAGAATATCAAGCTCTATGGTGGATGTCATATCTTTAAATCAAAAGAAACTGGTAAAATTTGTCTGACAGAGGAACTGAATAACAGAAATTGAACATGCTTTTTCAGAACTAACAAGGAAAGACAAGAGTTGACTGAGAAACACACTGACTTACCTGTTGGCAAGAAGATGACCTTGTCACCCTCCATGGTTTTGCAAAACAGATCCACCTGGTAGCTTCGAGGCATGGTCTTTGTCAAGTGATAGGCCATTTCCTCTGCATCATCTATACTGAGTACCCGCTTTATCTGTCCCAGGTTGAGCTGGGGAGCTGTCACCTCTGCAGCCCTCTGTCTGTGAGCTTTACTCTCTAGGTGAGCTTGGTAGTCTTTTCTCGTGTTCATTGGCCGATTACATGTGTCACAGTAATATTTGAAATAGCCACTAAAAGGGTTCTTTGGTGGCACCTTTGGTATTGCACCTATACCAGCATAGCCACTCAGCAGTTCAAAATTTGAGGATGGAAAGACACTTGACTCTGCATCTGTTTGTAGAGACATGTTTTTGTCTTGTTTAGGAACAGCTGAATGATTGTGATCAGTGGTACTGGAGCCCACTGAAGCATGTGGTCCATCATTGAGAATACTGCTAGCACATGAGTTGAAACTGATTAGACTTTCAGCCTTGCCACCAGGAATGTCAACATCCAGTGTCTTGCTTGGAATTGATTCATCTTCCTCAGAATCCAGGTTTTCAAATGCCTCCAGAGAAACTTTATTCCCCCTGTGTCGAACAGTTGTCTGGTTTTTTAGAGGGTTGTAGGTATTGGTCCGCCTACTTCCTACTGATCCCTTGACTTCATCTTGGAAGTCATCAGTGTCTCCAACATCAGTATGTTTTGGCTGGGTGATCGCGGCTGTTCTCATCCTCAGAGGCATCGCATCTGTTGTGGTAATGGTTGGGTTGACAAGTGTGGAACCTCTGCCCATGCCAAGTTTAGCCAATGAAGTGCTTTTGGAAACAACAGGTGTTGAAGGAATTACTTCTGTGTTACTTCTGTAATCCTTGGAAACCTTTTCCTTTGCTGCAGCAGACATTCCTGGACTTTGTTCATGTTCCATGCTAAGCCTATTGGTGGCACTTGTAGTAGTTGATGACATCCTTACCACTGGGTTAGTTTCTTTCCTTCTGCTGGACTGTACACCATCTGTTTCAACATGGTTCCTGTCTCCTAATGTATCTGAACACACGTTTAATGCTGGAGTGATAGGAACAGGTTTGAAACTAGAAGTGACTATTTCCTTCACTTCAATATTTGGAGTTACACCTTTGACTTTAGTGACTTCTCCTGTACGAAGAGCTTCCCATACATCCTTGTAACCACCATGCTTGGGTTCTGTCATGTCCCTTGGACTTTCCTCAAGCTTAGACTCTTGACTACTGTTGTCAGTGTTAGCACATTCAGCCACATCAGCATAACGCTGCATCTTTTCCACAGTCCTAAGATGCTTGGGACTTTTTTTATGGATTGACAACTGTTCATAAGAGTTCAGTTGGCACTGGCATACCTCACACACATACATTTTTAGTGGGGACTGGCCTGCCAAGTTCTGATTACCTATATAGTCTCCCCCCAGAACTTCTGGCCTGATCTGGTCCGAGGAACTGTTGGCAAACCCCACCTTGTTTTTATGTTTGGCAGAGGCATAATGTTGTGCAGCACTTTCTTGTCCACTGAATGACTTAAGACACACCTTACACTCAAGTGACAACTTTCCATTCTGCTTGACCATCTTTCTCTTTTCCTCAGCCCTTGTGTGATTTCGACCTTGAAGGTGCTGGGAAGCATGTTGTGAAGATGTGAGCTCTATGTTGCAAACAAAGCATCGCCCCCTTCCACCTGTGAACACATATGCTGGCTCCTCTTCCCCATCTCCAGGCTGGGCTGATGCTTCAGGATGTGAGCCTATATGTGTATCAACTGCATCAACCAGGTTCAATCGCTCTACAGCCTTTTTATGAGGTTTCCCTGACAAGTGTTGACTGGCATGTGCCTGAGAGGTAAGTTCGATCTTGCATACATTACAGAAGCCTCTCATTCCATTGAATTCATAAATCCTTTGTTCTGCAGATTCTGTTGATTCCTCCTTGCTGTTTGACACTTGCCACCGTCCTAAAGCTTTAGTGTGGTTCTTCCCACTGAGATGCTGCTGTGCGTGTTGAGAGGACGTTAGCTCAATGCTGCACACGTTACACCATCCTCTGTTCCCATCAAACCGATATGGCTGACTTGGACTGGTGGACAGTTTGGCACCAGCTGTTCTCTCACTGACATCTCCGCCATTGCTGTCATAGACATTACCAGTTCCTGCTGCATATAATACTTTTGCTTTTGCATGCTTCTTACCATTAAGATGTTGGTTCGCATGTTCAAGAGATGTTAATTCAATTTTGCAGATGTTACATCGTCCAGTGCTTCCATTAAAAGTATATTCCAGTTCTTCTGTTCTGCTTTCTTGTATCAAATGAGTTCTTTGCACTTGTGCATTCTGTGAGGCAATGGAGGAATACTGAGTGTCATTAGAGCTAAGAACAGGCTGGCTGGCAATGTTAAGGTTGTGTAAACGTGTATAGCTACCGAGAATTGGAACATCTGGCAAAGTTCCTCCATGAACGGATAAACACAGATTACCTTCCTTTTGACTATCTGCAGTCTGTGGCAAATTGCTTGTTGCTCCAGCTGAATCTGTCATTTTGTTTGCATTTGGAAGCATAATTTCTGCTAAACTTTGAGCTTTTTGAAACTGACTCCCTTTCGGTTCTGACAGGATATTCATTGGTAGGGAAGTTTGAGTGGTAACACCTGGAGTCACAGGGGGGCTGTTTACCAAGGTCATTTTCTGGGAAAGCTGTGGTTTCTCCTGCTCTTGAAGAGTGAAATTGGTCATGGGCAGCTGTGACCTTTTCTTGTGTCTATCACTTTCAAAATGCTGTTGGGCACTCTCAGGGCCAGAGAATACAACATTACACAGGTCACACTTCAGCACTTCCGTGGAAGATTGTCCTGATTTCCATAGCTTCTCTGCTTTCTTATGTCGGGATCCATCAAGATGTTGCTGGGCATTTTGTGGAGATGTAAAATCCACATTACAGACACTGCAGTAACCCTGCTTTCCATCAAAAGTATAAGGAACTTTGATTTCATTAAGCTGGCCATTACCATCGCCAGTATTATTGTTCTTGGTATCAGATAAAGACATGCGACTGACTGGAGTAGAACTAGGTGTCAGTAATGGTGGCATGTTCTGACTTGGTTTAGTTTCAGGCAACGAACTACTGTTCCTGTAGACTGGAACATCAGCAAGCATTCCATTACCATGTTCTGAAGAGGGCACTCCTAACACTGTAAGGCCACTATTTGGCTGTGACATGTTTGACAAGCCATACTGGGGAGAACTACTGTTGGTGAAATTATCCTGTCCTTCCAATTCTCTTTTTTTCTTTAAGTGCTTGGCACTTGCAAGATGTTCCTCAGCGTTGCCAAGACTAGAAAATGGTACATTGCAAATCTGACACTTCAATACATTACTGGTATCCTCTCCAGCCACCACCTGCTTCTGTTTCTTCTGATGTTTGGATCCATTGAGATGTTGCCGAGCATGCTGTGGAGATGTCAAGTCAATGTCACAGAGATGGCAGTAGCCCTTGGAACCATTAAAGTCATAATCCTTTCTCCCTGTTTCACTGGACAGGTTGAAAGGCATTGTCTGGTTAAACCCTTGTGGGGGATCATTACCTGCATGTTGTATGTTCCCAGGAAATAGAGGGTTTTGAACTGCCGTTGCAGCTTTGTATGTGAAACCTAAACTCCTTCTTACAGTCTCAGTATGTCTAGGGCTGACTATGTGTTGTTGAAACTGTTCTGCAGCATTACACTGGACACCGCATGGGTCACACCAGTATGTCCTTGTGTTTCCATTAAACACAGAATTTTTAATCTGGTCTTCTTTTCTCAAGTGAGCCTCGCTGACAAAATGTTGCTGAGCTGGGAAAGCACCAGTAAATTGCTTCTTACAAATGTCACAGTGGAGTGGGACATGATGTTGGTTGTTCATCTCTCCTGTACAGACACCTGAATTATATACACTATAATTCCAGCTGAGTACTGTCTCGAATGTAAAACCTGATGGATCTGATTGTCCCTTGGGCGTACAGTCCTTTGATAGAATGAATATTTCCCATACTGTATTTATTCGCTTTGTGAAGAACACGCAATTTCCTGGAAATTACTTTTCTAATTTTAGCATCACTGGAAATACCAACTTTCTTTCTCTCGTCGTACGGGTCAAGCAACATTCAAGGGGTGGTGTTCGTTCAGGTCATGACAGTCACTACGTGACTTGTGTGCAAGTTATGCTATTTCTGACAACACAAAAAGCACAATCGGAAACTTGAAAAGGGGATTCCCCTCGGAAGACAACGTCGCGATATAGCAGCTGATCACGTGACCGTGTCAGGCGCCCATACGAAATTTTCCACGGGTCAAAGTCTTATAAATCGTTGATGTTACTTCGTCATAAGGAAAAATGTGCACGACATAAGCTGATAACTTATTGCTTAAAATATATGACCATTTTAATGGAGTGCCTGATTACTGCCGTTAGGCTCGCGAAGAACCAATCTGACCTAGGCTATTTCTACACTTAGAACGATGAAAAATAGTCGATTAAAATGATTGGCTACATTTGTTATGACTGTAAGTTATCTACCAGATGCTTTTTCGCATCACGTTATGATTGATTCCAAAAGAGTTTTTAAAAATACTTACACAAATAGTTACCTCCCTTGAAAAATACTAGACTGGTTCCCCTGCCCTATTCCGCGCTGCGCTAATGGCAGAGTACCAATCTAGAAAAATACCTACATTATAGTTTTAGTTTCGAATAAATTCTAACGTGAGTACAGTTACTTAAGCCATCGATGAAGAGATCCGAGTTTTCTTCATCATACGTTTATATGAGTGTCACTAGATTTTATTTCGTAAAAAGTTCAATGTGCAGTTTGCGATTACTTTGTATGAATGCGAAAGACTTTAAGCATAGCTTTAGCATTGTTATTTTAGCAACCAAAAACATGGCCGACAGTGAGAAGGTGAGAGCTGTGCAGAACCAAAGACGTGAATATACGTCTTTGGCAGAACGTGTAAAATGCACATATTTTTATGGAAACAATTAGATCTGCATTTGGACATTTTCACCTATGGGCGATTTATGATTTAGTAAGTTTTGTTAATAACACACCATGGTCATATGTGAGCAGCAAGTGAGTCAGTCTTATCATCTCTATGAATAGTTCCATCTCGTATTCTCCCATACACACTCAGTATGGAAACGAATTAAATGGTTATGAAACGCATGTAAGAGTTCCTCCCGTTTCCCCATCCCAAATAATATTATTAACAAAATTTACATGATCATTAACACAAGAATTATTAGAGAACTCACAAAATTGACGAAAAGTCTAAAATTTAAGTTACAGGTCCGTCTCCTATTCTCGCGGGTTTCCTATTCTCGTGGTAAACACATTTTCTGCTGAGGTCGCCGATGTGCGGCTGTTTACATCATTGACCAGTAACTAGGAAATGGCCCAAGTTTGTGAATTATCAAAATTTTGCAGTGTAACGAATATTCGTGAGTTTTAACCAACTTGGACAAATCGTAACTTTCCCGTGCCCCTCCAGATAACATTCCCCTTACTTACACCTAATAACGTTACTTTCTCGTTGTACCGCGAGAATAGGAGATGCCTCATGTAATGTTTTAAGTACTCCGCGTACGCTTCATATACAATTCCCATTTTTGTAGGAAAAACGTCGCATGGCATGTTGGGCAGGGCTAGTTCAGGAGTCACGTCCGCCATGTTTGTACCTTAACGGTATTAAAACCAAAATCGAACATTTATCCATGTTTTGTGATCCATCACAAATTGGCGACGAGGTAAACTAAATCTACATGTTCAGCAGCATGTCTGGTCACCATATTTTCGGTGAATTCAAGCCTAGTGAAGAAACTTGGGCATGTTACATCGAGCGGTTGGACGCATACTTTGTTACCAACGATGTAACCGAAGAAGAAAAGAAACGATCGTTTCTCATCAGTGTTGTGGGTCCTAAAACTTACAGGCTTATGCGAAATCTAGTTTCGCCTGATAAACCGAAGGATGTTCAGTTCGACGTGCTCACCTCAGCTGTTCAGGATCACCATCACCCCCGACCGTCCGCCATAGTGCAACGTTACAAGTTCAACACATGCTTCCGGCAGCCCGGTCAGACTATCGGAGGATATGTAGCCGATCTTAGGCAGATCGCAGAATTCTGTGATTACGGAGAGGAACTTGAAAACAATCTGAGGGACAGATTAGTGTGTGGCATAGCGGATGACTGCATACAACGGCGATTACTCTCTGAAACGAACTTGAACTACAAACGTGCTTTGGAAATCGCTCAAGGCATGGAAATGGCCGCGAAAAACATATCGGTTATACAACCTCAAGGTCAGTCTCACAAGAAAACAACGGAAAACCACGGAAGTGTCAATTACGTGAGTAAAAACAAAAAACAATTCTCATCCAAGGGGCGTAACTCTGGTTTCTCTTCATCAAATGGAAAAGTAAACAAAGTCAAAAAGCCATGTTATCGATGTGATAGTGACTCTCATACCTCGGACAAGTGCAAGTTTATTGATGCAGAATGTTCATATTGTCACATTAAAGGCCATATCAAAAATGCATGCAGGAAAAGAAAAGGAAAAAAGCCCAGAGTTAATTTTGTTGAGGGAGATGAAAATGATGACAGTGAAAATGATGAAACTGCTTATGAACTGTTTTCTCTACAAAAAGGGAACAGCAAATCTGAACCATTCATGATTACTGTAGGTCTTAATGGCAAAGAAACAAGCATGCTTTATGACACAGGTGCAAGCATTTCTGTTATGAGTGAACAGACATACAAAGCACTTTGGCCTGAAAATGCTCCTCCCATTAAACACGGACCAGTTGTTCTGACCAGTTATTCTGAAAACAAACTTGACGTACTTGGATACATTGAGATTGAAGTTACATGCAAACAACAAAAAGCATCAGCTCAGCTGACAGTCATTAAAGGTAAACAACCCAGTTTGTTTGGCCGAAATTGGATCCGAATGTTCAAGATAAACAATCTTTCAGATTTGAACTGTGTTTCAAGTGACGTTTCCCTGAATGACATTCTTGACAAACATGATGATGTGTTTCGTGCAGAACAAGGTGAAATCCAAAACATGGTAGGCAAGATTTACGTTGATCCTGATGCTAAGCCTATCTTTTTCAAGCCACG
Source organism: Haliotis asinina (assembly GCF_037392515.1). Lineage (NCBI taxonomy): Eukaryota > Metazoa > Mollusca > Gastropoda > Lepetellida > Haliotidae > Haliotis > Haliotis asinina. The sequence goes on from NC_090293.1 coordinate 41,410,366, forward strand.
CCCACTTCCTTTTGCTATGAAGGAAAAGGTGGACGCTGAGCTCGATCGACTTATCGATCAAGGTATCATTTCCCCGGTACAACATTCTGATTGGGCCACACCCATTGTACCAGTTCTCAAGGGGGACAACTCAGTGCGTCTCTGCGGAGATTACAAAGTGACTATAAACAGGGTGTGTCAGCAAGACCCCTATCCTATTCCTCGCATTGAGGATTTGTACGCTAGACTTTCGGGTGGTCAGCGTTTCACTAAGATAGATCTCACAAGTGCCTTTCTCCAACTACCTATTGATGAACAGTCAAAGAAATATACCACAATAAGCACACACAGAGGACTTTTCCAATTCAACCGATTACCTTTTGGTATAAAATCGGCTCCTGGGATCTTCCAAAGGTGCATGGATAACCTACTTCAAGGCATCAACATGACCGGAAGTTATCAAGATGACATCATCACCACGGGCGCTAATGACAAACAGCATCTACAGAATGTCAACACTGTCCTCAGCAAGCTTTCAGAGGCTGGAGTTAGAGTGAAACGTGAGAAGTGTGTCTTTCAGGCACCCGAGGTTGTCTACTTAGGACACCGTATCAGTGCCGACGGATTGCACCCAATGCAAGACAAGGTATCAGCCGTAGCCAATGCACCAGCTCCGAAAAACGTGACTGAACTGAAATCCTATTTGGGATTGCTGAACTACTACGGTAGGTTCCTGCCAAACTTATCTACAGTGTTAGCACCACTGCACACCCTGCTCAAGAAGGATGCTAAATGGCAATGGGAAGCCTTGCAACAGAAAGCCTTCCAGAAGTCAAAAGAACTTCTACAGTCTGCTGAAGTTCTCGTTCACTTCGACCGTGACAAAGAACTGGTGCTTGCCACACAAGATGCCCGACGGTTCACAGAGACCGATTGCCTTCGCTTCACGTACCCTAAACCAGGCGGAAAAGGGCTACTCACAAATAGAAAAGGAGGGACTCTCAGTCATTTTTGGTGTGAAAAAGTTCCACCAATATCTCTACAGCACCCACTTCTGGATCTCCAATGATCACAAGCCTCTACTATTCCTCTTCGGAGAAAAGAAAGGGATATCTGCCATGTCATCGCCAAGAATCCATCACACCTCAAAAAGTCAGTGGCGGACAACCATGTCTTTCATCGAGCTCAAAGGAGATAATACACTTGATGGATCAAGCAGTTGATAGATGCAGATGTTAGCGGGGAGATCTCTTCATTTAAAAACAACAAGCATACATACAAAAAGAACTGTTTATATTATTGTTTCAGCTGATGTTCGTAAGTACCACGAGAATAGGAGATGCCAGTATACAAGCAGTTATGATTAGATTTTATAGTTAGGTTTAGAGTTAGATTTAGGGTTGCTAGAATAGAAGGAATTCATTCTTAAATACATCACACTCAAGTGTGTCTTGTGAACAGTTAAATATGAGAGTATATTCTGTCTTAAAGAAATGTGTGCGTTTCTTCTGCCTTACTGTACTTGCTAGCAGCCAGTTGTCGCCACTTCCTCGTTATAGGTCATGAACAAATCAGATCGTATCAAATTCGGCATATTCTGAAACGATCTATCCCACAGTGAACAGGTAACTATCATGAACTGCACGTGCATTGACCTTTCTGGGAAAGAATGCATTAAACCAGATACCGGAAGGATATTTTTTTCGTATCCGCTAACAGTTGCGCATTAAAGCCCTCAGCAACACGGAATCTGTTTACACCGCCATATTAGATACTTACGAGAAACAGTGTTTTCTTCGGGGGTGGTAGGGGTGTCCCCCACTTTATGTCAGTTATTTATCATTCATTAATAAAAAATTGGTAAGTACCCACCATTACAAGACAAAGTCATCCAAATTGTTGGTCGCAGGTGGTGTGATGGGGCGTCTGACTGATACAAAAGTCCCAAGTCCCGAGTCCTTAGGGTGTGGTTGTACACTCTTTTTATTAAATCCAAGATTGCTGCAAACTTATCTCCAGACTCAGTCAGGTATTTCCTTCGAATACAAAATGTTTCAGAATAGAATAGTAGAGTTCTTTTGTTGTACCAGTTATGGGCAGGGATCGCTTTAAAGTGCCCCATGATGACTCTATCGTATTCGTGTGGGCACCTGTCTCTGGATCTTTGAATTTTATGGAACGATTCACAGTCAGGTGTGTAAAGTCTTCCTCCCAAAGACAAGTGTATGCTCACAAACAATCACTTATAATGGTTGTTCCAGGCCTGATATGCTTTACAATGATAGGAATCCATATTGCAGAGTCCCTCTTGTCCACACAAGCAAAAACTCACTATATACTGTCCCAGTCAATTCCTCCAAACACCCACTGTCCTTCAACTCATTTTCTCCGATTGAATTTCCTCTTACCAAATTTTGATTTGTCAATTTCCACAATTCTCCCAATCCCACCAATCTGTTCACAGTCATTGTCTGCACATACCACACACACTTCCCAACAAAAATGACACCAATCAACAGTGGAGTGACCTGATGAAATGTCCAACTCCCGCCATGGTTACTATGTAGTGACATAATGTAGTAATGGACCAATCAGAGACCACTTACCTGTAGAACATTCCCATGGTAAACGGTTCCGCTTCCCAGAAGGCACAGCACAAGTTATGTTCTTTAATTATTTCGTTTAATTCTTTTAACGTATTACGGTCATATTTTAATTCGTGGTTTAGGTTCCCTAAACTGCAAGTGGGTCAAGGAGTTCAAATTTCGGGGTTATATTCATCTCAGTTTTATTTTTTGTCACCTTTCCTTGTTCATGTGCGGTTTCCAATGTAAGAAACATCACGTGACCTAATTAAATATGGCATGCAGGTATCCGGTATAACGTATGTGTACCCCTGTCTGACCCAACGCTTCTGCTGTTACAAGTCATTGGCTCCCTCCCTCTGCTAGCAGTCTGCATTCTGCAGTTTATTTTGTTGACAGTTACATAGACAGATTCTTTCATACAAATGCATAAAATTGGTGATTTACAATGTGATTAGGCTGTCTGACAAAACATCCACATGCAAATTTTGAGATCAACTGGATCATTGGATAAGAGCTCTTTACAAAAAACCGGGTCCACATGCATTTCATGCCACACTATAGCTCATCATCCTTCGAAGCTTTGGGCCTGTCATCCTCTGAAGCATCGGGCCTGTCAACATCTTCAAACTGTGGACAATGTCGACAAGTCCATGGGAATGTCACTTTGTCACAAACGATCTTCCTGTAGAATTCCCCCGTTATGTCTGATTAATTCAAACAAAGATCTTACATAGCCCTTTCTTGTTGATACTGTTATGATTTCATTTATAGGATTAATGTTGATTGACATGGGGTTAAATGGTAATATTAAAAGTTTGAGAATCATTGAACTGACTTTGTCTTGTTTTCGGATGAGTACATAACTTGTGCATTGCTCAATCTGTATTTATCATTATCACTGCATGTATGTAATATTATTACCCAAATAAAGTATTACTGGTAAACACATATAAGATGATCCACGACCTGACAAATGACGCCAATTTGCATACTTGGGAACGCCCCACAGAACGATCCACTTGAAACAAGAGGGAGACAGGTTGTCTGATAAATATGGAGAAGTTCATTTTCCCCATGCGTTTCACACATGCATTGTTATAGCACACTCGATTTGGGAACAGGTACAATCCCAACGAATTGAATCAACACAACATACTGAGCAAATATGTTTAGGACCACAGATCCATTTCACGAAGCAAATGACATTTTCCTGGGTTTTTTTTTAACAAAATTGTTGAATATCTAAAATGCTTGTCAGTGCCCCTATCATCTATTTGTCTTCGTCTTAACTAAAGGTTAGCGTGGAATATCAGTATCTTATGCCTGAAATTGCAGTCTTATTATTCAAAGAAATATGCGGTGTTGTTTTAATGGGTAAAGTTGACTTTTCGTTTGCTAAATATTAGATAGATAATAACTACATATAGTTAATTGTGTTTCATTGAGCTATTTAATATGTTAAAAGTTATCTGTTACTAAACGGTGGTGGCTAAATCAGAGTAGCAAGGGGGAAATATTTTTATTCCATAATTTTGTTCCAATTTCTCTGTACAGACTGATTTTCGTAAGGGTTAGTGGTGTTAATATCATGTCACGGTTAGCATGTATTGCACGTGCATAATCGTCAAGCTACCTGTTGCAGCCAAGTGTACTCGCCCGATACGTTGTACCGCCTCTCTTGTCACAAATGCGTTTAGTGCACAGGATCATCTAATATGTGTCTAGCAATATGTACTTACCTATACAGGGACTGGGAAAGAGAACTTTGACAATGAGCCATTTTCAGGACTATTAGCCATTTCCTGAATTTTGAATGGGCCACTGTCCTTGTATCAATAGTGAACTACCAGATTTTAATTATTATTTTTTGGAATACATATACAATGCTTTTATTGTTGAGAAAACACTAAATGAATCATAGTTCTTTGTCAAACTAAATGTACACTCAACAGGTGTCACCCACATAAAGACGGATGTGTTTGTTATCCCCCACTGCGGGGGATACAGTATTAGGCTCTTATATCTTAAGAACCATTGACTAGATTCTTTTCATATTTTGTAAGTAGGTTTATCACAGTAAAAGAAAGGTCTCTGCTAGGTTTGGTGACCTTGACCTTCATCTCAAGGTCATAAGTGGACTTTAGCGTTTTACCTTTCAGCGAGATATCTCAAGAACCGTTCACTGGATTTTCTTCATATTCAGCACCAAGCTTTATCTAGGGAAGGTGCAGGGCCCAGTTGATTTTGGTGACCTTCAGTTATTTTCAAGGTCACGGTGGCACTTTGAAGATTTTAGCATGTAAGCTGCATGTTAATCTTGTCGATGAGATATCTCAAGAACCATTCACCATATTTTCTTCATATTCAACACCGATCTTTATCAAGGGAAGGTGCAAGGCCCAGTCGATTTTTGTGACCTTCATTTAATTTTCAAGGTCACCTGTATGTAGGTATGGCTTGGAATATCTTAAGAACTGTTGACTAGTGGACTCTTTTCATATTTGGTATCTAGGTTTATCACAGTAAAAGAAAGATCTTAGTCAGGTCTGGTAACTTTGACCATCATCTCAAGGCCACAAGGGGACTTTAGTGTTTTACATTGTCATCGAGATATCTCAAGAACCGTTCACTGGATTTTTTCATCATATTCAGCACCAAGCTTTATCTAGGGAAGGTGCAGGGGCCAGTCAATTTTGGTGACCTTCAGTTAAGTTTCAAGTTCACAGCGACTGTGTTTTTTAAGAGTTCCATACGCTGGTCAAGGTCTAGGTGACTCTTCAGAATATTTTTGTATTTGAACAACTACAGTTCAAGATATCAAGAGAGTTTTAGAGTAATGTTTTTGTTGACATTTTACTTCATCTTAAACTATGACCTTCACTTTCAATTCATTTTAAGTTTGATTTGATAATATGCGGCGGGGATTATGTCACCTTAATGACAGTGCTTGTTTTGATATCCAATTAACAGGATGAGTTTGTTGTGGCATTGTTTTTTTCAATTCATCAACACCTGTTACTCTAAGCCAAAATCCTATCACAAAGGAAAATAATTACATTAAAGAAACACCTTCAGATTGTTGAAGTTAAAGTTAGTTTAACAATGTAAAGCACAATTCAAACTGTTCCACATTACATGGCACTCCCTACACTGTAAATCGTTTGGAGAGATTCCAGGATATTGACACAGCTAGTTGATGCTACGTTGAACACTGATGTATAATATACATCATGTTCATCCTTGCATTTAATTACAAAATACATTCAGATATTTGAAGAAATAGAATCAGGAGGAAAAAAGCAAACTCGTTTTTTTTTTTAAAAAAAGCAAACTCCAACGCCTCCAATTATTTGTGAGTTAGGTATTTATTTACTATCTCAGATCGAGTGTACGATTAGTCTGCTTGTCATTTTTGGCAGTGGACGAAATCAACGATCATCTTTTGTGGACGTATTTTTGGTGGATGAATTGTCTCTGGATGAAATGTCTGGTGGACGAACTGACCAGACACCTGCATGATGAGAGCAGGTTTTGTTTTTGTCTTGTTTTTTACTTCTTTTTTTTTTCAAATAAAATACCATTCACGAAAAGTGCTGTATATGTCAAGGTTGGAAAGACAGTAATTTTTTAATTACCAGTTTTATGTCATATTTGGTGAATAACATGAACAATGAAGAAATGGTGATAACTGCTCCTGTTAGTTGTTTGGAAAGTACAATATGTACTACCATGCTTCCTGATGGCTAAAGAAAAACACGATCAGCAACTGTAAAGAAGCAGGATACAATAGCTAATCTATCATTATGAAAACTTTCATTTGATTTGATTGAGGAACTACTGAGGAAATCGCGAAAATGCTAAAAAATGGCGATAACTGACAGCTAGCCAGTAGGTATCCTATTAGTCTAGACAATTGAAACAATGTGATCTCATTATCCCAGCTTTCAATAAATGTTTATTTATTGATTGTTGCAAAATATAAGGGTATTGCCAACTAGATAATATACATTTTTCAACATTTTTGCAGGTTTTGAAACAGCTCTTAAGCAATAGAAGAATAAGGAAAGATAAAGATGTAGAAGAACTCTACCTTTCTGACAAGTGAGATTATGTTGGTTTGTTTGTTTAAAAATGGTAAATGCCAGGATTTTCACTAAGCATGTACTGTCTCAATGACCTTAGTTTATTTATTGCTTGGTGGAAAGTCGGAACGAGGCTCGCAAACTGTTAGACCCAAGACACATCTTGGCTTGGCAAGTATACTGCTGACAACATGGTCTGGCTGCACCCTTTTGGACGTTTTTGCAGACTGATAAATAACAACGGCAAAATATATAATAATAAATATGATGTAACTGATTTTATTTTTTATTAATGCATAGGAAAGTAATGTTGATCTGAAATATACATTTTGTTGTTTTAAATGTCAGTAAAATCTGTGAAGTTGTCCTTAAGTCAGTGCAGTTGGCAAAAGAAACTAATATACATATATAACAAAACAGACAGGGACTATTTCTCATATTTTGCCCAGATATGTACAGTTTTTTGTCATAAACTGGTTAAATGGAAAGGTGTGTAATAAAGATAGTGTTTCATTAAATAGTGTACACGGAAATGTGTTTCATAAATATGGTGTATATGGAAACATGTTTCATAAAGAAAATGCTGAGATTAAAGTTTTTGTGATGTTTGTTTCAGAAGTCTAACAGAAGTATGTGATCTGCAACGTTTTCGTTATTTACGACGTTTATGGCTCAATGGTAATAAGGTATGACCTTGACCACTATAACCAATATGTTCTGTGAGGACTGTATGTTTGAACAGGGGTGGAGTGGGGTGGTGATGGTTGTGTGATTGCTGTGTGGTAAAAGTGTTCACTTGTTACACAGAAAGTGCAGATTTAACTCCTCTCATGAGTACCAGCCCATCTGTGATATGACAGCAATAGAAACAGACTGGTGTGATGTGATAGCCTGGTTATAAAAAGTGCTGTAAAACCATACACACACTCTCCCTGATTCTGGGTTAGATTAGATCAAGAGTATAACTTATGTGTAATATAAACAGGGATGAAACGTTTCTGCAGATTTGATCACACTCGGGTCATTCATATGTCCCACCACCCAAGATCCTGGCACATTTTCTTCGGTTTTAACTCTTACCCATTCTCATCCCTGTTATAACAGGCAATCAAAAGGATTGAGTACTCAGACAATGTGCCAAAGCTTATGTCATGTATATGGCAATGACTTAGCTGGCATGACTGTTTACTAATATTCAGGCTTGACAGTCAAGTTAAAATATCCCCATTTTCAGTACTTTTTTAGCTTTAGAAACTAAACCCAATATCGTCATCTTGGGCTGCACAGTATAACCAGTTTACCAGTATTTACTTGTTCAGATTAAAAATTAAAATGATACATATTGCAATACGCCGACAGAAAACTGGTACAATGTATTTTTACTTGCATTCAGAAAACTTCATAACACTCAGAAATCTTTGAATATGTCATGATAAGAAGTTGTTAAATTTTAATCAAGCATAGTTATTTGTTGTTTTTGCTTTATAAATCAAGCAATTACTCAATTATAAGTAGTTTTTTGTGTACAAATACTTATTATACCTAATACAATATATTGCAATACATATTACAATATAATCTTTAAAGTCACAATATATCACTAAAAAATGCTCTGCAATACCCATCCCTATTGTCGTCCATAGCTCTTTCTTATACTTAAATTACCTATAGTTGTCATTCAGTATATTGTATACTTAAGACTGCCATTATTGAAGTTTACCAAGCACTTCTGACACTGTTGGGCTAGTAATAGTCAGTGCTTACCATAACATTTATCTGAAGAACACTTATGCCAGCATCAGTGAGTTTTAGTTTCATATAATGTACCCATGTTTGGAACCTACCCTGGATTTGGGGCATGATGGGCGAATGCTTTAACCACTAGGCAACACAACTGCCCAAATGCCACTATGAAACATGATCATGATTTTCAAGAAAAGTGAACTGATTATAGTCTAATCACAAGCTGCTTACTACTGTATAAATGTACTATGTACAAATTTCACATGGATTGCAATTGGTTCTTAAAGAGTTAAGTTTCATAGTAACTCATTCACCATTGATTCAGATACTTGTCCACAATAATGCTGACACAATAATTTCCTTATATAATTCTAGTCATGGAAGTGTATATTTGTATGCATGGTACACAAGGTTTTTTTCATCAACAATCATTTCCTGAACATTTGCTTTAACAGCTAAGGCAACTCAATTGTCTAAGTGAGAACTACCAGCTGTCCGAGGTATACCTTCACAACAATGAGCTGGTTGATATCACCGGGGCCCTCCGCCATTTGACATGTCTGCAGGTCCTCATGTTGCATAACAACCAGCTCACAAAGCTTGACCGGATCCTCACCGAGATTAACAAGATGCAGAGTTTGAAGACACTTAGTGAGTGCTAAAGTTATAAGGGCAGTTATCATTTGGTTCACAGTACAATAACATTCCAATACTGTACGGTACTCCCAACAGTTTTTACAATAGTGCTGCTTGAGTCTCATTTCCCCCTTGATGTAGCTTTGTGGGCCACAACAAGAAGTGAAAAGCAAGTTTTTCATGAAGTATTCACTATTATTATGGTATTCTCTTTTTTTCATTTTTTTAGTATTTGTATAGCACAAATATCTAGCTCAGCTGCTCAAAGGCTTTTTGATTTTCCCTTGATCATTGGATGTCTATCTCAATTGGCACATTGTATTATCAATCTCAACTCCCTGAGTATCATACAAGTCTTACAGCCACTAGGCATACCAAGTTAATGTGGCTTTCTCATCCTTATGAGGTACTATAGGACACTCTAAGAACCATCAAGGACCTGTGACATTACTTCATTAGAATTAAAAGGAGCTTCTGCAAGAATAACGGGTCCTGTCTTCACCTCACCATTTGTGGTCTATTTATTGCATTTCCTTAACTCAGTATAATGTATTCAGTGTTTGTATTGTTGATATGTCCTTTCACCTTCCTGTCATGTATTATTTAGACTTATTCAACAATCCAGTGGCTCAAGAGAGTGGATACAGGCTGTTTGTAGTGCACTCTGTTCCCTCTGTGGAGCTCTTGGATAGAAAAGGTAATGAGTGTCTCTCTTTGTCCCTGCTGTAAACAAGCATCATGACTCTTGTTAATATGCTGCATTTGTCGTCTTTAAATTAAACAGACCATCCAATGAGCTAATCATCAGGTTGAAATGTTTATCTCTCATTTTGTTATTTGTAAACCTAAGTTATTTTAATGAATCAGTCACCTACTTTAAAACAAACAAGTGACTAGTACATATAAAGTCTGTCAGAAAATATGAATTATTTATTTTGAAAGATGACTGTATGAATTCAGAGAAATTGTAGAGTTATTGCTGGACAATTCTGGTTGTTCTAGCACTCATTGTGAGACAACAGGGTTTAAAATGGTAAATGATTCTTAAAAAATCTATTATCTCATTCCTGATTTTTTGTAAGTACTACTAATTTTGAGTATCCTGACATAAATTTGTGAATTCAGGTTGTTCTTTGTGTTCTGAGAGATGTGCCAGATGAATGAAACTGAGTTTGAGTTTTGTTGGTACGAACCTTGCTAACTTATTATCTTAGAAACTAATTTTTACAGAGGTCTTAAAGTCGGAACGTGACAAGGCTAGGAAGATATATAATCAAGAACAAGAGAAGATCCGTGACACCATTGCCTTTGGTCGTAGATCAGATGGACCTCCATTGCCAGTCTATAATCCACTTGACATCCATATTCCAGTTAGGACAGGTGAGTCTTGAGTCCCATGATTTTTACAAGCATCTAGCAAAATAGAACTGGTCTATCAAAAACATACTTACGACAGACAGAGTATTATTCATCATCCGATCACATACCCACACCCATTTTCAACTGAGATGTAATGACATGTAAATGAATAAGATCACTGGATGCGTTGTTAAATAATCTAGCTATAAGAATGGACTCAGGAACTGTTTCAGAGATCATTTGCTTGACCAGGACATTGAGAGACTGCTAAATCACTAGACAGGTCTGATTGTCACACACTGCTAAATTACAAAAATAAGCCCATTATGTTCTCTTTGGGAAAGACTGAAACACTGACAGGGGGAACAGGTTTTCACATCATGATGGCTTTGTTTCTATCTTGCAGATCCTGGAGATATTGGCAACAGCTATTTGAGAGACTGGTAAGTCTTGTTAATTTGACATGTTAATGAGATTCTCTTAACCCTGTACTCTAAGAGATATCCAACACATGGTACTTGCGCTTGAAATACTTGTGCTGAAAAACTATGAGTAATAGAAATTAGGAAGAATTATTTTACAACAGAATGTAACGAACTAAGTTTACTTATTTCCCTTCAGAAATAAATAATAAGTATGTACCAAGAATTCTTGCTGGACTGACAAGAATGTTTTATCTTATATTGGCAGCATGCCTAATGAAGACCCGGAAGAGGCAGTAAATGCACGCCGCCTAAACAAGTCCATTGCAGTTTACACCAGCTTTGACTGGTCAAAGGTTCCCCGTGTTAAGGCACGAAGGACAGCTGAGGAGATGTTTGACTCTCCTGAGATCATCACACATGTGTATCGATGAAATAGATTATTATGCAAGATACAGAACAGTTATACTGCTACATTGCAACAGTACCAGCAGTTTTCTCTCAAACACCTCAGTATTGTTTTGTTGGCTCTTCTACAATCCAACTGAATGTAATGTTCAAGAGTTGAAGATTCTATCTACAATGATTGAAGGAAGACAACTTAACTTTAACATTCAAGGTTTTAGTAAAATTTGGTTAAATATAACAGGCAGATCTTACCATAATTTGTGCGTTTTCACTGACACCCAGTTGGTTGATTTCTCTTTACAGAATCAAAAGTATCTTGAAAATCAACAGAATTATTTTCTCAATCACTGAAAACAATCATGATTGTCCAGTATTATCTTATGTGTTTGTGCATTTAATGCAGTGATTACTTGGGTTACATCTTTTTATGATTCAGTGTGTTGTAAGTAGTGAGCATGATTATTGTCTCCTGTTAGTTACCATGACCAGGTGGTCTCAGTATGATCTGAAGTGGTACTATTTTCACTTTGTTACAAGTGAACTTAAACATTGATCTCCACTGAGCACTGCATAACATGAACTATTTCACCAAAGTATATGCTAGCCAGTATTACAGTTTTCCAGTATTTATTTCACAGTATTATTAACAGGAAGTCAGTATTGGATTACTCAAGCCATTACATGTGTTATATTTTTCATAAATGTATATTTGATAATTGTATGATTATTCGTAATAAGACAGAAGTCGACATAATCAGTATTAACATTGATGTGATTTGATGCTGTAACATATGAGTTACTGCTAACAGTATTTAACACTTATATTTTCATAATCATTGATGCTTCTGACCATTTATATGCTTCTTCTTCTTTCAAGAGCATTTCTTGCAACTTACGAATTATATGTATATATACTGCTTTTGCAGTACAGTTATCTATGTATTTAGATTCACTGCTTCTAAAGATATGCATTTTGTTCCTACCATTTCTACATGAATCTTGTTGATATATTTTATATATGGCATTTCTGTAATAAAATATGGCTTGCAGCATGCCTTCTGAATCTTTTTGCAGTAATGTTTCAACATGTCATGACAAAAGAAAGCAGAGACCATAACTGTCATTTCAGGGATTCAGATGCCAAGAAAACCACAGCTTGTGTCTTTCTTTCAAAGAATGTTGAGGAAACACAACATGTATATGGTACTCCATTTATGTACCTATTCCAGTCATACAATCACATAAATAAAAATAATCCTGTATACACATCCACCCCTGGGGTAGAACCTAGTATGATTAATATAAGACACTGTACACACACGAACATCTTTATGAGCCAAGTTAGACAGGGAAGTAATGAAAATGGATAATCCTCCAACCACACTACAAGCTGTACCTGGCCATACTGCTGTAAGGGACGTTACCAACACATTCAATACACATCACCACTAACATACTACTGATTCCTGTTAGCAGGTTTTACTGTGACTCCATACATCACTTCTGAGAATAATATAATGCCACAATACTTTCTTGTCACCGCCACGATGTCCAGCAACTCAGCACCACCATGCCAGTCAAGTCCTGACTCCTGATCCAGTCTATTCATACCTCATGTAAAATTCTTTCATGTTAGCAGAGTGTATCCAGGATGATGAAATCAGAAATCATCAGAATCATTCCTCACACTTGCTGTAAAGACGTCAAATTGCGTCCAAGTTCACACTTCTAGGGCTTTCAGTATTGCCTCCCTCTCCTTCAAAGCTTTCTGTGCTCCATCTTTTTCCTTCTTTGTTGGTGTTTTCTTCTTCTGTTTAGCTGCCTGAATCTTTCGGTAGGCTTCCATCACCTAGACAAACAGAAGCAAAGATACAAATATTACCACATCAGATCACTTCTGTTTGCATGGCTTTAGGTACACAACAAACACAGGCAGTTTAACAGTGACTCTAGTTTTATGCTCAAGTATGCAATGATTCGCAGCATTAGGTATCTCTGCACTCAACGAGACATTTGATCGAGACAGACCCAATATACCATACTCTAGGATCAGACCACATGTACTGACCTCTGCATCAGACCACACATATTATCCTCTACATCAGACCACACATACTATCCTCTACATCAGACCACACATACTATCATATGCATCAGACCACATGTACTGACCTCTGCATCCTACCACACATACTGACCTCCGCATCCGACCACATGTACTAACCTCTGCATCAGACCACACATACTGATCTCTGCATCAGACCACACATACTATCCTCTGCATCAGACCACAGGTACTAACCTCTGCATCAGACCACACATGCTGACCTCTGCATCAGACCACATGTACTGGCCTCTGCATCAGACTCCACTTACTGACCTCTGCATCAGACCCCAACATACTCACCTCTGCATCAGACCCCACATACTCACCTCTGCATCAGACCACACATACTCACCTCTGCATTAGAAAAGACGTACATACATCTGATTCAGTCCAAACATACTCACCTCTGCATCAGCTGCTGCCAATTTCTTCCTCATCTCCTGTCTCGCCATCTCCTCCTTGGCCAGCTTGTACAGTGTTTTCGTGACTGCTACATTTCGCTGGCTCAATGCCTTCAGTTCCTGTTGCTTGCGTCGCAGTTCCGCAAGTATCTCATCATCTGGGTTGTCTTCCACCTTGTCATCTATCTCTATCAAACCTAGAATGAAATATCACAACTGGTTATCTCATTCACTGTCATCATACTAATAGATGTGGTATGCAACTCCAGCTTTCTGACACAAAGATGAGTGAATGAATATTATTTCACCAAATGATCAACAATGTTCCACTGACCTTGTTCTTCAAGCTCTCGTTTAATTCTTCTCTCTAAGTGGGCTGGGTTGACAATGTTCAGCTGTTTGGCCAGCATGCGCGGGGAGATGGCAGGTGCTTCCTCAGCAGATTCTGTAGGGAATCAATCCACTCTTAATTTCTGTCACAGCAGTTGATTCACATAAAATAGCAAAAGAAATCTACTGAAAAAAACAGCAAAGAAAAAGGGCAGTACTGACCTTTGCCCCCAGCAATGTCCGCTAGTGAATCATCTATAGGGGTCATGATGTTCTCCTCGATCAGGGCAGCCACCAGGCGCTGGGTCAGATGTCCAAATGGGGACTCATCCAGGTTACTGGTCAACAATCACAAGTCTATGTTACAATCTATCAAATCAGTTTTGAATGCAGTGGCAATCATTCACTTCGAAAATATGAAGCTGATGTTTTACCAAAGGTCTGTTTGCTGAGAAGTGTCTTACTTTGCTTCAGCCTTCTTGAGCAATGTGGCTGTTTCAGTGGGACTCATGACAGAGTTGTTGTGATTGGAGTTGGAATTTCGCTTCTTGTCATTGATCTTTGCACCTGAAACATATAAACATGTATTTAAGAAATATAGTTCACTTTAGCACCATGTATAGTGTAAAAAAGCACACTTTTGGCCTGCACTATTATAGCTAAAACATGAGGACACTTGGGTCTGAGTTTTCAGTTTGATGGCAGTTTAGATTTGAATTATGTACTTTTCTGAATAAAATTTATATTTTATACTTATCCTGACTCATGCTTAATTGCTTATCTCCTCTTCCCTGGCGAAGGTAGAGGAACACCTGAAATCCCTTGAAGTTCCCTTCTAAAGAAGCGGATGTAAAATTCACACTCACCCATGAGTTACCTCCCCTCCTACACACATGGTCAGCTGACCGAACATGAAATTCACTCTCTCCTATAATCACCCGACACGAGAATATGAGAATTCAGCATGTCTGTGAGGGGCGACTGGGAGGGCTTTCGTCATGAGTCAGGAGAAGTATAAAATATCAATTTTATTCAGAAAATTACATATTTTTCCTTATCCTGACTCATGCTTAATTGCTTGAAGAATCTGATGGAAACGGCGGTGGGTCAGACCACACTGGATTCTGCTGGCTGTTCAAAATTACGTCCAATAATTACACCCCCCTAACAGGAACTTGCAACGGCGATAATTCAGTCATGTACTTCTAATATTCATTGTAGATTCTAGGGGAATCAAATCCAGTCAAACTCGTCTTCCGTAGATGACTTCATTGACTGGCATGTGATGCCATCAAAAGTAACTAGCATCCTGCTAGTTTCTGATGCAACTAAATGTCAAGATATAGCAATCGAGACTAGTTGCGACCCTCTTCATGTACAAGTATCTTCATTACAAGTACAGGGCCTTAATCACTCATACTAGTCTGTTTAAGACATGTGTATGGACTTTCCACCATTATACTCCGCAGACAGTCTGGCTTCCACAAGCCACTTGATAAAACAGGTGAGTGAACTCAGCGCCTTAGGGGAACTGTTAGTTCCTGAGCAACAACAAGAGGCCCAAACTGATGAATGCCAGAGACATCCTCCGTGGCTATGTCTCATCGATAGTGGTTGGTAAACACTGTGTTTGACTTCCAAACGCATCCCTCCATTATGGTTGATAGTGAGCAATTCCCATGTAGCGCTAGTGTAGAGGCCAAGGTTCTGACTTCATGTGGGTTGGAAGCTTGTGGAGGTTCCAATCCTGCTGCTTTATAGGCTCTCAATATAACAGCTCTGATCCACACTGATATAGTGTTGCAGGATACCTCCATAAGTGACTCAGTAGATATAGTGATAAACAGGCGCTTGAAACGTTGCCTTCTAGACTTGGTACGTGCGATGTATATCTTCAATGCTCTGACTGGACATAATGATAAATCTTGAGTATCATGGGGGATTGAAGTGCCGGTATGTGGAACTGTCTATCCGGTTGACCTTGGCAGTTGATTTTTCGCAATAAAATCCCATCGTAGACCCAGATGAGATGTCTGCTGATGTCTTGCATCAAAGCTCATGTGGGTTGAAGTCTGGAGCATGAATTTCTGACGGGTTTAGATCCCATACTGGAGCTCTAAATCTACCTTGTTGATCTTCCAACTTGAAAGAGCGTAGCAAGGCAAGTAGCTCAGGTATTTTAGTCAGCTTGGTCCCCGTTTCCATGGTGACAACTGAGCTGAGAGCTGCCAAGTATGTACATAATGTAGACCCTTTCAGACCTCTGGAATGTCGTAGGTGACATAAATATTCTGTTACCTGCAGATATGTTGCCTTCATCACCGTGAAGCCTTTCTTCTTGGCGAATGTCTCAAACCGCTTCCACTTGTCATCATAAAGGGTGCAAGTGGATTTCCGTAAGGCTAAGGTAACTGTTTTCACTGCTCTCATAAGAGTATCCTCTGTGTTTTAAACAGATTTTTGATACGTTCCACACGTGAAGTCAGAATGCAGATGGGTTGCTGTGTGCCTGTTTCGTGTGGGGATGGACAAGAAAATTTTCCCGATCTGGTAGTTGTAGTGTTGGTTGTCCTAACTCCTCTATGAGTGCTGGAAGCCAATATCTTGTTGGCCAGTAAGGCGCGACCAAAGTCAGTTGTAGCCTCCTGGTCTGTTTTATTTTCTCGATGACTCTTGGTAGCAGCACTGGAGGGGGAGGGGGCCCTGTTCCCAATGAAGTACTCTTCTGTGGTCTAGGGGATGACTCTCTGGACCCAAGGTATAACCCCGGAGACACGCCTGACTGGTAACTGGATTGAAATTATGCAGTTAATGAGAAAAACGGTAACCTGAAGCTAAATCACCTGATTAGACATGATTAATGAAAGTCGACGTTACCGGTCCCTCGCCCATCTGTGAAAAGAACGAATTTATACAATAAATTCTGAAACAGATAAATTTCTGCAAATTTCACAGCAAATAGTGGAAGAACATAAGGGCTTACACGCCACCGGAGAAACTATGAGCGGGTCAACCGCTGACAGACGTAATTTACACTGTACACACAATTTCATCAACGGAGACTAAGTCTTGGTTGACGAAATACATGATATATCAACATCCTATAATCACAAATAAACAAATTGTGATACATATACATCAACCAAATACTGCATACAACACAAATTTAGTTTAAAACACCAAAAGAATAAAAATTACCGCCGTATACGGGATCCCAGGTGCCTTCAGCCGCCCTCGTCCGGCGATAGGGAGAGAGTGAGTATCATGGTCAGCCGACTGACCATGTGCATGGGAGGGGAGGTAACTCATGGATGAGTGTGAATTTTACGTCCGCTTCTTTTAGAAGGGAACTTCAAGGGATTTCAGGTATTCCACTACCTTCGCCAGGGAAGAGGAGATAAGCAATTAAGAATGAGTCCGGATAAGGAAAAATAAATATCTTCTCTAAATTATTCTAATATTTGTGATTAACATAAACCGTATATTTTACTGCCAACTAAAATTCAGATCAGTACATACAGATGAAACTAACTAGTCAAGCAAGACTGCATTGTGGGAATGTAAACATTGCGAATATTACTGTGTCACTGTAAAATATTGAGTCGAACTGAGACACTTTATCCGTAGGAAAAAACAAAAGTAATGTTTCCACCAGGGATGGAAGCTGTGGGAAGCAACAGCAAATCCAAGAAGTGGGATGCAGTGGAGTAGTTTACTGTAGGAGGCTGTACAAGGTGATGACAACTGATATGCGTCATGACGCCAGTTACATTGTGACATAATGCAAAAGTGTTTGATTACAAGGGAGAAGACTAAAATGGCGCAGTGATGCCAATACATTGTGACGTAATGCATATGTGCACATTATCATCTGATGAAGTACTGCTGACATCTTTGATCATTCATCAGCGCACCTTAGAAATGATGACAGTGTGAATATTCACTGACTGTCAAAAGTGTAGATATCAATACACTTTAGCATTATATCCTCAGATATTTTACATCTGTAACTTTTGTAAAATTTCTATGTTAATCACATGAATACCCATTAATACTTAGGACTCAATTTGCTCCTCCTTGAAGTCCTCCTCTACCCACTTCTCAGTGGAGTGTTTGGGCAGACCTTGTATCCCCTCCCCCACTCCCCCAGCACCCCAGTCTGCTCACCATCTCTCTGCTCCTCCTTGAAGTCCTCCTCTGCCCACTTTTCAGTGGAGTGATTGGGCAGAGACCTTGTATCCCCTCCCCCACTCCCCCAGCACCCCAGTCTGCTCACCATCTCTCTGCTCCTCTTTGAAGTCCTCCTCTGACCACTTCTCAGTGGAGTGATTGGGCAGAGACCTTGTATCCCCCCCTCCACCTCTCCCCAAGCACCCCGCTCTGCTCACCATCTCTCTGCTCCTCCTTGAGATCCTCCTCTGCCCACTTCTCAGTGTAGTGTTTCCCCAAGGGTGGGATTTTGTAGAACTCAGACTCATCCTCGTGTGACTTTAATATTTCCTCCAGTAATTTCAAATCCTCATTTGAGATCTCCCCACAGTAAGGTTCAACTGACACCCAGAAGCGGTTCACTGCATCGTTCTTTGGCAATTTGGGCAAATCCACTGGCGAGTCCACAAAATCAAATTCCTGATTCTTGGACTGAAACAGCATGGAATGAACACTGCATCACACTGACATTAATATTCTTCCAAAAATGCAATGACAGCACTCTTGACAGGATTTATTGGTTAAACACATCTAAAAACATACATTCTTTTCATGAAACAATGCCACAATATACTTATCTCCATAAAAGATTTCAAACATACCTTGACTTTGATATATGCACAGTACACCAAAATACACGGTATCTAGGCAGGCAATACCACATGTACAACAGAATTGGAGTTAAAGCACAAACTTTATCACCTGAATATCACCTGAAGTGCTGATATCACATGCAAAACAAATACAAGAAAAATATTACTATTAGTATCAGTATGCCTGACTACAGTTAGGATCACACAATTCGAACCAGTTTCCTACCTGAGTGACTTTACTCTTGGGTCTGCTCGGTGGGGGTGGGGTAACACTTGAACCCTTCCCATTACTGTCTTTGAACTTTTTGCTGGGCTTGTCCTCACCTCCTCCCTTCCCCCGCTTGCCGGATGTGGGAGTCTCTGGTTGCTGGTCACAGAGTACATCCATATATATTGGAACCAATCACCACAGTCATTCATTGTTATGATGTGTTATTACATATACAAAGATTTTGAAGAAAGACATCTTTATACATTTTGGTTGGAAGTTCTGAAGTCAAGAATTCCTTATAGTGCACAACACCCATTATGAAACATTTACACTGCCTTGACTGTAACTTGAATATGTACCCACAGATTGTGAAAATCATTCTTGCTATCAACTACACAAAGGCTACACCCAAACAGATAATACTGAGTCTGTTCATGACTAAAGCAATAATGTAATCCTCAGTTTGGGATACAGTAATGTTTGGACTGAGCTATCGTCAAGAGAGTAATGAGCCCATGAAATAAATCAGATCTTTAGAAAATTGTACCCAGTGCAACATATCTGTCATTCCTAGAAGCACCAACCTCTTGAGAACAATATTAAAGCTCCTTGGTCCCAACACATGTAGAATCTACAAAAATTGATTCACATAAAAGTGATTTACTGCACATGTCTATGAATGTTATGACCATGTCCGATCTAGGAATTACTAGTATTAAAATGTGGAAACATCATCTGATTTCACCAACATTACAGTGATGAAATATGTCCAAAGATTTGGCCTGTTACAGAAACTATTACCTGTTTGCCCGGTGTTGGCTTCTTGTCTTTTTTATCCTGCCAGTTCACCAGGATCTGAATCTCACTCTCCAACAACTTAAGTCTCTTGCCTGCAGCAGCCAGCAGTGTTTCCAAATCAGTCTGGATGCTGCTTATCTCATCAATGTTCACCCCATCCTCCTCACTCCTTTCTAGAACTGTAAACGGATGTAAATAGTGTTTGTCATACCTCTAAAAACATTGAAGGCAACTTTGGGAATATTCTATTTATGGTAGTGTGTAAAAGATTATCTATAAAACTGATAAGTATGAGTTGATACTACTGCAGGTGAGTGTTTGCATATTGGCATCAGTTTGGAATGCATAATACTTTTAAAATTATACGTATATTTTTTCTCATTAATGTGAAACACCAACTCTAATCTTACAGATGTTGTAAAGTCCTTTGAGTGACTTCAGTCAATGCTATAAGGGTCCTTGTTTGATTGACCACCCCATAACAGACCTGCCTTTAGAATCCTTAGATAAATAAGCGCAAGTGAAATCAAATATATTTGTATCTTTTTGTTTCAGAATATTGTTGCCATTCACGATCTGTCCCTATGCTTAACTGTGCCAAAAATGTATGACACCCACTCTCTTGGCTGTGTTCTGTACTGACGTCATTTTGTCATGGGTTTGGAAGGCTGCAGTGCAGTGTTGTTTACATTACGAAAAACATATCGCTTTATGCTGAGGATTTTTGAGGAATACTGTCATTGTAAATAAATTTTAAGGGGTGGGGCAGATGTTTAAAAAGAGCCAAAAGAAATGTAAAATTACACTATGTGGGGAAAGGCATTTTTGTAAGGTTTCAGTGCAGTGGTGTATACAGAGGAAGATTATTTTTATGCTGTCGTTTCGAATGTGGAGGAATACTGTCATTACAATTTTTTAAGGGGGATGTCAAGCCCCCCTTTAAACAGGACAACCCAAAATTAATAATACACTGTGAAAAGAATGGGATTTTTGTAAGGTTTCAGTACAGTGTTGTTTAACTGGAACCAAAAGAAATTTAAAATTACAAAGTGTGGCGAAAGTATGATAAAATCTACTGTTTGATAAATGGGAGAATCTCTACTGGCTACTGGTACTACAAACATCGTTGTACCAGTCACGAGTTGTGGAAAATCAAGATGAAAAACCATACTCAATCTGTACATCCATTTGAGTACGATTCCGACTCCAATGATAAATCAATTTCAATTTTAAGTACTCCATCATGCTAATATTAGTATAAGCAAACCAACTTCCAGTTCACAAGTATGACCCAAAATTTGGAATGTTTTCCCATCAAGGCCTCTGTAGCTGAATCAGAACAGAACTTCAAAACCAAGCTACAAGAATTCAAAATTTGCAAAAGTTTCTTCAGGGAAAGTGCCCATGATTGACATGTGACATCACATCCTGTTGAAAGGGACTTTCAAACAAAACATAATGAGGAATTCTAAATGTGCTCTCCATAACACTGTTTTCTCACTAGTAACACTGTACCATTCGTAAGCTTTGGGCAGTCTTTAGTATGGTCAACAGGCTGAAGATCTGGGAATTGAAGAGGACAGCAATCTCCCTTTGATTCCTGCATGCCTTTTCCTTTACCTTTCATTATATGCTATTGAAACACTGAAATATAAACATATTGTCAATCAGTGCATAGGCCCTCTTTTAGTAGTAGACCAATTACACTACCATTATGCAAATTATGAATGTTGCAAGCCTCAGAATGGTCGAATGATGACACCCACATCGCTTGAAGCGCCGACCTGCAACATACCCAAGGCCTGTTCTCGTTCCTCTGGTGACAATCTTGGCATGGCGAAAAAACTTTACTTACGAAAGTACTGCGAAAATGAGAACGGTTTTGTGCCGAAGGTCATTTATACCCCTGAACAGCATGCTTTCTGCATGCAATTTGTGCCCTTCATGTGTGATGTGCATGAATTTTGTTGTTTTCATGTGATGTGTTCGATGATGTGTTCGAACGATCCGTTTTTTACTGTAGAGGGTTATTTACGATCTAGTGTGTTATTATCAAAATTCCCACCATTAATTTTCCATTTCCAAAAGATTCTATTGCCTTATTTCAAAATTTACAGGTGGTGCGTTTTCAATGATGTTCAGTATAGAATATTATTTAAATTTTCATTCAAGATTACTGAAACTTTTACTTGTTTAAATGCGTCTTTACTTTTACATGAAAAGAGACAAAAGTAGACAAATTCTGAACATTTCCTCACTAAAACCTTCTTTTCAGCATTGTGAGACATGAACTTCAATACTACATCGGTATCAGCTTTTGGCGTAAACTATTCACCATACTGTTTGTCTGGATTTTAGGTATCACGAATATTGATGCCGTTGCGTGCAACTGACTTTGATATGTGGATGACAGCTTCAGCCCGCTATAAGAGTGATGTGTCAAATGCTGAAATGTATGTTTTCATGAACATTTTATATTGATGAAGGTTTGTATAGTTGTTGATTTTCATATACTTTGTTAATTCCGCATACCGTGCCTAAACGTCTTAGGTGCGCAAATATTGATTATGCGAGGCTATGTATATGCTCATATCATCCTTAGTTATGGAATTATTGTTTTCCATTGGAACACACAAACAGCATTTCATTAACTCATCAACACATTATCTTTAAAAACAAACCACCATCCAAGTACTTACAATGTTTGTGTTATGAATTGTACCTAAATACAGCTCAAGCAAACACTGCTGTCCAAACACACGTATATTTTGATGACATGTTATTGTCTTAACTTGTAGTGACAGTCACTATAATGTTGTGCTTCCAAACTACAACATTACCAAACTTGCCGTATTAGTAACTGGCTTAGTGAGTACCATATCGCATATGCCTACTCAGAAAAATTTAATGTAATCAAAGATGTTATTCAGCCTTTAAAGGGGCACTGATGCGGAGCATTTTCCGTGGACTGGTGTAAACTTTTGTTATTGTTTTTCTCCCGTGAGTACCCGGATGATATCCCAGAATTCGTGACTGGTTCGTGACCTCTGCTGCGCAGTCCGTAAGCGCAATTGATAGTTTAATTATAGACATATAAACTGAGGTGAAGTCAATTGTACTTCATTACAAATGTATTATGAAAACAAATGAAACACTTTGAAGGTTAATCATCTGCCAGTGGTAGAAATGGTAAAAAACTATTAGGACGGAAAAATAACGAAGCCAATGTACGTCTCTATATTTTGTCTCATAACCCTAATTAGTTTATTGTCATATTTGTATGATTCTGAAAGTTAATAAAAGAACACACGATTTGCTTATACTCATAGTAAATTTCTAACATAACAGCAACATTTATACATTGTATAGATTGCCAATGTGGATCCTGTTTCACACACATACGCGATCTAGTGTGTGTTTTCTGTCATACAGATTCTGCTGAATGCTACAACAAATAAATTAAAACAAAATGCAAATAATGAACGTAAAACAGACTAATTTTATAGCAACAGTGTCAGGCTACTACCTTGTTCAGGAATGTATCCATCAATATCCACGTAAAAGAAATCGTATTCCATTCATCTGCAGCTGGTAAATAATCCTGCTCTGTGTCGCGTGTCTTACAACTGTCTCATTTGCAAAAAAGTAACACATCGTTTCACGTCTTTCGTTGGTGAAAACTAGATAAACTTCTCATTGGTCTCCCAAGATAGCACACCTGGCAACTAATTGTATGATGTCCACTATTCTAAGTAATTTAGTTGACCAATATTGAGCAATCAATCAATCAACGCAAGGATGGTTAATTCTTTGAAGGGAGGATGTTGTTTTTGCACTCACACTTTACGACAGGGTGTAGTCATCTACACACACTGCCTTTTGACAAATCCGCTAGAAGAACAAAAGTAATTAATCAATCAGTGTGTTATCGGTTAATCCTTTGATCGATGTTTGTTTTTGTAACTCAGCTGATAAACCCTCTTGCATCACTTACATGCACATATTACATAACATACAATACATTTGCCATTACAGACCTTAATTTATAATGTTGAGTATTTACTCCAGACAGGAGAAATGCCAAATGGGAACCTTTGTTGAGTAACCGAAGTGTTGTTGCTACTAATTATACCTGTTATAAATTCTTGAATTGACCATCCAGAGAATGATGACAAATAACACGTGTAGGTTTACACCATCAAACGCGAGTTACAGCAAGGATGATGTAATCTCTGTGTCGCATGCAGCCTGAAAACACTTTATACTGAAACTGTTTTGAGGATACCAACGGAATTTCGTTACATAAGGAATACACACAGGCATTTGCTGTGTACTTTGGTAAATAAGTGAAATAAGTTTTTTTTACGTAAGACAATTTTCAGATTTCTCTACCAAAGCCAAGGTCATCGTTTTTTTGTTTACGAATTCAAATAAATCAACTGTGTGTTTTATTATCATAAATAATAAACCATTGTAGCTACCATAGCTACCAAAATTTACGTATGCTATTTGCTATCACAGCTCAACCAACACTCAAAACTACCTAAATATACAGCTTTGCAATCTTCCGTACTGAAACAAATGGCTTGCTACGTGCCTGTAGACATCATATTTTCATGTACCATGATTAAATATCGAGGTTAAAAACACAGAAATAGGATCAAATTGGATCAGTAAGTATACCATCCAAGCATCTGAAAAGAACTACACTGCTGGGATATATGGTTACGATCAGACAAGGAATACCATGGATATTTTTAAACAAATGACATGTGATGGGCATCCGGCCTCCTGACTGTTTAAGTGAAGACATTTTGCTAATATGGACAGGAGCCCAGTTCCTTTGTCCGTCACGGTCGAAGGAGTGGGCGCTGACCAATTTGCGGTCTGCTTTCGTAATTAGACCGTTAGCGAGAAGCATTATTCGCTCCGCATCAGTGCCCCTTTAAAACGATAAGTTGTTGTATTACTCAGCGACATCACTTACCGGAGTGTCACTGTTCACTACAGTTTTTCCATCGCGTATAGGATGTATGTACCAGGCAAATATACTAATTTGTTTATGAATGGGAATAAATCTATAGCATCCGTTTCAGCTTAAGAAGCAACATAATTAGGTATAATAACTGCAGACATTCTCATGTACAGTTGCATATCACGAACAAAGCTGCAGGTGGACCAGCGGCCATTTTGAGCACATGAAAACCAATGACAATAAAGCTTCTATAGTTATTCCACCAATCAGCGTTGTGGACTCAAAGAAAACACCAACAATGGGTTATGTGAAGTTGGAGCAAAAAGTAGAAAGTTTTGCATTTCAAACACGACTCATCACCTTATTTTTTCAGGCATGTAGATTTTGATTATCCGCATACGATTGCCGAAAATAGTTTATCCATATTTGTTCGCGTTCTGTGCTTGGTTTGACCGGGTAAATACGACCTTGCCATGCTCGCACAACATAGCCTGTCTTTGAAAGAATGATTACACAATCACTTGTTCGCCTTCGACTCTTGCTAAATGTTACAACAGTACGGTTATATCAATAAAAACATCTACGTGTCAATTAATCAGTAAGTGTATTTATCCAAGTGTATGGCCATGATCTTGTAATCCATGTTTGAGGTTCAATCACAAACTTGCAGCCAATACATTGCAAGACTATATTCTTCCAGGTGATCTTCAATGCTGTTATTCCCGACCATGATGCTGAAGTTTTCAACCCTCCAGCATCCCCAACCCACAACCAGACAGCCCTGGACACCATCATGGACATCGGGGTGGGTGGATTGAGAAGATGGGATGCAGTGTACTTCATCCATGTTGCAGAACATGGTTACATCTATGAGAACGCTGTTGCTTTCTTCCCCCTGTACCCATTCATTGTGGGGAAAATTGCCGATGTTGTCTACTGCTTCTCATTTGCAGGCCAAATCATGTCCAAGTTAAACCTCTGCTTAATCATTGGAGTAGCACTGAATGTCTACTTCTTCACTAAGGCAGCATCTACACTGTTCCACTTGGGAGTCCAGGTTCTCAAAGATGAGAAATTAGCATACAAGGCAGCTCTGTTGTTTTGCATTACCCCAGCCAGCATTTTCTTGACAGCACCTTACTCAGAATGTCTTTTTAGCTACCTTTTCTTCACTGGTCTCCTGGCTTTTGCCAGTGGTGATACAATGAAGGCTGCATTTTGGTTTGGACTAAGTGCATCTACAAGATCAAATGGCCTGTTAGCAATTGGGTTCATTTTGTTCAGGAGAGTTAAGGGATTTATGTCCAGTATACAACAAGTAACAAAAGCTAGATTTGAGACTGTGACAGAAAAGGGAATGATGGTGATGTCAATGACAAATCTGTACCTGACTCCAGTCATTGCTGCGATTGTGCTCTGTGTTGGCCCATTCTGTTTGTATCAATATTACATTTACAGAATTTTCTGTTTGTCAAATGATGCTGACTTACCACAGCATCTTATTCGCTATGGTCGCTCCCAGAAGTACCATTTAGCTGGTGATACTCCATCACCATGGTGTTCACAGTTACTTCCATTGTCTTACAACTACATCCAGAAGCAGCACTGGGGTGTAGGCTTTCTCCAGTACTACGAGTTGAAGCAGGCCCCAAACTTCTTGCTGGCTGCACCAATGTTGCTGCTGAGTGTGTGTGCCTGCATATACTACTACAGGCTCAACACATATTGCTGCCACAGACTCGGCATGGTGCAGGAAGGGCAGACAGACAAGAAGACAGATCTACAGAAAGGAAACTTTGGCTTTAAGAACATCAGACTTTTCATCTATGTTGGGCATCTGCTGTTCATCACAGTCTTTGGGATTTTCTTTGTGCACATTCAGGTAAGGTTTTGCAAGAATCATTAACTGATTCTTACATAGTATACATACACAGTCCTTTGCATGGAGAAATATTGTCATCCTGATCAAAATACAACATGAAGCAATATCAAGGTATTATTAACCATGTGAAACTATTGATCTATGTTCGTTACCTTGTTTACATCTTCAAGTTGTTAAACATGAAGCAGAGTAATGTATTGCCACTTCAGGAATGATATTGTATTTCAAAGTAGCAGCCAAGTACAGCCAAATTTGGAAAATGGTTTTTTTACCCATTGGGAATTTTTTGCCAGCTTCGTATGTTCATATATTGGAATGTTCTTACATTACATAAACTGTAATAATACACATAATACAGGGAAGAGTCATAATAGTTCTGGGTGTAATGAGGACCTTTTACAACACCGAGAGAGAGTCTTCAATTCAGTGGGATGCATGCCTTCCACCATTGTTGGCACAAGTGTATGGACTATGTAGGGGCGCAAGTAAAGAAACAGTTAGAAACAAACTTTGTCATAGAGGGCAATCATAGACTCAGAACCTGACATGCAAATTTATGTATCATACATATTAAGTCTGTATTTATTACAAAATGGCAGACTAAGGCTGAATATAAGCTTAAGTGTAACACTGAGAGTGCTTACATACATCCCTGACATTTCACATCACTGCATGGATATTAACTACTTTCATTTGTTTGTTATTATTTTTCACAGTCTATCTTTGGACATAAATTCCTTGAATATTTGTGTCGCAGGTTATGACCCGTCTCGTTGCCTCAACCTCCCCTGTGATCTACTGGTTTGCTGCTCAGCTCATCACGGACAAGACCTATCAGAACTACACCAACAAGTACAACATTTTCTCATCGCAAAGAGTCCAACGCATTGAGACAGGGGCAAACCTGCAGCAGGTCCAGAAGGGGAACCTGCTCATTGACCAGATCTCAGAATTCTGGAACCAGAACACCTACACCAAACTCGTGCTTGTTTACTTCATCAGTTACTTTGTAGTAGGGACAGCAGCTTTTGCTAACTTCCTCCCCTGGACATAACTACTCGGTTAATCCATTATAGAATAATACTATTACTTCACTGCCATGATAGCCTGACATCACCAACAATAGCCTTAAGTACTGTTAGAGTTATATGTTATGTTGTCTTAGTTTGCTCTAGCTTTGGTTGTGATTTTGGCTGTTTTGAGATATTGACCTTGTGCTGGTTGAATGTACAGTTAAGCTGCAGCACCAGTAACTATATATAACATCGCTATTCAAAAACCTTAAAAGGAAGTTCTGGTACTTTTCATGATTTTGATTCAGTACCATTATATGTTATTCCAGGACCTGTTCCAGTTTGTAAGGATGGCATTTTTGGCTGGGAAAGATACTAGACAGATGAGTAATTTCTCCAGGTGTAATATGAAAGCCAAAGGACCAGTTGTTAAGCATATTTAAAATGATGCTTTGTTAAGAGTAAAGTTTTGAATATGTTATCATGGTTTTGTCGCTGGGAATTACATGATTAGGATTGTTTCAAGATGTGTTTCAAGCACAGAGGTAACAAGACATCTTTGTCCAATTCAGACTACACTTGAACTTCCAGACAGATATTCCCAATCTGTTTCATCCCTAGTGTTTTGAGGTACTGATTGAAGCACTGTGTACTCTTGGTAACACTGCACAACAATGTGTTCGTTGCAGGAATGGATTTAATACATACATTGTACCAGCAACCCTGTTGATATTCAGTGTTCTGGTATTTTGACATTTGTTTATGTCTTACATGTCCATCATTCAAAAGGCAGCAAATATTTTAATTGTTTCATTTATAGATGTTCATAAGGTTATGTTCCTCATGTCTATGTTTTACAGGCAACATCTTGGAATATGTTAATGTATATACATATCTTATGTTGGCTAACAGGTATGTCATATAACCATAGTAACACTTCAAGGTAGTCATTGTCCAAGGAACATGTATCTCTCACATTGAGGTTTCTGTGTAATATTCATGCATAAATAATATGTTCAGGACTACATTTTTAATGACCATTGGTATCATATTTATTCATCTGTCCACATGACATTTTCTTATTGGTGAATCCACATGTGACAAGCAGTGTAATCAATGCATAAGAACACTGTACTGTTTGTGTGTGATCACCACAGTATTTGAGACTGTATCATCCACACACTACCTCACTTTGTCTCACGCTGGCAGTTAAAATTGACTATTGTCCTTTTAAGATTGTCCTACCAGTTGGAGTGGAGAGATTTACTGAAGAAATAAGATACAAGAATGTTTCATGTATTTTAATTTTGAGGTCACCATTTGC
Organism: Haliotis asinina; assembly: GCF_037392515.1. Taxonomy (NCBI): domain Eukaryota; kingdom Metazoa; phylum Mollusca; class Gastropoda; order Lepetellida; family Haliotidae; genus Haliotis; species Haliotis asinina. Next base: position 41,439,426 of record NC_090293.1, read on the forward strand.
AAATTAGTTTTCATACATCAGTGTATTTTTTATGTTTCTGTATCTGCTACGTTTGTTGTTAATGGCCACATTTGCCATCAGTTATTAGATGGGTAGTTGTGTAATGTGTAGCCATTTTATATTACTATATTAAACATCAGTTAGGGCTGGTTTGCAGTCTTTTTTGAAATGCTATGATTTATGAGCTTACTGTACCTTTAAGGTACCATTAATATTTTTTTTATAGAATACAAATAGTTCCAAGAATATAGTTGATTGTTGTTTTCCTATTAAAGCAGAGATTTTGTAAGTTGATATGTTAACACAGCTTTGAAGTTTTCAGTTTATATCAGATGCGAGTGAGTTGGTTTTTATGCTGTTAGCAATAGTCATGCAATATAATGACAGAAATGGGTTTCAGACAAGCCAACACTTTGGCTCTTGGACTGCCTACACCAGCACTCATATCACAAGTTTATTACAAAAGGATTACACTAAGCTGGCCTTGGTAAGAGACATTCAGTGAAATACCCAAACACAGGTATGGTGTTAACAAATCAAGGATCCTGCTTGTTTCAGCTAAAACTAGTAACAGACATATAGAGAATCTTACCCAATCTGCTGATATCAGTTATATCAACACAAGTTGATAAAGTTACAAATATTCAAGGTTTGCTGAGGATATATTTGTTACTTTAATTGAGTGTTAATATAATTGATATCATTAGCCACCAGGGTGAAATTCTATTTATCACAAAGAAAAATGTACTTCTCTAAACACTGTACTACCACTAGACATACAGTGCAGCGATGTCTTAGCATTGTACAAAATCTTCTATAAAAACGACATCTCCTAGGAGATATATCACACAAGCAATATCTCCTTTCAAACATTTTTGGATGATAAATCTCTATTCAGTACATTGCCCACTATTCCATTATGCAGTTAAAAATCTCACACCTGTTGCCTCTCAAATTCTTCTAAACATGTTTTGAGACCTTTATGGTCTCATTTTCTGAGGTGAAATGGGGTTTTACACCATGCTCGTATAACTTCATGCATGCATGCGGCTGTATAGTGCCAGCTGACAGATACTATTCAGAAGTTGAAACAAGGTTTCTCTTCTCGGACACCTCTGGAAGCTCCAGGTAAAAGGCTGCATTTGTCAGTGTTATTGGGAGAATGTGGCAGGGGTACCAAACAAATTTAACTGTTGCATATTGCTCTACAACAAGTAGGAGAGGTATCAAACACTTTTATCTGCTTGACATAAAAAGAGTTTGAAGACTGCTGCTGTGGGCTTAACATCCAGCAGTTTGTCCACCATGACACTTCTGCTACTGTGCAGCATTTGAATCAGTGCTAGTAACCTTTCCTCTGCCAACAACAGATATCCGGTTTCTCCTTGTTTGATTGCTTCCACAAATGATAGACTGTTGCAGTGTTTTAATATCTCTAGAATCAGCTTGAAATACTGTTCCAAATGAACCCTATTACACAAGGTCTTTTGGGGCTCCTGAATGATCTAATTTTGAATGTAATCTCACACCCCAAGAAAACTGAAATGCTATGACCAAAAACAGAATTCCAATATTCACATGCTTCTAGTTGACTGGTGAGGTGTTGCTCTGATGTTATTAAAACCAAATTGCACTTCCCGTTCATAATCCTCCGAGAAAGTGGATTTAATTTTACCTGCTCTTTGCCAGTACCAGCTTTTCTGAAAATTGGAAGCATTATTCCACCCAAAGAAGACACCAACAGTTCAAAGTTCAAAACTGACAGTTGAGAAGCAGTTATTATTGATCACAATATTAACATGTTTGAAACAACAAGACAAAGATAAACATTGTAACAGATTTATTCTAGTACATGGGGTCATGTGCAATGATTCAGTTTCTTCAGGAATAGCACAACCGCACACTGTAACAACACAGTGATTAAAATCTCAACTATGTTACAATCCAATACAAGGTTTCCTGGCATTAAGTGATAATTCATTTTACAATTAACATGTTCTCATAAACATCCCTATGGCTACCTACCACAGGCCCTGGCTGAACCCTGAGAACACATGACAGGCAAAGAACACATAAACACTTCACCACTGTGGCAATTTACTTGATAAGTTATCATGATGATAAATGGTTTGTACAGACTGGCGACACAAGGGAGCTAGGTATCACTCACACAGGTGTCTGGAAGATTATATACAAAAGATTACCAAAACTGGCATGTTGAGAAGTGGTTGATTGATTAGAGCATCACAAATCTTGTTGGCTTATCACAGTCCCATGCAATAAAGAAGGAAAAAGACATGTCAGAGATGACTATGCACTTACATGGCTAAAAGGGCTATCTAGATGTGTTCCATAAACCTGGACTGCAAGGGGCCTAAGTATGTTATGTTTGTATGCAATTGAATGGATGCATGGCACAGAATGTGTAATATTTGGACACAAATATTGACTGGGACATACAAAGAAAAAATACCCCCTATTGGTGGAAGACAATGTACAAATGTATAGACCAGTTACTTTTGCATACAAATCTGTGAAAGAAACAGGCTCCTACTAGAAAGTACAAAGTATAACACAAAACCTTTGTAAAAGAACTCATACCAAAACAAAAAAACCTCAAAAATATTTTTTCTCTTTTCTCACATGTTGATAAGAATTTGTAAGCTGTTGTGTACAAATCACCCAAATAGCCCAGCACTTTCTGTTCTGCACATGTGACTAAAGCCGTGTGAGCAGTTAACTGGCAAATGACATTACTCTGCAATGATAACCACCCAGAACCACATTGAGATTCCTGTGTGATAAGCAAGCAAGGCTGATTTCCTGGCATAGTGCAGTGTCTCCATGTACCCTGGGCAGAGCAAGCAGATCAAAGTGCTGACTGCTGCAGGAATGCTGCGTGGTGCAACTGGAGCTTGGTCATGATAATAGCGAGTCACTCAGTCAAGGACTGAACACAGAAACCCATGCCTATGAAGCTGCTGATCTGCCTCGAACTGAGCCTGATTTGGTTGTGAGTAGCCTTTCCACCATAGAACGAGCATAACGCAGACGCCCACTTAGTTCTTTCGAGCATCCAAATTTCTCAATGAGATTTAGTCTGTATGTGGTGGTGTCTCTCTTTTCATCAATATATGTCACAGCTGCCATCAGAGGGCACAGAATTATCTTGGTGTGATCCGAGAAAAAGTTGATCTAGAAAAGAGCAAAACAAATATTAATTTTATGAAGCTTTACCTAAAGCATTTGTGTTGACAATACATTTGTGTTACACATGAATATTCTGAACAAGGTAAGCCATTAAGTTGCATTGGGAAAGTGCAGTTTGAGTTTAGTTTTTTGTCACTTTTCATTCAAGCAATATGACAGTAAGGAACACCAGAAAAGGGCTTCACACATTGTACCCTAGTGCCCCTAGTGCAATTTGAAGCGAAAATATAGATCCTAACAACTTTCTCTTTTGGGTTGTTTTTAAGTTGCTAACAATTTGCAATAATCTCAAGCATAAATACAACATGGATTCATCAAGTGAAGAAGAGAAACCAGTGTTAACTTGCGTACAACTGCAACTAGCTGTATGCAATGAAAAATCATTTCAATAAAGTTGTTCTGACACTAACTGTAATGTATCGACAAGTTGTAATACGAGAATGCACCTTCACTTGGCAGCAAAAACAATGATGCATGTCATCAAGATATGAATACAAAGATCAATGCCATCGAGGTATGAACATACAAAAAGGATGTATAACTTCTGGGCAAGACCATGTACAATCAGCAATTTCTTGTTTAGTAATCATCCAGTCCTTGTGTGACCTGGATAACAAGAAACAAGTACTGGTGACATAAAATATGCAAGAAAACCAGTCATACCTGTACAGTTCCATTGCTCAGCTGCAAAACCATGGCACTCCTAGTCCTGAACCATGTTCTTAAGAATGGAAGACGAGCAATCTGGTCTGACTCTCGTGGGGTCATGTTGGCGCCAGCTTTGAGTAGATGCTCATTCATGTAGTTCCTGAAGTACTTGAGCAATGTCACCTTCTTGGTGAGATTCTCTGGGAATGACCTCAGTGTGTGGTAGTGTTCGGTGCCATCTCTCTCAATATACTGTGTGTTCCTTCAAACACAATTTCAGAAACATGTTAATTAGTTTCATTTGAAAGTTTCTTTCTGAAACATTTACGCAGCAATTCAGAAACATCAGTCTTCCAAGAAAGATACTCGCTAGAGTGATAGTAGCTTGATGGAAGCTGGAAGTACTCACTCTCCATTAGCCAGTAGTATCAGTCGAGTTGAGTCGTTGAAGAGAACACCAACACTGTTATCACAAAGCTGGTAGCCAAGGCCATACTTGTCCGAGTAGTCTACCCACTTGCTCACCCAGTAGATAGGGACACATGCAGGGTCAACAGCATCATCTACAAAGAAATCAAACCATCACTTGAAACATGCTCTCATACAGATGTCAGTGACAGTAACAGGATTAATTTTACACAATACACATTTATCCTACATGTGTTCAGATAAATAAGATCTATGACTAGCCGATGTTGGCTTACCATCCTGTATGCAGATCTTCTCGCCTGGCTTTGCTGCCACAACGGCTGACAACTGCCCACATAAGTCAGTCAGCCAATTGTCCTGAGACTCACTCCCTGAAACAACAATTCTCCAATGTCAACATGATGAGACAATAGTGACTGGGAATAACATGTATAGCAGCACTGTAGAAACTATATAGGAATCGGTTGTCCTTCATGACTAGATGTTCGTACCTTTTGTCTGTGCCCTCTCACTCTCTTTCTTCTCAATTTCTCTCTTGGTTGGGTCTGCAGTCTGAGGACGCATATCTGGAAACACAAATGAACCAATATAGGAAAGGGGTTTTGTCTCTTGAATGTCATGGTTAAATGTTAACACTGTCTAGAAGTGTACAGCTAGAAGTTTATGATGACCGACCACCTAAAGCATAATGTCATAGGATCAGGTTTGACCCAATAGGTGAAAATAACATTCAGTATGGTTAGGAGTCAATATAGCACCAGTCTGTGGTGAAAATGTACCTGTGAGTTTCACTTTAAGCCAATGAAAATGAAATAAGTGAATCAAGGTTGAGAATCCTCATAATTCTACCTAATCAACTGAAAATTTAAGCTTGGAATCTTATTCAACTTATAATAGTTGTTTAACAAACGATCAGTTTTAAATCGCTTACCAGTCTATAATTGTTTTATTATGTAATTGTAAACCAAAAGTCACTGTGTTCTGTAATCTGATTGGTTGAAAAACATGATCAAATGGTATTAGATTCCTGGAAACTGCAAGACTATTCACTGTGTATTGACACGTAGAAACATCGCAAACAATCGTTTTGTTGTGTCATCATTCAAATCATATTGTGACGCAAAGTTAGAATGACATCACAAATGAGTTACTCCAGATGCTACCATGGGAACCAGCTGAAACGGCCAGTTGATGACACTTCACTGCTGTACTCATACTTGATGTAAACGAGTGCAGACAATAAAACCCTTTGGTTTACTTTTTTGTTTACAATGTCGATAAACATCATGTGTTGGCCAATTTCTGGGTGTTATTGAGTATTTGAAGCACAGAAATGCATTTGGAACCGACGGTGTCAGTGGTGACTGTAACTTACTTCAGTCTAACTGAGCATTCTGGGGTTACCCGTTATGTGTAAGAGGATATCCAGAAATGCATGTTTACTCTTAAAAATCAGACAAAACAGCTGCTGAAAACAACAGATCAGACTTTGGATGGGGACGGACTGTCAATTCAACTGGCATGAAATGCATGCGCTGCCTACAGTCACAAAGATATGTGTGTTGAATATGTCATGCTGTATACTCCCAACCTTATTTCCCCTATGGGATTATCAATTATCTTAGCTGATATCTCTATTCCCCAAGCCCGACCCCAACCATTGCCTGCAACACCATGTTATGGTTTTGCTATTGACACAACCTCTCCTGTTTCTTTTCATAGAAACCGTGAGACTTAATGGTAGCTACATCCTTTATGCTTTTTTAAGTCTGTTCTCATATATAATGAAGCCAAGTCTAATTTCAAAGTGGGCATTTAAAAAGTGTCTTTTGTAATATGATATCATTGCACACTAATTTGCATAGAACCATGGTCTGTCCCAAATAAGATGGACTTCTAAAACATCTGCATTGCTCATTTCTGCACTAATCTCTCCCAGCAAAGTCCCTTTTTCATCCTTCTCAACCCCCTACCACTGGAACTGTAGTCATTTTGAACTTAATTAAACAGATATTTCATGTTTTAATGCATCAACAATATAAATTGTAGAGATAAATGTGAAGAAAACACACACTAAAAAAAACAGCTTTTTTTCTATTTCCAACAATACTATAGTTGGGAGAGTGAAATAAATGCACATACAGTATGTGATAAGCGTTAACTTAGACCAACCTTCCTTGTTATCAGTGTTTCCTTTAACATGCATACCCCCCTTGTAATACAAACCAATATTAGCGGTTTGAAACTATGATAATTTGTTAAACAGCTTTTGGACAAGTCGAGTTGAAGTCAGATATATAAAGTTTCAAGTGGCAAGGTACAATTAGGAGGATTCGCAATCTTCATTTCACTTTATTTGATTTACTTTTTTGTTTAAGTGAAATTCATTGGTATGTTTTCACTGCAAACAGACTATAGATGGCAAGTTCACATTATATTGGCAAATCAGTAAAACAGTCTTACCATTGATCTCCAAGAGAGGTTTGCGATGAAGACCTTCAGACTTGTAAAGCGTGTCAAATCGAGGAGCCATAGTGAGGCAACTGGTGGGCAGATTGCTAGGGAGGTAGCCTGGAACACAATAGTGCAGCATGGATACAGTACAGTATCATACATACAGTATTTATACAATTGGGGGATATTCCACAGGGGCTTGTATTACTGAGAAACAGAAAGACATGTAGACCCTACCTTAGTACCATATAAAGTGAAGGGATGTAATGATGAAACCAGCCCCTCCTGAAAGTTACATTTCACCATGTAAAATATTTTTAAGGTCATGCCAAGGCCTACATATTGAAAGCTAGATGATTTTCCTACAAAATGAGCTGTAAAATGATCGAAGTCAGAATATAATTTCAAAAGTTACACAAAACAACTCATCGAAAACAGCTGCCTCCACAATTCCATGCCAAAATCAACAAATCACACCCAAGACAGCGATAAACTCACCTTCTAAATTTGTCTATTAATTATGGGAAGAAGGTAGACAGCACCTAAAAAGGGCCCTAGTCGACCTGGCAGCAGCGCTCAATGCATATAAAAACTTACTGCAACATCTACAACTCATTTCCTCGACACTGAAGAAGGGGTGGTTTCATCATTACATCCCTCTCCCTTTGCATAGTACTAGGGTAGGGTCTGTACACCTACATGCCTTTCTAACACTAACAGAGTTAACAGTTAGCCTTACTGTTCAGTTCAGCTCAACCTGATGAGGGGGCTAGGATAAGCCCCGAAACGTCGTGAAAATAAATTCAAGAAGTTGCTATCCACAAAAATTGTCCTGTATTTCTAACACTGTTTCTAAGTCCCAGTAGTTATCTCTTTACCAAGAATGACCACTTACTGAATTAGTTTTATTTCCTATTAAAGTCAACCTGCAGAAAGATCCCAACCTGTTATTGCTGGAAGACATACCTGAAGAGAAGAACTCTTCCTCCATGATCTGGTCAATGGAGGGTCTGTCTGTAGGATCAGCCTTCAGCATTTTCGCAATCAGATTCCTCGCAGGGAGACTCACGCGGGATGGGATGTTGTATTCATTCTTCTTGATTTTCATGTATGTATCCCTTAGACATGAGGTCTCAAATGGCGGCTTGCCGACCAGTAACGTGTACCTAGGATTAAAATATACCAAACAACAGTCTAAGTAAACTCATCCTCAGTACTTTTCGTTACACTCCACCACTGAGTCTAAAAATGGGAGGTCACGTCAGGTAACCTTTGAGATTGACCAATAAGAACACAGCTTACCAGACCGCGAAAGTGCACATTCACACATCCCTTTTTAACTTTTTATATCGAAAAGGTTCGTACCCGAACGATTCCGAATGCTATTTAGCGTACGATCGCTTCCGGGTGATGCACACGGCGTACGTACAGTCATGACAACGGTGAGTAAACAGTCGCTGAAAATAGTGTTTTTGACAATATTCAAGGATGTTATCTTGCGCAAATATTAGCTAATGGTAACCATGCCAACAGAAACCCTAAAGCGTATATACTGCAGGTCAAATCACTGTGTTATATGCTGATTTGTGTTTGTGGAGAGACCTGTGTCGGTGACCTGAATATTTTGAAATTCCCTCCTATCCCTAAATAGTAGCCGTTGTCTGATTGGTTAAATCTATTTAACCGTCTCGCATTTGATTGCACTCTCATTGGTTGCTCAAATGTTACCTGACGTGACCTTGTACTAGGTTTTGTTAAACTCAGTGGTGGAGTGAAACGAAATACACTGAGACTTAAGTTTACTTGGACTGACCAAACAAAGACCTCCATGACAAACCTTGCTGACAGGATAAGATTGAATGAAAATGAATGTGACTGTTAAGCATAGGTTTTGGGTATAAGAAACCAGAGAAATTTAAACTGCAAAATAAAAGTATTCTAAAGCTTTAACCCTCTAAACTAAAAGCTTGAACTGAAGATGTACAATTTGCAAAGGGGAGTTGTAAATGCTATGAAACTATTAATGACTAATGGTAAACAATAGCACATAAATTGATTATGTTGATGTACTCACAGAATACAGCCTAGCGACCAGATGTCCACCTCAAAACTGTGGCCTTTCTTACACAGAACTTCGGGGGCAATGTAGTTAGGTGTGCCACAGAGCGTTCTGCAATAAAGACAACATATTAGTTAACATCATTTAAGACAGACATGAATCATAATTACACCTATCAGTTACAAGATAAACACCTGCTGTTAAGATGATAGCTACGGTGGGTAGCAGTGCCGTGTTTCACAAAGCTACGATGGCACGACAGTTGTACCTCCTATGACTTATGACAGCCATAATGCTGCAATGCTTTGTGAAATGGGGCCCAGACTACTAGGGTTTGTTTAGCTCTGGTATTTTATGCAAAGTCTGCTGCAAATCTGCACATATAACTATGAGCATGGAAATTCATTCATGCTATTGTTTGACATTTTTTACGCATCAGCTGCTTCACGGTTCTGAACTGATATCTCCATGTTAGCATGTAGAATTAATCTACACTTGTTTGAAAACAAACGTCTATGGTAAACATGCATAAAGTGAGTGAGTGAGTGAGTGAGTTTAGTTTTACGTCGCACTTAGCAATATTCCAGCTATATGGCGACGGTCTGTAAATAATCGAGTCTGGACCAGACAATCCAGTGATCAACAACATGAGCATCGATCTGCGCAATTGGGAACCGATGACATGTGTCAACCAAGTCAGCTAGTCTGACCACCCGATCCCGTTAGTCGTCTCTTACGACAAGCATAGTCACCTTTTATGGCAAGCATGGGTTGCTGAAGGCCTATTCTACCCCGGGACCTTCACGGGTCACATGCATAAAGACTAACTATACAAATAAGTGTGAGGGCTAATGACTTCCATATTAAGATCATCCATAATATATTGTATTTTTTTTTTAAGCTAATATTAAATGGCTTTCCAAGTGATGCCTCTTGCCTTGGATTTAACATGATTTATTCTCTGGTTCACCAACTACTAAAAAAAAACATCACTTTTTTTTTATTTCCAATTCAGTTTCTTATTTCGGATATGTATGACATTATGCATTGTGTTACTTTAAAGTGATGATTAATAACAATAATAATAATATATCATGAACATAAATTTCCTTGAGTATTCAACTTCAAGAAATATTCAGTCATGACTTTTCAATTACTGAAGCTTTCTAAGAATTAAACAAGTTTTCAGAACCTGACAACTTCCAGGATATGGAAGTGTTCCAAACTTTAAAACAGTAGTTGCAAAATCGTTTGTGTTCAATTATGAGAAAATGTGATCAACTGCTTGGTCCTTTGGTCACTCTTACCCATTTTGGATTGTTTGTTATTCGGAACACCACTAGTTAACACAAGCAATGAAAATTAATTGGATCAAAACAAAGATTGAGATAAGTTAAAGCCAGTTGACGCAAACAATGAGGATCAGGAGAGGCGAACACAGAAGTGAAATACAGCAAATCTTTCTATAAAGTGATTATAAAGGCTGGTGTGGTGCAACTTTTGCGATGATCCAGGCACTGGGGAGGTATACACTTTGATCTCTATTGACATGACCTCTCGGGATAAAGTTGATTTCTCCAAATATTTGGAGTGGGTAGAGGTGTTAATTATGTGCTCTGAAACGGCAGGTTTGTTGTCAGCTTTTTTAACACGTTTCATGTTCTGTGAGTATCCTGATTCTTATATCAAACAGGCGTGACGTCTCTCCAATGCAGCCTTAGGATTTGTGCAGTGTAACTGCTGATACTTTATCTATATGCTTTTGGGAGTGTCTTCAAAGTTTTGTCAGATTCTCGAAATAAATGTCACGTCTATGCTTGTTAGGGTTTTTTTCTGAGAAGCCAGCTGATGCCAGTAGTGTTATATCACATTAACAATTTCAACAATGATACATGCACTTTACACCAGAATGAAGAGGTAATCCACAATGACATAACATATACATTTACATGCCAAACACATCTCTAACGCACCTTTTTCTCTCTCCATCATAGCCTACTTTGGTGGCCAGACCAAAGTCACCAATCTTGATCTCCATCTCGTCGTTGATGAAGAGGTTGCCTAACTTGAGATCCCTGTGTATGACCTTATTATGGTGGAGGTACTGACAAGCTGTGACCACCTGCTTCACAAAGTACCGAGCCTCAGGCTCTGTGATGGCTTTCCTTCTCTTGTGTAGCTCCATCAATGACTGCAGAAATAAAACAATAGGCTAAACACATAGATTCATGTTCCAAATGGTTGTTGTATTTAGGAAATAAACATCATGTGTTGGCCAATTTCTGGATGTTATAGAGTATTTGAATGCATTTGGAACCCACAGCTGGAGGTTGCAAATGAAATATTCCCGTGCTTCAAATAGTCAATAATATCCAGAAACTGGCCAACACATGATGTTTATCGACATTGCAAACAAAAAAAGTAAACCAAAGGGTTTTACTGTCTGCACTCGTTTGTATCGAGTAGGGGTACAGCAGTGAAGTTTCATCAGCTGGCTGTTTCAGCTGGTTCCCATGGTAGCATCTGGAGTTTGTAACGTCATTCTAACTTTACATCACAATATGATTTGAATGACGTCACCACTGTTGATGACACAACAAAACGATTGTTCACATGTCAATATGGAGTGCATAGTCTTGCAGTTTCCGGGAATCTAATACCATTTGATCATGTTTTTCAACCAATCAGATTACAGAACACAGTAACTTTTGGTTTACAATTGGTAATAAACCATAGCACATAAGACCCGTGAAGGTCCAGGATAGAATAGGCCTTCAGCAACCCATGCTTGCCATAAAAGGCGACTATGCTTGTCATAAGAGGTGAGTAAAAGGATCGGGTCGTCAGGTTCGTTGACTTGGTTGACACATGTATGTCATCGGTTCCCAAATGCGCACATTGATGCTGTTGATCACTGGATCGTCTGGTCCAGACTCGATTATTTTCAGACCACCACCATATAACTGGAATATTGCTGAGTGCGGCGTAAAACTAAACACACTCATGGCACATATCTCCTTATCAATTCTTCAGAAACTCACCCTTCTTCGACACAGTTCCAGTACTATGTAGACATTATCAGAATCTTCAAAGAATGATCGAAACTGTACAACATGACGATGGTTCAGTTCTCTGTGGATTGCTATCTCCTGAGCCATCTGTATAACAATGTCAATATGATCAACAGCTGAATGTGAAGTTGAATAAAAACAAAAATATAAACAGTCACATTTAAAACAAAATTACCTTCATGAAATAGGACAATGTCTGAATGAGAAAGCTTCCGACCAAACTATTCAGAATTGTTGGCCTGTAATTTATTTTGACATTTGTTTTCTTCAGCAGAGGATCTGGAATCTGGCACCCTTGACAGGCATATATTGTTATTTCATTCAATATTGTAACACATTAAAAAGTTTTCATATTCCTAAATAGCACTGCATTTAATTGAAATTTGAATGTTAGACTGAGTTTTAAAGACCAACTCAAGCAAAACCAGCAAAATAGCAATTAGTTAGCAGTTTGAAACATGGATGAAAATCAGCAAACCTTGTCTTTTTGATGTTGTTTCACTAGAAGAGATTTGGACACAATCTTCCCAGCGAACACCTCCTTTGAGTCCAAGTCTGTCAATTCGTAACATTTTGCAAAGCCTCCCTAAAACAGAAAACTTAATGAGTCTAACTTCATGCCATTTTACATAACAAAAAGAGAACTTCACAGAATGATTGTATAAACACAGCATTCCAAATAAACATGTGCATGGGGGTCCAGCAACAGTTTTTACTGCATCAGGAGAGCAGTTTAAATATGTGCAGGCCCCTATTGACTTCAGTAAATTAGTTGTCAATTATTTTCCAGTAAGAATGTTTCCCATTTTTTTCTGTACTAATGTCTGGAAAACAGCCACAATCCATCATGTTTCAAGAACTTGCAGTTTTACTTCCTGATATTTCACCACTTTGGCGTAGGAATGCCAACAGCATTTTTATCAAGTCTTGATTCAAAATATGCGACTGAACAAGGAGTATGTGTTTGATGGGATCACTCCGATAAGAGACAATGTTCATGAATGTTGTTTCACTAAAGGAAAAAATATAACAGCTTTGCTTAAGGCAGCAAGAAAACAGCACATGTTGAGACCTTGGCTACATAAACCAACACTTGATCATGTAAGTAATAATCTATATTATATAGGAGTGTATTGTGTGAGGTGTGACAATAGATGGTCTACAAAATCAAAATTTGATAGAACAGCAGTCTACATTGTAAAGCAATTTACATGCTGCTCACATATCAAGGATAAAGAACATTGATACATGAAGTATTTGAATATGCCCATGGATCATAAAATGTTCACTGATTATATTTGAAACATAGGACAATGTTCAGTGATCCACAACATTTCATATTTACATTGTTTCCATGATTGTAAGTAGTAACCTTAATATTCACAATATCCGAGAAATGTTTCAAAGCTAGAAAATATATTGTTATAAAAGCCTTTGAAACAAAATGTTTGTGGTAAAGGCTAACGATTGTTGAATTTAATTCACTTGCTGTCATTTGACTACATATGACGTTATATTTCGTACTATGTGGAAACATATTCAAAAGTGATCGTACTTTCAACGTATATTATTCAACACATTATCAGTCGACTGAGCAATAACATAAGCACAGAGACGTGTTTGAACAGGTTTCATACCTTGCCTAGAAACCTTCCCTTCATGTACCGCTTTCCACTTGGGTCAACTAAAATTTCTGGTATTACGTCTTTGGAGCGCCCATCGTCTTTCCTTGCTGCACTACTCATTCTGGTCTTATGACAACAACCTTTTTGGTCTTCAATTAATTTCTACCTCTCAACAATTCGAAATACTCAATCTATCCCTTGCCACTCTCTGGTTGTCGTCATTTCAAATTTGCCTGTTCTCAGTTGTTGTGAGTGCGTCGAAGCTGATTGGGTGATTCTTCAGAAAATGGTTTTGATTGGCTGTGATACCCGCCATAGGAAAAGACATGAGCGTGCATGTATTCAACTTTGACCTCAACTTTGACCTTTGTAGTTGTTACGCGTGGTTTGGTTGGACAACAACTAAAGAGCACACCAATCCATTTAGTCGTTACTCTGAAAGTACGGAAACTACTTCCGTTCAAAATGGCGATGCTGGCTGAACCTCGACGTAAACAAAAAATATCGATAAATCCTCAAGGGACGAATTGGAGTAATGGTGTGTAATTATAATCAAATACTCTGTTTCAGGAGTGATACTTTTCTCACGAATGATGCGGCTATCTGTAAACAATAGTCAAGAATACTACCATAGGTATTTGACCACGTGGTCAAACATGAGCCCAAGATCATGATGAGAAATGGATTGACGTGACGAAAGTACGCAATGTGCAACCAACGTGTGTTTTTCGTTAATAAAAGGCAATGGGAATACTGCTCCTGGCTTGCAATGAATTCGTAGCCCAGACTGGTTCGTAGACGTGGAAATCCGGTGGATTCGTAGACGTTAGTAAATGATATTGGTAAATGTCAGTTTGGTATTATTATTAATTATGACATTAGTGTAATCGAAAAGTGTTTGACTCAAACTTTGAGTTTGGTGAAATAAAACAATATATTAGGTAAGTATGATCGGTGTTTTAAAAAAACCAAAACAACATGATGAGCGGCGTGCAAATAATAATCTGTGTTTTCTGAAATAAAAACCAAACTACATAATAGGTAAGTATGATCAACATTCAACTACGGAAACAAGCCCAGACGTAGCAGTGGAGAAGAAGGATTGAGTGGGTTGGACACCGACATTTCCCACAGAATTCGTCAGAAAATCGTCACAATACATAAGCCCAGTGGTTTATCAAAATTAATATGCTTGCATATTAGTGGCAGACGACTTTGTTTTTCACTGAGCTCAAGAGTGGTAATACAGCTGATGGATCAAGCCGTTGATATATGCAGGTGTTAGAGGAGGAGTCTCTTCATTCAAAAATAACAATTATTCATTCAATAAGAGCTGTTAAAAATATTTTTTCAGACATTATTCGTAAGTACCGAGAGAATAGAAAACGCCAGTATACTGGGACACTACATAGATGTTCGGTTTGCTTTAAACCATTCATGACTTCTTTAGTTCATACCAAATTAAGTTCTCCCAACTTACTACATGCTTTATTACATTAGCAGCAAGCGTTTAGCAAACCCAAGTTTACAATGTAAGGAGCACCTTTAGTAGACAACTTCTCGTCAGTAATCTAAAAATTATTTTGTTTGTGTATTTTCCTCCTGCAGTCATCAGAGCCCACATACAGCTGACATAATTACGGTGACTGAAAATACCTTTTGCTTAATGCTTGATCTTACCTTGCCCAACACAAAGTGTCCATGTGTCTTTTCTGATGATTCGTCAGGCTGTGTCCAATGATGGGAAGCTGCATGGGTCAAAGTGGACACATTGAAACTTTTCCTGCCACTGTCCATTACTTTCATGCTCTCTGATGACCATTCAGCTCCAACACATAATTTAGTCGTTTTGAATGTTTTGAGTTTCCTTTCAGCATATGGCTGAAGTTGTATAAAATGTGCAACAGCTCTTGTTTGCTGTGTTGCTGGTTTTAGGAGTTGTTCAATCCATGGTGTGAATGGAACATGGTCTTGAATAACTTTTAACGTAGCTTCATCCAGATGATATAAAGTTTGAGCTTCTAGCATTGTTTGGATGTTAGTCATCAACACACCAGTTTTCTTTTGCAGCAGATGAGGACATGGCCTGACTTTACAATGTTTAGTATGTGAATATTTGATCTGATTACAGTTGGTGAATCTTCCCCCAGTAAGTGATAATGAAGTACATGGGTCACATACACTAGGCATTATGGCAACAAAGGGTTTACATGGGTGAGTTGATGGTTGACTGTATGGAGAAGTTGCTCCTGGGGGTGTGAGGACCTGTTCGCATGGAGCCCAGTTCGAACAATGAGGCTCCGCTCTGAGCATGGCCTGTGTGCTTTGGGACAGTTGCATCATTGTTGTCACATCTGGTAGGTGTTGAGGCAGAACCAAGACTTTTCCTTCTTGTTTGGTGATGGTGTGCTGGAACTGACCATCAAGGCAGACAGTGTACTTGGAACATTCTGTGGAGCAACAAAAATTAATCCCAGTATTACATCTAGGAAGGACCTGTGGACCATTGGTACATTCTGTCGGTGGTGTTCCTTGTTGGACCTGAGTTTCTAAAGGGGATCTTGTACTTTCGTGAGAGATCTGGATGCATGGTCTGGTGTCAATTTTTGGTACCATTTGTGGAGCTTGGTCAAATTTTTTCCTGGTGTATTGCTTGGCCCTGCATGGCATTTCAGAGGCGTCACTTGAACCACTCAAGGTTCCTTGAAAGTGAGCATCATCATCATTATCATCATCATCATCCTTGGCCCAGAGGGAATGTGAAGTAGATGTCTGAATCTCAGTACTAGGCAAAGGCTGAGCACAGGTAGTAAAGCATTCTCCAGCTGATGAGCAGTGTGTATCAGCTTCAGGGACTGGTGAGATGTCAGTGATGTTATTGATGGGATATGCTAGAGGGTCGCTGTATGTCTCAACTACATCATCAGTGTATGGTCTTGTGTATAATGGAGACGTTCCCTGCCTCTCCATGGGCAGCGTGTATGTCATAAGGCTCTCACAAGTCTTTCCAGAGTAGCTGCACAGTATGTCTTCTGTGATCAGGGTCTGGCTGCAGGTTTGGTCATCCTTAGACACAGGGAGTGTGAAGGTGATTGGAGTTTCTTCAGCTCTGGCTAAGGGCTGGGAGAAGGTGATGAGTGGTGAGATGGACTGCCACCAGGAGGACACTGCACTCCCCACAGCCTTCATGGACACACTGCTCAGTGACTGCCACAAGGACTCAACCTGTCAACACAAATAGTAGAGTTAGCATGCCTCTGATGTTGAAGAAACCACTGGGTATCTGCTGGGTTAATGTCATACTAAGAGAACCATGAAGTACATGTATGATATTTTTGCATAAAGCAGCATAATTAATGTTTATTTTCTTTTGCAGATGACAGCAAATTTGGTCAGAAAATGTTGGAGAGAATGGGTTGGTCTAAGGGAAAAGGCCTTGGAGCTAAAGAAGATGGCCAAGTAGAACATGTGAAAATAAGCTTTAAAAATGACCAGAAGGGTATGTGAAAATAATGTCAATGAATGACTGAATGGTACGAGAAAGCAGTTATAATTGTAAAGAACTGTTTTCATAAAATGAGTGTGAATCCTATTTTTTGGTTTACCCCAATCTTCCAACACGATTTGCTGGAATATTTCTAAAAACAGGGTAAAAACAAATGTTGACATTGCATTAGCTGTTATTTAACAGATCTTAAACTAAAACATGCTAGACATTTAATACATCTTGTATTCACTTGTGTCTTTTGAGTGATATAGTCAAAAGCTAGAGTATATTTGTGTGTACATCTTGTGATTGTCTTTGCTACAACATATTCATTGTAGCTTGCCTGCCTTTATACTGATTTGGCACTGCAAGCTTCAGGCTACAGGGGATTGCATCTGTTCGGTTGGGGCGTCAGTGTCACAGTGTTTGTGTTACAGGTATTGGGTCTAACAAGAACCAAACAGACAACTGGATAGCTCACCAGGATGACTTCAACAGTTTGCTAGAGACACTGAATGAGGATCATGGAGGAGGGGAGGTGGATTCGCCGATCGCTCACCAGGTGGCCAGTCTCGAGAAGAAGTCCCAGTCATCGCGAAGCAGAGTACAGTATGTAACCTGAGTAACTGCTGCACTCTTCATAGATGCTTTTATGAAGGTGTTTCTTTGTGGGAATACTGACTTGCAGCTTAGTGGAACTGTTGTACTTCAGACTGACTCCCAATTTACATGAAGGAATGTCTCATTGATTGAATTAATTTTATATTAGTTTATACAACCATATAATTCACAAGAGGAGTGGTGCATTTCTAAGCTTATTTCTTGTCATGTTTCACTCTTCATTCCCTCCTCCTCTTCTGAAGATCCGGGTTAGTATTGTTCTTCAGGAACCCATGCTTTTCAAAAGAGGCGACTAACAGGACTGGGCGGTTATGGCTCACTAACATGGTTCATACAGTCATCGGTTCCCAGTTACGCAGATTGATGCACATGCTGTTGATCACTGGATTGTCTGGTCCAGACTCATTTACAGACCACTGCCATATAGCTGGAATATTTCTGAGTGAGGCGTAAAACTAAACTCATCCACTCACTCACTCATTTGTGTAGACTGATACTGGACCAGATGCTATTATTTACAGACTGCCGCCATACAGCTGGAATATTTCTGAGTGTGGCATTTAACAACAAACCAACTAACTTTCTTTTCCTTAGGATATTTTCCTTATTTCAAAAGAGTACACTAAGTCTGTTGTTACTCATGTCTGTGATGTTAGGTGTAGGGATATAATGGACCATTCATTTACCAAGGCTGTGAATCTACTTTGCAGTTACAGCAAGTTCACAAAGGGCAAAGATCTGTCATCAAGATCACATGAAGATCTCAAATGTATATTTGGTAAACGTGCAGCCAAACCTACCTCAGGAAAGAGCTCTCCAGCTCTGGAATCAAGTGTGAGTTACAACTAGTAAGGGGACATGTCTCACATTTTACACACAGTATGCAAACACACACTGTCAGCCATTTTACAGGCTAGTGTTTTGGGTTTTACACATACAAAAAAATAAACCTTTCCTTAGAAATCTTTATGCATGTATTACTGGATGGTAAAGCAGCACCTGTTAGAACTTGGGATATGTCATTTTTTCATTTACTTTACTGAACTTGATTTTAAAAAATTTACTAAATTTCAATAGAAACAAATCAGAATTAATAGGAAGAGGATAATGTGTAAGGATTTTTTTGAAGAATATTTATTACTAAGCAGTAATTTCTCATTAACATTGAGATAAATGTTTAAAAATATTTCATTACGTCGCAGACAAGTTAAGCATCGTCTTCTCAGTTGCATTAACTGGTGAAGTCATTTACTCTCAAAGTTAAACTTAGGAGCTATAAACGATTATGACAAAGAGTTGTTGGTTTTACGGTAAGTGTTCTTTATTGATAGTATTTGTTTGTAGGAATCCTCAGGGTCTGAAGAATCTAAGACTGACATGTCACACGGATTCAATACCATTAACAGTACCTCTACAATGCAAGAATATTTTGCCAAAAAGATGGCTGCCTTGAAGGGTCAGATGTCATCACCATTAAGGGAAGATGAACCTGTGCTGGAATCAGATACTGTAGAGTCAGCAGTTGACTCTCACTGTCAGAAGAAAAAAAAGAAATCGAAACGTAAAACTAAGGACTTAGATATAGAAGAAACTGAGAATAAAAGTACAGATATGCATATAGAACATAGTGATTTAGGCAGTTTTGATGTTGAACCTAAGAAAAAGAAAAGCAAAAAGTGTAAAAGGAAGCACTCAGAGACAGCAGACTCACCTGGTGATGTAGATGGTGTATTGGACAAGACAGGAAGAGAGGAGGAGGAGGTGCAAATAGAGAAGAAAAAGGACAAGAAGAGGAAGAGGGAGGAAGTAGAGACTGAAAGGGAAATACAAGAAAAGGGTACAGAGAGAACCAAGAAGAAGAAAAAGAAAAGAAAGAAGTCAGCAGCAAGGCAAGTTGAAGGTGAAATTTGTAACTAGTGGTATTACATTGGCAAGTGTGAAACCTGTTGGTAGTTTTAAGTCCCCACCATCTCGTGTTCAATCCCCAACCATCTCGTGTTCAGTGCCCAACCATCTCAAGCTCATGTTCAGTCTCCCATCATCTTGTGTTCAGTGCCCCACCATTTTGTGTTCAGTAGCCCCACTATCCAGCCATCAAACAAAGCCTGTATACCCTTTGTTAGTTGCACAAGTTACTAACAGGTTCGGGTGGTCCAACTGTTGCTTGACACATTGTGTCACGTAATATCATGTATGACATTGCGATTTCTCTCAGTCGCTGGCTTTATCTAGATGCAATAGTAATTTAGCAGCATTCTTCACATTCAGACTATCCCTGCAGTCTCTAACTTTAACACACTGGCAAGCTTCATAGTGATTACATTCACAGTTTCGTGGCTGTTAATATTGTTCATTCAGAGGTGGAACTGAGTGAAGTGTTGGTGAAATGTTATTTGTCTGCAGTGTAGAGAACAGTGAGCTTGGAGAAAACGGGAGGAAGAATGGAAAGAAGTCATCTAAACCAAGAAGATCAGGCCTGCGGCCACAGAAGCTCCCACCCCTCATACAGAGTACTTGTGACTCCTTCAAAGGTGCCAATGTGGCCTCTATTGATGGATATAATAAATCATCACTCCCAGCATCAGAGTTAATGAAGAGAATTGAAAGTAAACATAACATGGTATTGTGGCAGATGAAGGCAAAGAAACAAAATAAACATCATCAAATGCAGCATCGCCTCGACCAATTGCAGCACTTTAACACAGGGGCATTATAGTCATGTTCTGTAATGGCTTGACAGGAGAGGGGATTGTTGTATTATTGATGTACCATTAGTGTTTTGTAGAACTTACAGAAGTGCTTTGAAGGAAACTGTGCAATAAGAGTCTGATAAACCATTGAAGCCATGATTTGAAAATGACAAATCACTACAGGAATACAAAATTGTGTCTCCATGATACTGTAGGTGAAATAGAAATAACTATTAAACAGAATATGTGTGAGGAAGACTTCATATCATACTGTTGATGGATTGTTTATTAAAGTGAATTTACATCAGTCCTAGTTCTCTGTTGTCCATGCAAAATGTCCTGAATGGAAGTGGTAGCACAAGCATGCAAGAGAAATCTCATGATCATGCTCCTGAAATTTAAAAACTGTCTTCAATCTTTTTGCGGATATTTATCCGTGGAATAATACTTTCAATTGTTTACTAAGGATTCACCCTGTTTAACTTAGCCATCAAGAAATAGCATCTTTATTAGAATCCACCTCTATTGGTGTATTAAGGCTGGTCAAGTCAGTGCCTACCAATACATGATGATTGAGGAACAAATGAAGCCTATAGTTCAGATAGTGGCTGTGATTCACTGACTTATGGAGTGAGCCTTTGCCTTTTTGAGTTTTGTGAACAGAGGACACATGAACCTACCAGCTTCAGGGACCATCTTGACCAGGTGGAAGGTGGATGGTTCAATTTCCTGGTCCTATCACCAGACTGAAAGATGACACTTGCAGAGGGAAGGGAAGGGATGGCTATAGTCTCCTCAGGGGTGAGGTTGACAGGGTACAGTCTTTAAACTCTGTTCTGGGCAAATGTTTTGTTCACAATTTAAGTGAGTGAGTAAGGTTTAACACACTTCTAGCAATGTTCCAGCAATATCACAGCAGGGAACACTAAAAATTGTGCTCGTGTGGAGAATCAAACCTGGGGATTCAGCACGAGGAAGGAACTACCTCACAGCTCCTTCTACAAATTAAGGCAAATACATCCTTGATTAACAAAAATGGTACTATAGAAATGGATGGTTCTTAGCTTCGAGAGGCATATTTACTAATGAGAAGCTATCAGTGACAGATGAATGAACCCGGTGAATGTTTGACTTGGTTTATTATGTGGCTACCATGTGCTTTCTAGAAGGCTATGTACATCAACACAGTCAACAAACAACAATACTGTCAGGAGTAGGCATGGAATGTTTTCTCCATGGAACATGAAAGACTAGATAATGCCAACAAAAACACACATGTATGGTTCTCCACACCAACAAACATGAAGGTCAATCTTTTTCATTTTGCAACCCCCTGAAAACAACCCAAGTTCATATGCCCAAAGGCAGTCATTTTCTATCATTTTTCCACATGACACCCAACGGCCACCATCTGTTTCTTGCATGTCTTGAGAACCAGTTGTATATCAGCCTGTTTTGCAGAACTGTGGTATCTACTACACGTACGTGATGTCCCATTTGTTTGTCAAGTAGTTTCCATGTGTGCTTGCTCACAAATGCTCACATTAATATTTCTAAAACTACAATATAAACATCAATAGGCCTGAGGTACCAATCAAGATGGCAGCTGGACTAAATGGACAACACGTTTTTCTACATCAACTGATGCTAAAATTTGCCATCAGTTACAGTAATTAAAATAATTCTTATGTGTTTTGAAATAAAAAAATCTTTCAATAGGCTGTATGAAAACTTACATAGCCATATTGCAGTGTGAATACTTTGGTCAGAAATCAAGAAATTAAGTAAACTGCATTCATAAAAACTGGAGGGAGAGAATGCCAGTGTTAGTGATCCTTCTGATTATGCTTGCAGTCACTGACACCTCTGGTAAAGCTTCAGATGGACAACAATACATAGATAGTAGGAGATCCAGTCTTGATGTGGGGAGTTCTACAAATCTATAAAAAGATCCAGGCTTGATTATGGGCATAGCAGAGTTCCACCTGGACTCAATGATAATTTAAGTGGAGATCCAAACATGAAAAGCACCAAAGTTGACTGGGTTAGCCCCAGTTAGTCACAACACAAAGGAACATTGTCACTCTGAGAGTGAGTTGACAGGTCTGATTTCAGTGAGTGAGTGAACTGGGTTTTAACACAACTTTGAATAACTTCTTATCACAGGTTCAGTTTTAATGACTGAGCTGGTCACCGCATTTCAAGACTGTAGGATTCAGACATGTGAAAAGGATAAAACTCTACATCACAAAAGGACCATGGTAGAAATTGTAACTTTTCTTTGCATCAACATTTTAAATGCTTAAGTACTTGACACACTGGTTTCAAATAATGACTTGCTAGCCATGTAATGGGCAAGTTGGGCAGTACTCCATTACCGTGTGGAATGTAAGCTGGGTATGGCAAACAAACAATACAACCTTCAGTACTGTTTGGATGGTGTTCTAATTACAATGAGATTCACAAATAACTCTAGGAAACAAACAGCAGCATCACGGATTGTCAACTGTGAGAAGCTGCATACAGAATAGCACAGTAAACCATTGATATGTACCATTAAAAAATGACAGGGATATTCCATTTTGAGTGCACACTACTAGCCTATGCCAGTGCATATGAGATATATCTCTCTACATATATATCCATACACATGAAACATTTCCAAGGGTACAGAATAAATTGTCATATTATTTTCCTATAATTTCCATTCATCATCTGTTTCCTCCTTGGCTTCATCATTTGCATTTTATCATTCTTGTTAATCCAATATCCCCTACTTATTTTAATGGTATATAACCAGGACCAGCAGTTATGTAAATGTGTGTTCTGGTAAACCTTGTCAGGAATATTAATTTAGCTGTTCATAACCATGCAAGATGATTGTGTCACGTGTCACGTGTCCTGCTGACAACACTGACAGCAAGAGTGGAGACTTTGCATTAGCAATGAGTTACAGCTACTTGATGGTGAGCATCACAGCACACTCTGCACAGATCATGTGCAGATATCTGTGTCCAATAATAGTGATTGTCTATAATCATATATTTGTGGACAAAGTATCATGAGACCTTTTTGGACAACAGAACTTGCATTAGTTGAGATAGAGGTAAAACGAAGATATCATTTGAAAGTAACCATGTGTGTTTATGTGAAGGACAATAGGATTATACCCTGTTTCCTGTTGACTTCTAACAACAGAAAATGTAACATTTAGGCTAATATGCATAAAATGGATGATCAAAAGGTTTAGATGAAGAGGATGCACCATCAGATAAGATTCATTGGATCATCTTTGTCACAGACTTGCTCATAATTCTCTTGAAGTTAAAATAGTTGGGGCCCATATTTGCCATTCCTGATCTAGTCCCAAGAGTTTAAGGAAGAATCACAATTTTTTGTCAGCCACATTCATAATATTTGCAACTATCCATAGGACCAATAAGAGTCCTTATCCTACTTTGTCCTTTGTAGCACTGTTATGTCATGTTTATTTCCTCACACCTGAGCTCAGGCTTGCATATGTGTAAAAAACAAGTCCATACATTAAAATGCCACATTAACAATGTAAACCAATCATGGTTGTATAAAAAGACTGTACATAAAGATATCTACAAAGTTTCTATAACAAATCTGGCACTATCAACTTGTAACAACTTCTATTACACATGTGGTATTATGCTGGGGGAGAGGGAATTATCACACAGGCAAGACCAGTGTTATCTACTCAAACATCCATTTGCACTAAACACAAAATCATCACCATCCCTATGGTGACTAAAATAAATACCATGTGCTATTTACAACAAATGGTTTTAGAACCTATTACATTCTCACACCATTAACTTTTTAGATTCACAAATACAGGTCTTATTGATATCTTCTCATACTATACACGGGTGATCTGTGACGAGTATCTGGCATGACTAAATCTATTTCAGGTGGATCCTCCACGTCCAGAGTGTAGTAAGCTGGCTGTCACCTAGTGTCTGGGTGGGACTGGGGGTACTGTGGCAGGACGACTGGGTACAGGGGGAGGTCCAGTCATTGTGGGTGGGGCAACATCTGGGGGACCAGGGCGGACAGGGATAGGAGGAGGAGGAAGATTGGGTGGAGGGATAGAAGGTGGCATATTTGAGCTTTGGGATGTATCTAAATCCTGGGGAGCTACATCTGGTGGAAATGAATCCAGCCTGGGTGGAGGTGGGGGTGGTTCAGTGGGGCAGCTGGGTGGAGGTGGTGGGGATCCCTGGGGACAGTCTCCGAGGGGTGTTGGGGAGCCTCCAGCAGGGTAAGATGGACATGTGTCAAGGGCTGGAGGAGTTGGTGGTGGACTGACGTCTGGACATGGAGGATCAGCCATGGGAGGCCTCGTTGATGCATCTGGAGGTCGGACTGGGATAGGAGGGGGTTCGTGAGAGAGAAACCTGGGTATTGCACTTGTATCAAAGGGGTCGGGCTCACTGCTGGTGTCACCTAACAAAGGAGCATCTAAAATATTATGAGCACTTTGCACTGGTGGACCACTGCTATGACTAGATGTTTCTGCCTGAGATCCAACTGTCAGTGGTGGACCATTAGGTACAGGAGGCAGTGGTCTCTCCCCTGTGCTCTGTGGTCGCTGTGGTGGTTTTACTATGAAGGGATCATCTTGGTCTGAGACTGGAGAAATGACAGCACTCTGTATATCCTTTCTGGGAGCTGGTCTGGGTCGGGCAACTGGGGCTGAAGTCACCTCCCCACCAGATTTGTCCGACAACAAGTTCTCCATACTGCGGAACCTTGGCATTGGCTTGGGAGGTGCCTGGCTGCTTGAACTATTGGAGGAGGCAACGGTACCTGCCATGTCCTGGGCAGTCCGGCTTCTAGGGATTGGAGTAGGTGCAGCCAAAGCTGAAGTGGAGGAAGACATGGCTGAAACAGAACAAAAGTAACAGCAGCTACAAAACCTGGTGAAACTGTACAATCAGTGTTGTTCTATTTCTTTGGATTAATTTTTCCCTCACAAGAGGTGTCTATTCTCAAGAAATAATGATTCATTGCTGTTTTCTAGTACCTAAAAACTGATTTGATGTTGAAATCATCATTCCTTATCAAAATTAGTTATTTTAATACCTTATCAGACTGAACAATAGCATAATACATACCTCCACCAGGTGCTGGAGTGGAGCTTGGCATCATGGGTGCTGGTAAATTAGCATTCGCGTTTCCTTGGTTACCACCCATCAGGTTACTTATCAATTTCTGTGCCTCTTCAATACTGCTGGCATGTGTGTGATGTGTTACGTTGGTGGGAAGACCAATAGAGGATATCTACAAAAGGAGGGAGGCCATGCAAGGTTAATAGAACACACACTGGGTTATTGATTAACAGATGAAGATATCAAATCAAATACTGTATTTCCATGCCCCAAAGTTGAGTTTATGTAACTATAAACACTAGTTGGGGAACTACTGAAGGTAGAGATCACACATCTACACTCAGGAACCGTTTCATGGTTTGGTTAACGTTAACATGTGACACTCTTCATGAAACTGTTTGAAATAGCTGGTTAAGATGGTGACAACATGGATGAACAGAAACATAAATCACACAGCATTCTTTGATTCTAGTCACACAAATTCAGAAGTGCAATACACTCTGTGGTCAGATCTAGGAAACAACAGACAGGGAAGATTGACTTACTACACGGGGACCTTTCTTGGCCTTCAGCTTGGCTGAGGGTGGGGGGCGGAGGGGCTGGCGGATCTTGGGGGCCTCTCTCGCTACATGTCTCCCTGGGGAACCTGCCAGGCAGAGACATCAATACTCCTGTCATACTTAAAACTGACCATCATCATTTAAACAGACAATTTGTCTTAAACAAGCCATGGTTGTCAGAGGTGACTAACTGGATGAGATGGTCAGACTCACTGACTTGGTTGAAGAATGTCATTGTATTGGAATTTTGAAGATTAATGTTCACGATGTTTATCATAGATTCTGTGGTCCGGTCTCTATTATTTAAAAACAGACATAATTCAACTGGAATATTACTCAGCACAACATTACAGAACAGTCAAGCAAACAAATATATTCAAAACATTATGGACTGAAAATAAATCCTGACTGAGGCTCACATGTCGATCACTCATCTGTTTACTGGTCAGTGTATGTTCCAAAACAGACTACATATTTACAATGTAATTGGATAAGCATTCAACACCAATCCAACCATATTATGGTCTCTGATGATATGATTCTGTGAAAAGTGACAAAATGATAAAACTGTGAGAAATCTGTTACTGAAGCATCCAACTCAACAGCTGGCTTCTACCCCAGGTTGGGTGTAATACTAACTAAGATTGGTCAAACCTAACTAAGACCATGAAGATCCTTGTACAATCTTGTAGACTCAGATAATTACATCAATGTAGCTTGAACGATAAACTTCATTCCAACAATACAATTTTACAGGTGATATACAGATATTTATTAAAAAAAGATTCCAACATGCTTTCATTCATTACAAATATGATGTCAACATTTAATGGAAAACCATGTGTTTTGTTTATCATGAAAGATAAAAGAGGAGTGAAAATTAGGAGGTATTTCCGAAAGCATATTTCACAACACACAACATATATAAGAGAAACTATAGTAGTAATTTTCAAGTACAACTGAGTTATGAAAAACACTGAATGATAGGCATCCAAAGGAAGATGTGTGACACAGGTCTGAGAGACTCTAATATAGTTTTCACCTGGGGGTGCTTGATTAGCAGATGCTCCTTTAGGTGGTCCCCCTGCAGGGCGCTGTGGTGGTGGAGGCTTAGCAGGTGGGGCTCCGGGTCTCTGTGGAGGTTGTCTGCGAGGCATCTGTAAGCGAATCAATACACATACTTAGTAAAGAGTGTGTACAAAAAGGAAGAGGCATCAAATGAAGTGAGCCTCTGTATAAGCATCATCATTATCAAGGCTCACTTGTGCTGAAATGGGGCTCATGAGTTAGTATGCAGTTAACTTTGAAAAAGTAAACTTGTTAGCCTTGAAATAGGGTCTTATCGATTACTATCATAGAAATCATCAACATCACTAACAAAAACAAACTGTACATTTGAATCCCAACAACTCAAGAATAAACCAAGGTTTCATGTGAAGGATAGAACATGCCTCAAAGGGTTTTGTTTCATAAGTTAAGGGGTCCTAGGTCCTACAGAACAGGACTGAAAGCTCTCTTGCAAATGACTTGGCATCTCAATAGCAGAGATGTTACTGGGCCATCGTCATTTATAGAAAATATAGACACATAGTAAGATGACAAGTTGATAATTATATGTACAACTGAACCCAATAATTTGCTTACAAGCTCACACTTTAGAAGGTGAACATTTAAAACATGTTCACAGCTAGACTACCTCAGGAGATGGAGAACTCCGAAGTCTTGCGCCAGGATCTGGAACAATGAGAGTCTCTGCTCCACCTGATGCCACCCCACCTGGAGCTGCACCACCAGCACCAGGACCAGCTGCTGGGCGGGGTGGTGGTTTGTCAGGACGGGAGGGGGCTGTTGGGGGTCGACTAGGCGGAATTACTGGAGGTCCACTCGGAGGGCCTCCTGGGATGTCAGTTGGTATTTCCTCCTGTACAGCGGGGCTGTTGCGGCCTGTGACAAACAATGAATGTTTGAGTCAGTGGGTGGTTATTTGTGTGAGTGATGAGCAGGTGGATTTTTGAGTGAGTGATGTTTGAATTGCAGTCAATTCATACAGCTCACTAACTGCATTACATATACAATGACAGAAGTTATGATTATCACTAACAATGGGAACAGGTGATATTTTTGTACAAAATGTGGAGGAAGACAGTGTATTCACAATGTAGAAAGCTTGCAAGGCAAGTACAGTAAAAAGATAAATTTCCCAGCATTAGATATTATGGGGAGAAGTGTTGGTCCTAGATCTTCGTAGTTCTCTTAGTGCAAAGATAGACATAAGTTAATGTTAATGTATGACACTTATGACTATCTTCACACTAAGAGAGAGCTTTGAAAATTAGGCCCTGGTCCCAGAGTCCATGATGAATCGTCCTATGATACATAGAACTTGACATACCCTACATCATTAACCGCTAACATATCAAATGGGTTACAGGCACCTAACATACAGAGTGTGTAACTCTGTCTATTGGAGTAACTACGCTGCAGAACGACCTGGGTACTGACCAGAAGATGACGGACTGCTATTAGTGGACAGTGGTGCCAGAGGAGTGGGCAAAGCGGCATCATCTCCAGTGAGCAGGTCGCCCTCATCTGGAACAGGACAAATGGAAAGTCAGCTCATAGTGAAATAGGCTGAAAACATATCACTTAATAATTGCTGGTTGATATTAGCAATATACATATACTCACTAATCAGACTAATTAAACTTCTTCATTTCATCAAAGATATTTCAACAGACATACTAAGATTAACAGTAGGATGATAAATCTCTCAAACAAATCCATGGTTGCTGCACTAAAGGAAATGACATCAGCTCCTGGTTACTATAATCACAGGCTTTAGTCACTTCCTTTCAAAGCAAGAAGGTCTACAACACCATTCTTTATCCTGGCAGCTTTGAACTATTTTGAATCAACTATCATGGTTGACTTGATCCTCACCGTCATCCATGACATAGTCCATGGCAGGCATGCTGAAATCATCTCCCAGCAGGCTGTTGGAGAACTGATTGTAGAGAGCTGTTGTGTTCAGTGCACACATCTTCAGCTCCTTTTCGATGACATCACGCCAGTCTGGAGTGCACAATCGTACTCGAATTGTCTCCCCATTGACCTGGTGCTGGTCCAGAGCCTGGGCCTCAAGGGCAGCGTCCCCACTCTTGTAGATGATCCACATGTCACTCGCAACAAATCTGTGTGAATGGACGATAAATATTCCTGTTACACAACTGGTAATGAAATACATCCATTCTGCTGACATACTGTAAAATGTCACCTTAAGCTATACGAAGAAAACCTAAAAAATGACACCTAAAGATGTGATACATTTTCTTCACATTAGTTCATCTTAGTTCAACACTGACCACAATCTGCTGAACTGATTATTGTTCCAGAGAGAATATTGTAAACTTCCTGTACACACTCAGCAATATTCCACTAAAATGGTGTAAATAATCAAGTCTGGATCAGACAATCCAGTGATCTACAGCATGAGCATAGATCTATGCAACTGGGATAGGATGACACAATTTTGTTCACTGAAAATGTCGGCATGAGTGAGTGAATCTTGTTCATTGTCACAGGCAGTACCATTTAAACAATGGCCATGTGTGCGACTTCATTATCCCTTGTTGATGTTGTTATGCAACCAACCTGACAACAGTGACATCTCCAATCTCAGTGAAGGTGCTGACCACTTGGTCAATAATCTCATCATCAAACTCTGCTCCTGATGCCAGAGACACGATGACAGTGCCATCTGGTGGTCCCTGTTGGGCGACAACTTCATGCATCACCTTCTCCTTGCAAGCCTCGTCAACTGCCAGAACGTCAATGTCCAACAGGGCCAGCACGGGCCTGAATCAGAAACCAAACGCCTTGCACTATGGCTGAGTGAGTGAGTGAGTTTGGTTTTACAACACACGCAGCAAGTTTCCAGCCTTATGGTGGAGGTCTGTAAATAATCGAGTCTGGACCAGACAATCCAGTGATCAACAACATGAGCATCGATCTTCACAATTGGGAACCGATGACGTGTCAACCAAGTCACCAAGCCTGACCACCCGATCTCGTTAGTCGCCTCTTACGACAAGCATAGTCGCCTTTTGTGGCAAGCATGGGTTGGCCTATTCTACCCCGGGACCTTCACAGGTCCCTTGTTCTATGGACATAGGGTGATACTTGTGTGTAGTCCATAGATAACACAGAAAGCATGTTAACCAACAGAAAGATTATCATTTTTCGTGTGCTATGACACCTTCCTAATCATGTCACTAATGCTCTAACTAGTAGACTTATCTAGGATGTCTGCTGCACTAAGAGTATTTCTCTAATGTACAATATAGATTTCTTTGATATCTCTCAAAATAGCAACATTCACTAACTTTATGGATCACAACTTCGTTTAATTAAAATACTGTACTAGCAAACTTCTAAAATGTCATTCAAGAAGCTAAAAATAGCAGCAACACAGAGTGAGTACTATCATCACTAGAGTTGTGTCATATCATCCCATATAAGGCCAGCTTTTTGTAACTGTAATTAAGAGGGGTTTAAAAGAGGAAGGTAACATATCATAGTTGGTGTGATCTTTCATCATCAACACAGAAATGAAGAAAACCATCAGCCCAGGTGGTTGAAATATGCTTAGCCTCTGAAAACATAGTTTCTATAGAAACTCATATCACCATGTAAAATAGAAAATATGCCCTTGTGATGATCCAAATTGAGACTTGCTTCATTTTGGGTTTGTGCATTACAGAAAGGACTGGAGGAAGAGAAACAAGTGTGGTTTGTGGTCTGAGACAGGAAATGTGCAGCTGCTACCTGTGATCAGATGTCTTCAACTCTGCGCGGTCATACAGTATCAACTTCCCCTCACTCCAGCTGGGGTCATCTTCCTCTTCTGCAGCAGAAAACTATGTTATATAACCTTTGGGTTTTCAGTCAAAATAAATTATTTAGAAGCAGTATTTATTACTTATAATATTGGATTTGCGTTTTCAGTAAAGTTTGTAAGACCTTTACATACTCACACACCTGCAGTTTTACCATCTACACACTCACACACCCATCTACCTCCTCACATAAACCTGCAATTTCACCATCTACACCCTCATACACACATGAATTCATGAATTCGCCAACACCCGAGTCTGCAGGTTGGCTTCAGACACTCGACAGGGGAGGGAGGAGGAGTCACCCCACCAAGGGTAAAAGCAAAGAGCACTCCCCTTTGTCTAGTTCCCAACAGTCTCTTCACAGTTGCAGGGAATCTGTCCAAACCTACAGTTAGACGTGCCAGCTGTTCAGGCTAGGCAGTGTCCAGGCAGTGTCCGGGTATACAGTGTAACGAAGTTCGGGCTTTGTTGGACAAGTCCACAATAGAGCATACCACCAGGCAAAGAGAAGGTGGGGTTTTATTCAACGTACTTCATCCTTCCAAAGATGGACGGTGGGTTCCATTACATTCTCAGCCTCAAGGGGTTGAACCAAAGGTTATTAGAGGTTCCATCCTTCAGTGTCCTGCCACCCTGACCAAGTTTGTCTTGGTTATCTGGACAGATGACACTGTTTTCAAATGCATATAATTGATATATCCACTGTTGAAATGTCTGCCTACTTTCAATTTCTCTCACAGGTTCCTAGTTGATTGTGAGTTGGTTTTCCCCCTTACAGTGCTCTTGTTTGATTTCACCTTGTGGGAAGGCTTCTTATTTTTGCAAAGTTTGCGAGGTTTGCATTGATTATCTTGTGAGGTCGGGTCTCAGTTCACTTCCTCCCTTTCAGCTCGCTCCCATAATGCCTCTCACACCTCAGACACACCTGCAGTTTTACCATCCAAATCTTCACACAAAACTACAGTTTTAACATTCATGTCCTCACACACACCTGAAGTTTTAGCCTCTGTACACTCGAACACCTGCTGTTTTACACTACACCCTCATGCACATCTGCTCTTTTACCACCCACACCTTCACACACAACTGCAGTTTTACCATCTACACCATCACACACACCTGCAGTTTTACCATCCAAACCTACATACACACCTGCAGTTTTCCCATCTATACCCTCACACACCTGCTGTTTTACCCCATTCACAACTGCTGTTTCACCACCCACCCCTTCACACACCTGCAGTTTACCATCTACACCCTCATATACACCTGAAGTTTTACCATCCACACCTTCACACACAACTGCAGTTTTACCCTCTACACCCTCACCTGAAGTTTCACCATACACCTACACATCTACACTAAGACAACTGAAGCTGAACATCTTCACTCACGTTCTCTGGGCAGGAGGTGTTTACGCCTCCACAGCACCCTGTCTGTCCATGCTGGTGTGCGAGACTTTTCACTGGTGTCGTAGTCATCACTGAATAGATCATACTTGTAGGTAGGTGCGAAATTGGTCTTCCCCTCACTGAATCCAGCAAACGCCTACACAACAAGACACATGATTCTGGACAAATGTAAATACACATCAATACTGGCTATACCAATGAAAGCTACTGCAATGCAAGCGTTTTCATAAAACTACAATCAAAGAGAAATTAATTCATGATAGGTACACATCAGGCATGTTTAACAAAAAGTTTCTTCCCAAGGAATGTATAAAAACCGTTTGTTTTTTCAAATACAGACTACATTGGGGTTTTACACCAATATTTTAACAATATCATGGCAGGGGACATCGGGAATAGGCTTCCCAAACTGCTCATCCAGGGGAATCTTACCTGGGTTCTCAGCATAATGAGCTGACACATTTAATACTATTGTTCCATAGTGTCCCTGAACTCCCTGAAATATAGCCAGTGATTCCAAACACTTACCTTGCCCTCCGCCCGTTGTACATTAAGCTGGTCATAGTGCTGCAGGGCTGCCCAGTTCTCACTGCGGACGAGGTCCTTCACCTGTTCTATGTCCATGTCAATGCGGTAGTTGAAGTCTCCACACCAGAACACATAGTCATGACTAGAGATGGTCCGGCCCTGCAATACACACTTATCTTACAACATCACAAGACACACTAGTCTTACACTAGACACATGTATAGCCAAGTCGTACACACTGATCTTACACCTAACACACAGGTAATCTAGTCTGCAATACAGACTACTGTCAGTAACACAGGTACAGAAGAAGAAAGATAGGCTGTAACTACATGATAATGTTTGTTGGTTATTTCTTCGAATGGCATTTTAGAAGTTGAGGAGATGAAGAGTGGGGATAATTTTATGGATATGCAACTTCAGTAATCTGTGTGTTTGATGTTTCAACATAGACTCACTGTTATTGTCTACACTTGCTTTCTTCGTTAGGTTGTCAATAACCTGCATGACATTAAGTTTTAACCCTTTCCTGGAGTAGTTGTGAAGCTTGTTCTTGCAATGAATTCTGATACTTTGTTCACATGATGGCATCCAAAGGTTGTCAATTACCGGTCACCTTGATCCGAGGCCTGTGTCTACATACCCCTAAATACAGGGAGTATGGCCAAAAGTGGTCATCTGGTATCTTAACATTAAGTTTTCTATCATTCCTTCTAACACAAACTTGAGAAATACAGAACACTCACTCAATAGTAAGCCAATTTGAACTAGCATTGTCACTAAGGTGACACAATACCACATTATCAAATCAACCTTAAAATGGAATGAAAGAGAACGTCTAACTGAACATGAAGTTAAATGTCAACAAAAACATGACCAGATGACCTTCTCTGTAGTTTTTCAGACACACAAATATTTGCAACATCCACTTTGACCTTGAAATAAATGCCTTAGTGTATGAAATATGCAAAAGTAGTAATAAAGAAATTGCTCATTGAAAAACATTTAAGGGAAGTCTTGAAAGTCTATGAAGAAAATCCAGTGAACCATTCTTAAGATATCTTGCTGATAATCTTAACATGCACTTTAATATGCTGAACAACACTCAAAGAACTACATGTACTTCATTCTTTTGATTGTATTTTATTTCAAAGGCTGCTCCTGTGTGAGTGAGTGAAATTATTTTTACACCGCACTCAGCAATATTCCAGCTATATGGCGGAGGTCTGTAAATAAGTCTGGACCAGACAATCCAGTGATCAACAACATGAGCATCGATCTGCACAATTGGGAAATCATGACATGTGTCAACCAAGTCAGCCAGCCTGACCACCTGATCCCGTTAGCCGCCTCTTACGACAAGCAAAGCCACCTTTTATGGCAAGCATGGGTTGCTGAAGGCCTATTCTACCCCAGGACCTTCACAGGTCAAAGGCTGCTCCTGATGATGAAAAAGGCATTATTTCCATCATGCAACCACACTGTCCAACAACTATCCACAATGTCTGTTGTGTATCAAAAATGCCTTTCATGTAACAATGGCATCTGTCATGTAACCCTGGTGTCTGTCATATAATCATGGTGTCTGTCATGTCACTATAGCATCTTTCATGTAACCAACCCATCTGCCATGTCATTATTGTGCTTGTCATGTAACCATGGTGTGTATCATGTGAACATGGTGTCTGTCATGTAACCATTGTGTCATGTCACCATAGTGCCTGTTATGTAACCATGGTGTCTGTCATGTCACTATAGTGCCTCTCATGTTACCATGGAATCTGTCATGTAACCATGGTGCCTGTGATGTCACTATAGTGCCTATCATGTAACAATACTAACATGGTGTGTCACGTAACCACTGTGTCTGTCACGTAACCATTATATAAGTGCCTGTCATGTCACTATAGAGTCTGTCATGAAACCATGGTGTGTGTCATGCAACTATTGAAAGGACTTACATACATATGGACAGACAGACAAAAAGACGTTGCCGTATACATAGTCCCCCATTCCACATTGCAGTGGGGGACAATAAAATTAATAACAAATGCAAAGGTGACTGAGAACATGACATAAAATACTGGTATAACACAGCTTTCTGGTAGCATAAATACACAAATATTGTCAAAAGGACTGTATGACTATTCCATTCTCCAGCCCCTAGGGCAGTTCTAACATAATCTGACTATGTCCACTCTATAGAACAGATATCATGTACATGGAGATAAAACATACATCAGTCAACTGTAGAAATAGTAAAACCATGCAATGACTGGAAAACTTATGTTTGAAATTACTAGAACAAAACACAAGATTTCTAAAAACAAACCTTTCAACACCTTAACACAACACTAAAATCATCATGAAGTCAACATTTCACATTAATGCAAGCATGGACCTAGATTCTGGACATTGGTGCCAGTGATCTGACCTCTGCATGACTCTGGTGAGCATCTGGTGCTGTAGTTAGTTATACAAGATGTGTGGGCTCCAGGCACACGTCCCGGGGTCAAGCTGTAGGAGTTTGCAGAGAAAATTACGTAAAAGTTGTACAAGGAATGCTTTAGAGCTTGCATTAGTCTGCATTTGTGATCATCATAGGAAACATGAATTTTGACTTGGACATTGAGATTAGAAGCATGCATGTTAGTCGTGACATAATGTTGGAGCAGCAACACAAGATGTCTGACACTTTCCAGCACATACAGACAACCTCCTCACAATCACAACCTCCTACATCCCAATATAAAACAATTGTCTCCAAGACCTTTAAACTATGTTACAGTCATTACCAACTTTCACAAACCAAACGCCACAAAAATACATATAACACCTAGCCTGGCTGTGGCAGTTCCACATGGCTGGCTTAGAACCATAACCATTGATCATGTGTATGTACACTGAGTACATGCAGTCAATGCCCATACATTAGTATGTAGTTAACCATCTGCTATCATCCAGTGTAAGACATTTCCAAACTACTGCAACAAGTACCCTGTATTGACTGATAAAGGTTTGTACGGACTCTGATTTCACAACAGCTAAAGAGCTAAAAGTA
The DNA here is from genome assembly GCF_037392515.1 of Haliotis asinina. NCBI lineage: Eukaryota > Metazoa > Mollusca > Gastropoda > Lepetellida > Haliotidae > Haliotis > Haliotis asinina. Next base: position 41,475,317 of record NC_090293.1, read on the forward strand.
AATGTACAATCAAGTTACACCTACAGCCAAAGAAAATGTGAAAAGTTACGAATAAGAGACACAGATGGTATCATTTCCTCCCAAATGAAACCATGGCAACAAATGGGAGCAGGAAATGACCCATTTAGAATGGAGATTACACTGGAATTTCAAGAGACTGAAAACCAGCTTCAGAATGATTTCACTGACTTTTCAGCCTCTGCCAACATAAGAAAAACAGCATCTTCCAGCTAAGTCAAAAGCCACAGCCAGCATCTGATAAACAGGTTGTACACACTGACACAGTATCGAATGTACACACTTAAACATACCTTCCACAGTGAAAGCATTACAAGGCCTGGTTACTGAACACATGGTTCAGAGACAAGACTGAGCTAGCTGCTAGAAGGGTCAATGTACATAAGATGCATGCACTCTACACATGCTGTGGATATACATACCATACACATATCCTGTAGAGAGAAACATACACATATAGATGGGGAACAATGGTAGGAGGCATGGTATAATATATTTATACACTCAGCAGGTACAACCTGAGCAAGACACCATGAGCTATATTCATCTATACCACCGCTCACTACAAAGCAGATATAACTTCACAACAGGGAGCCGACATCTAGTCCGTCTCGGTTTTCACTAACTAGTACCTCTGTCCCTGGTTATCTCTACTCACATTTATTAAACAGTTTTAGTAAAGGCTGTTTAATTATTTTGTACATTCTTATCAGCTAACAGTAATCATCTAGACGTTTGTTTTAGGGGTTGGATGCACAAAACTTTCAATCATGGAACTGATACCTTTTCCTTGAGTTTCTTGAACAACTAATCACAATTTCTCTCCATCAGCTAAATATGTTATTTTATTGCATTTATATCCATTGCTTCATACCAGTACTAATTTGCTGGTGTGGTTGATTTCTCCTTTCAGAACCTATTATGTGATGCCATTCACCACCAACACATTAGAATCTGCCAGGTGTGATATTACAAATATGTCACATCAAGATTCATTGACGAAAAAACATACACAGCAAAAATGCCTTTGTGTCCTCTCTAACATAAAAATCAATTGCTAGGCCATTCAAAATCAATTCTGACAGTGACTGAAACAATTTACTATTTCCAACAATACCAAATTTATATTTATAAAAAAAAGTAGCCTTGTCTGACTTTTGAGAATCAGCAAATGGTAACCTGAAAACCAATCTGAAAGTAAGTTCAGGTTGTGAATCTTGATTCATTGATGACTATTTCATCCACAGATATTACTATTACCAAGACGACTTTTTAAATATGTTTTCTTGTCTATTTAAGATTTCTTTGAATATCATCATATCTCAAGTTAAAATGTCAGCATGTAAGAACCTTATAAAAGGTTGTTGGGATATCACTTGTCGTTACCAAGCGGTTGCATGTGAGTGGTTTAACCCCTCTGTGAAGTTCCAAAGTATACGGCAGTGCGGCCCAGTTTTCCATCCTCGATATCCGTATATGCATCCAGGGTATAGTGGAGACTTATCGGAATGTATACCCTGGAGATATCGAGGATGCAGTTTTCAAGATCACTTCAGATGTAATTTGAGATGCATGCACATGTTGAAAACTTGACGATAATTGTACAATATCTACAATATCTTATATCACAATACCATACATCAGCCAGCAGAAAATATTAACTTTCCTGAAAATAAAAACCTTCCAAGAAAAACAACCTATCCAGATAAACTGTTTCACAATCCCATGTAACAGTGTGTAGGATGTCAAGTAGTTTGAACACTCCTCTAAACATTGAAATAATACTTACAACCCAGCAGATACATTATTATGAAAAAATAGGGGTTTGTTCAACTTAAACTGAACTCTCCGTAAAAACCTATTTTGACCACATTTTCCAAATTCTTTCCTACTGTTAGAATATTTGGTTTTTAAGCAAACTGAATTTCCATAAATGTACACACTGGCTGATAACCTAACCCTGTTGGTAAGGAAGTAGGGTAAGGATATGTGACATATGGAACTGATGAGGTCAAAGGCTGATGGCTACATGTTTAACCTTTAGCCTGCTGAATTAATTTCAGCATAAGGCGCTGAGAAGAGGGTGGGTGATTTCAAACAGTCGGTGTGTCACTAAATAAGGAACAACTGAAAAAATATTCAGCCCATTAATACTAGATAGAAATATAAACATTATTATCAAAAAATATCCAGACAATTTCAAACGTACAGATATTAATAGCAAGACAAACATAAATAAAGTAAATTTTATTGAATTTGAAAAATATCGACTAAACTATCAAAAAATATTTCATTATGAAGAAAATATTAGACTGGGTACCACACGGCGTGGTGTGCTTGAAGTCAACAATGGCCGTTATTTTCGACTGCGTGCCGAGAAATTCGGCGATCTCATTTTTAATTCGCGGGCGTTTCGTTTTAAGGTATATAAACGTATTGAACATTACATATTTAAAAAGGTGAGAATTAGTACATTCCATACATAATTCATATGACACGTAAATCCGACTCGTTGAATAATTATTGCAAGTTTTATTTGGAGATGTCATTATCCTGCACTCCTGTCGAATGGGTTCGACGATAGCATTGAGAGGATTAAGGAGATAATGACTCAACTATCAGTGCTTCCTAGGACCACGCATTATATACTTCTCTTATGTTGTGTCTCTTGTTTCCAACGTGATATTGTTTATGTACATATTCAGACAAAGAAATTCATTTTACATACATATTTATATGTTTTAACTAATATTTTCAGTCACTATAGAAATACTTGGTTCAAGGAAGTGTATTTACCAACATACTTACTATTAGTACTATAGAATAAGAGTCATTCCAAAGTAAAAGTTATGACATTCAGATCATTTCAGACACCATTTTGCTGATTATTACCATAGAAGCCATTTTCAGTTATCTACAATGAATCATTTCATCACGGGGTTCTAATGAGTGAGTGAGTGAGTGAGTATAGTTTTAAGCCGTTTTTAGCAATAGTCCAGCAAGAGCATAGCAGGGGACACCAGAAATGGACTTCACAACAGAAAACTAATCGTTTGAAATGGAAGCAAAACACGCATATCAGCTACAAAAGCACCCAAGAACGGTCACCGAGAGCAAAAAACGGCAGTCACAGCATCCCAAATGGCATGTCGTGATACTGTTCTTCTTCTTGTTTTTCTTATAAAGTATTTATAGAGTCACACTGAACATATATATATTTTGGTGTTTTATAACGTTGATCACTATCTGTGATTAGCATATCTAAGTGACAGTCTGACTTTCACAATAAAAAGAGTGGAAACTCAATCCACTGATTAGGGGCAGGGACTTCTGTTTCAAATCCACTGCAGGCAAAATATTGAGACTTACAAGAACTAAGACGGACTGATGTTTGTACGATAATTTAAGCGATATTTTTTTTAGTTTTGTTAAATGACGTAAAACTATTTGGATGCATGGAATAATTTGAAGAACATGGAGATGACAACACTGCAGAATAATAAAAGCTTCCTGGTACACACTTTAGTTGAAATTAATAGCAAGTTTATGTTTCCATCTCTGATAAGAACGCAATGGTGTCCGAGTGTTGACTTCTTCTTACACTGAATACACTCAATCCGACATTGACATTTTCAGAACAAACCTTATTTGGTAGAACTAGAGGGACACAAATGTGCAGAATCACAAGCCTAGGGGGAACACTACTGACACTGAGAAGTCTGAACATAGGTTTGAAGCTTAATACAACAGGGGGTTGATCCACCACATCTTATTGTCAAATTTTCAAGATTAGACTCATGGTGACGAAAAACATTAATGACTAAAGCTTATTCACTTCCCCTCACCGCCATCTTTGATGATATTAATGCCTTTTCTGGATGCTATGGCTGCCGTTTAGTGTGCCCAGCAACCTTTCTTGGGCGCTTTTGTAGCAGATACTCAAGTTTTCTGTCCATTTTAAACGATTAGTTTTCCGTTACAGAGGGTTTGTTTTGGTTTAAGAGGATATTGTTGCAGTTTTTGGTGATTTTTGTCCTGTTTTGGTGTATATGAGTTCAGTTTTGATGATTTGTTCACCGTTTGTATGGTAGGCCTGGTACTGAAATCAATCATTTTGAAGAAGATAGAAAACTTACTGTCTACCAAAACATGGCAGGTACTAGTAGGTTGTTGTATTACACTCCTCTCTGAAAGACTTTTTTTCCAAATGGTAATGTGTAGTATATCAGTAAGTATTTTTTTCATATGCCCAGCTCAGGTCTATTGGTAGTGAAGCACAACAGATTTACAGACCTGGCATACTGGAGATGGTGATAAGACCTAAGGTGCACATAGAGACACACCTGGGTTTAGGGTTACAGGTTCTAGATTAGGATCGGTGATATGTAGTGTTCAGGGGCCTGATGGACTAAGAAATCTCATGAAGTACGTTCACACTGACCATGATGAGATACAAATATCATAAACATCTGTGCTATAACTTGAAGTGATAACTTTAAAACTTCCTTAAAAAATAGCTTCCTTTGGTCAACAGTGTTGAACTTGTGGCCACATGAAACATTAATACATCAGCCTTCGATAACTGTCCAGATTTACGTGCATACAACAACGCACATACATAATATAATTAGACAAGACCAATTTTATTTCTTGGTTTACTGATTTTTGTTCTCAGAAAACCTAAAGGCAGGAGGGAAAATAAAAAAATGAAGTGTACATGTGGCAAAAAAAAACCATCTTGTAAGTTTTCATTATTTGCCAATAAAACATTAGGATTTTATTTCTTGAGCAGGAACAATTAATTTTGATTTTCTTGTACTCTTGAAGAAATACGTAAAACACGAAATATAATTGGTCTGGCCTTAGAGAGAATATTAAGCATGCAACCTAAAAATGTATGTTGGCATTACATTCAAGATATGGCTAAAACTTAGTAACAGCAATGAAATGCTAGTATCATAATTAAGGTTAATAATCATTTTCAATGCATATGTGGTTCATTTTAGGTATGTATATCCTGCACATTAGTCTCAGCCAGAGAAATCATATCGGTCAAACTCCCACTAATCTCATATGATCATTTCATAGCTAACACAGCAGTCACAGAGAACTCGTGTCTGTTGAGTCTTGCCCTGTTGTGAGGTGACAGCTTGATGGGAGCAGTCAGTGGTCATTGGGACAAAAGGCATGGATTTGCTTTCATTTGTATTGAAAATAGTGTGTTTAGTTTTACAACTCTTTTAGCAATACTCCAGCAATATCACAGCAGATATGGGCTTCACACATTGTGACAATGTAGGAAGTGGGGTTCAAAATGGATCTTAGAGGAGAATACTCATGAATTAAAGGGTAATCATAATCCTCCATATGTCATATTTGGGATTTCACTTTCTTGGTAAAGTACAAATTCTAGTACTTTTTGGGTTGAGTCCCATCCAGGATTCAAACCCGCACCCTCAGAGTCAGGCACCTAATCGCTAGCACACAAGAAAGTGAAATCCCAAATATGACATATGGTGCACTTTACCACTTTCTAAATGGCATCGTGTAATCATAGCTTTCGGGTGTGGGAGCTGTGCCAATTTACACTTATCAGAGGGGTACACAAAGTACGCAGTCTAGACTACCAGTTGTCCGACTTTCATTGTATAAGTCGCGGTGGCTGAGTGGGCTAGGCGGCTGACTTTGTGTGCTGGCGATTAGGTGCCTGACTCTGAGGGTGCGGGTTCGAATCCTGGATGGGACTCAACCCAAAAAGTACTAGAATTTGTATTTTACCAAGAAGGTGAAATCCCAAATATGACACATGGTGCATTTGACGACTTTCTAAATGGCATCGTGTAATCACAATCATAATCCTGATCAGCACTGAACACTTCTAATTGACATGCTACTGAAAATCAGGTAAATTTAGTAAAGGGACCTTATCACTGAGTTCAAGACTACTGCACTTGCATAGCTACAGATGTTTGTCTCCAAATGAGAATGAACAATTCTACATCTGAAAATAAGAAATAATCTACTGTCAATACCGCAGATGGTAATACCCTGCATCCAACAAAATCTGTTGTTTGTCATTTATATATTTCTTTCAGTGGATGAAGGTGTTTAAGGAACTATCATGTTGCCATGTGTACGCGATGGCATCTTACGTTCAATTTCAAACAAGAGCATGTCTGTATGAATCAACAAACAAAAACACAGCTGTGATCAACATGTGTTCAGACACCACATACTTTTAAAAAGTATAGAAGGGAACCTCAAACACTTTTCATAAAGCAACAAACTTCCTCTATAAAGTATATATCAGATGTACAGTGGCTATTATAAGCAGCATTGACTAGCAGCACACGAAACCAAATCCAGGCCACTTCAAAATTATCTTTTGACCCCAACCATCCAACCCCCCTACAGAAGGACAACGGTGAAGCACTTACCATTGGGAACATCATCTTGCGCATAATCTCATGATAGTCAGCGTTTCGTTCATTGACCTGAGATTGGCCTGCTGCCAAATGAGCACACACAAAGCACACTGACGTGCTGTGGACTAACATACGTATGGCCACACCACCCTTGTTGCCGGCAGCTCCCCCTAGACCAGTCTTCACCTTCTCTATAGCCACATCTCTGCAAGGCCAAAAGTCTCATTACTACATAGCAAATACTTCAGAGATTTATCAAGATCAAAGCTGGGAGACCACCACAAAACCGTTACTTTCTTCAAAATGGTCAGTGAAGTACAAACCACACTGACAAAGCCAGAACATTAGGCACTACAATTTCACATGAATCAGGAATTCAATTTGAGATGTTTAAAAGAAATCTGCTGCAGACTTAGCCAATATAGAAAGGTCAAGATGTATTCCTCTACTCACTTCATGACAATCCTAACAAAATGTGTTCTGTGTTTAAGTATTGCGTTGGGATAAAGGACTGTGAACGTTAATGCAACATATTTCACCATCAACAAGATTCGTTTTTAGTATATAGGATGAGGGGGCATGGACAGGAGTCATCTTATGCACAGAGTATGTCCACCTATGTTTTTATGAAGCTATTCCAAATTCTACATATATCAGAAAACATGCCTCCAAAACTGAGAAGTGTTTTCTCTAACATACATGTATATACAGTCAATCAAGGATAATTACAATATAGATGATCAATGAATGAAGCTACAGAAAAATGATGAAGCTCTTGTAAAATCAATTTAATGACAGTAACTATAAATAGATTCAACCCCTCTTCCTTCATAGGCCTGGTGGCCATGTGGAAGAGCGTATGCCTACAAATCTGAGAGCTGCAGTTCCCATCTTTCTAAGGAAAACATTTGCGCTTTGAGCTTAATCTTGAACAATATTTTTCAATTGATTTCAAACACTCATATATCATTTGAATGTTGTTGTTCATATAGAGTCAGGAAAAGATGATTGCAAAAAGTAAAACCTGGGAAGAGGTCTTACTACCTAAAAGTAAAACCTGTCCCTACAAAACAAAAACCTCAAATGTGGTTATTCTGTGAAAACAAGAGATGACCTAACATACAGTGAGAAGAACAATTCAGGTTTATATTGCTGATGAAAGCAGGTTCCTCAGTACTGCTCTATCGCTAAAAAATTCTTTCACATATTTATTTAATTTTCAGAAGGGATATATACCTTCATTTGATACGTGTTTGCAAGTAATGGTTAGAGTTTTGTGACTATAAAAATGTTATTGGGGTGTATTTGAGGTGCATGAAAAGTACGACATATCTCCAATCTGACCTGATCTGCCATTGAAATCCTACAGTGCGTTGTTTGAGTGTTTCTACTTAATGGACTAAAACATTTCTTACACATACACCTTCAATTTTTATGAGGGGAATAAACCATCAGATGAAAGGTGTTTGCAAGTATAGTGATGGGTTTATACTTTCAGAAAAATTGTTAGGATGTATTTGATGTGTGTGATCTAATCTGCGATTGATGCTTGTGATGCTTGAGAGTTATAGTTCTTAAACTTCTTTCTTTTCTGGCTGATCTTCATATTTGACAAAACTGGAAAGATGTTTGCAAAGCTTTGTGATCATTTGAAACGTTTTGTTTTTCAGGAATGTTTGTCAGAGTCAGTTAACATTCTGTCCTTGTCCATGCCATTCCCCACATGCAATAACATATCTAAATCAATCACTAATGTAAACAGTGTCTCAAAATAAAAATAAAATAAAACATGTGCCCTAAGAGGGATAATCTACCTGTTAGAGTCTCCCTGGTTCTACCAATAGTTTTGCATTCTTTAACATGAGTGGGGAGGGTTGGCTGTGGTGTATCATTTATTCTTTCATTCATTCACATATGTATTTCTTTCTCTTGTTCTTTTTCCATATTTGTTTCATTCATACATTCATTGTAAAGATCCAACTGAAACAATAAACTGGCTGAAGTACTTTTAAACACAGCCAAAGTTCCACTGGGCATGAACCAAGTCACTGTGTGCATTGGGACATGAAGAGGCGCATGTCATTTAGTACAAATGGTAAAGAACCAAGCAAGTGGCCTATCCCTGTTGTAAATTATCTACTAACTCAGACTAACTGTCTGTGATGTCTTTATTCATCGTTAAAATATTTTCTGCATGAGTTATGCCAGTTTCCTTGCTACATAAGTACACGTGTTTGGTGAAAGCCAGAAGCATCTCTCCACGACACTGGTGGGTAAGGAAGCTGCAGGTGACAGGAGGAGGAAAATCCACATCAGAATAGGTCTATAGAAAGGTGCCAAAGGTGAATCTAGTGACACCTCAGTACCTCAGTCAGTGCCAGGGGAATAAACAAATATTTTCCATTTCCAACGAAGGTCCTTCAATGTACTGCTACTTCAATGTACTGATAAAGACTAACAGAGCTCTAACAAGGGCAAGCATTAGTTGATCTATACAATGATCAAAGAAACCTGTAGGCTTATAAACATGTGGTCATATCAATCGGGACTTTGAGTCATCACATTGGAGTCCAACCTGCAACGTTGGGTTTTCAAGGAGTGACAAGGCAATAAGTGCTTTCTGAGCTGTGGATTTTAAGGATACAGAGGCAGGTGGATTGTACAGAGCCAAAATAGGATGATGAAGGACGGTATTCTTGTACCATGAATATGCAGAGGTCAGAGTAACTTAAATGGCATGATCATGAGCAGCACAGAATTGATGGCTGCTAAATATGTGACAAAGTATTACCCCTGAGATGATGAAAGACCAGTAATATGTTGTGGCATATCAAGCTTTCTCCCTCTTATTGGACACAGAGTAGGACAAAATTATCTCACTCGGGATTTCAATAAATGAGCTTTAAATAAAAACTTAAACCATGTTTAGTGCTTAGTACTAACCTAATGAAAGGTGCAAGGTGTGGCCTGATGAAAACATAGAGGACCACGCCCACCAGCTGTATGTGGGTCAGCTGTACATATTTGTTGTCTCGTGATATCGTCTTGAGTAAATCCCTCTGCCACTCACGGGCATTTGAAGTGCTGCAATATAATTGTATCACTGGTTCAATTTTGTAAACACAACAAATGCAGCAATGGAAACTAGTCTTACAAATGTAACAACATTTTCTCACCATACACTATATGATGTAGTACACTATTTTATCACAGTTCCTGATGTAAAATGGCTCATAATGGTGTATATATTCTAACCTAATAACTATGCAAAACAAAAACTGCCTCTTCTTCCTTGACATTTTCAACATAGGAGTTGAGATAAAACTGATGCTGATTTAAATAAAGCCTTCTACCATTAAGGACTGACTGCTTGAATCATTTATGATGTGATGATTCCTGTTCATGCACTGTGCTTATTGACAACTTTTATCAAAGCAGCCATGTCAAGATATGTGATTATTTTCACATTAAATATGATTCTTATTAGATGCTATGAATGTTTCAGTCACCAAAGTGAACTTCTACATGTTACTTTTATATGAATCACATCACTGGCCTGTGCCCAACAGAGATACAAGCAAGGGACACTGTGTAGGAAAAATGACTTATCAGATTATAAATTCCTTACCTTGCACTCATGATGTTGCTTGCATTCAAGTCTACTATTTCTTCAAACCCTACTGCATAAATGTCCACAGGCTTCTCATAATCAACTGACTCATCTTCCAAGGTGCCTACAAATAACAAACCATGTTACTTACATCATCTTGATACTAAACATACTTAGCAGAAAAAAGAATGCAACTGTTTTCTGGTCATGTTTTCAGATAGAAAACATAAACATAAACGCATAAGTTTATGAAATTTCATGTTTTCGAAACTTGCATTTCTTTTCTGTTTAAACTGTGTCACAATCAAAACTTGCCTGGTTTTGCCTTCTTGTGTGCATCTAAGAGCCAGTCACTGACAGACTGGTGTTTAAATGCGACACTGCGGAAATGCTTGCCTCCATTCACATTCCAGGTTCCCACACAGACTCTGAGTGGTGTGGGCTTGGTGTACTCCTTGTATCTCTGCACCATGCTGTACAGGATGTTCGGGGCAACTGCAACACACCACCACACTACAGCCTCACCCTTGCAATCAAACAACAAAATAAGAGCAGGTTCTGTGCTTATAAACATCCAGATCTATCAACTAAACAGCTAAATTGTGGAGGAGGGGAGAGGAAACATATGCTCCTCTGGGAAAACTACGAGGGGCACTCTGGCCACATTGCATAAATGGGTACCCAAGAAGCAAATGTATAGACCATCATGCGTAACTCTTAGTAGCGCCTTTGAAAGTACCATTCAGTCACGGTAATAATGTAACACCTGAGAATAGCATCGTGTTGGATCCCAGGTGGAAAAATTAACATTATTCTTATCGTTCTTATTATTGTACAGTGCAAGGATGATAGTTGTGTACATACCATGAAGACATCGAGGACTCAGCAAGGACCTGGCCTTGTCTGCTAGTTCTCCATATAAAGAGCTGCCTAGCAACAGGATATCAATGGCTTCCTGTTTACTGTTATCAAGGAAGTTGTTCTGTATGGTCCGAGTTGCTGATCTAGCGGCATCAGAGTACTGTGAAAGTAGCAGGACAGAATGTGACAACATCTTTTCCTCATCTCGTAGTGAATGCAAACAAATACAGATGACACCAAATTGGGTACTGAGCCAATACATCAATCCATTCAGATGGCACCATCACATTCTTCCTGACACAATCACAGTGGCCTGTCTGCCAAATTATTTTGGAATATGCTCCCTATCTGAGGACTCATCTTTTTGAAGTAATCTGGATAACGGACCATAATGTTGCTTACAATTTTCCATTACTTGACTAGTACAGGCTAAACAGATCCCGAAAGAAGGTACTATGAACATAAACATTAGGTAATCGTATCTAGTGAAAGGATAGTATCTCATTAAGGATTGACTTGGGATCATAGAAAGTACATCTACTATGACAGTACCATTGTCTTTTGCAGTGATACTGTACATGCCTTGATAACACAATAACCTGAGACTGAGAGTATGTTCAGGCATTACCTTAGATCTGCCACCACCAAGTGCCCCTGTTCCAGCATAGATCTTGCTAACATGGTCACCATTGAGACCCCAGATCTGCTTGTACACCTCTTGAAACCTTGACAGCATCTGTGGCTTGTTGGCAAGTCCGAGATTCTCAATCTGCTTCGGCAGGATCTGAGGGAAAATTTCAACAAAGTTAATGAGTGAGCTGCCATTTAATTGTCAATATCTAAGCAATATCACAAAAGTGAACAAATATCATGAACTGAACCAGAGACTGCAAATGCTCTAACCACAAGGTCACCCCACAATTCACCAGGAACTGGTAATTACAACAGTCACCCAAGTTATGTAACCATCTAGGATCTGATCATACATTCCCAGCCACACAGGCCTGACTTACATCCATCCCAATCATGGTCTGTACAGAGTTAGTTCGGTCCAGGCAATCCACACAGTTGGTCCGGATGGTCCCCGTCTGTTGTCTACAAAACACACAACACATACATGTAACATTGAACATACAGTGAGTGAGTGAGTGAGGTTAGTTCTACCACACTTTCAGCAATATTCCAGCAATATCATGACATGGACAATAGAAATGGGATTCACACACTGTACACAAGTGGGGATTTGAACCCGGGTACTCGGTGTGACAAGGGAAGGCTTTTACCACCAGGCTACCAAAACGTCCCCACAACATACAAAAACACTTGCAACAGAGATCACAAAATATACAATGTCCGACAAAGACAGTTAAGTATGAGGTAAACAAGACAACAGTCAGGAGACATACCTCTTGATTCCTGATTTCTCAGAGTAGAAAAACTCAAAGTTGTGAACATGTTTGATTATTCTGCTCTTGAGCTTTTCCAGGTTTTTAAGATTGCCTCTGACTTCTGAGTGGTAATCGAACTCAAAGTATGGTGTGTCCTGACTGTGCACAGAGGCTTTGTGGTGGTTCTGGGAGATGAACAAATAAACATTAATTATCCTGGATGAACTGTTCCTGATCAGCTGCTAAAACCTACCTACCACAGCTTATCTACAACAAACTGAAACCTATCTATCAATATGTACAACTTTCGAGTCTTGAAATGTTATCCTGCCAATAACCAATGCAGGTCCTCCACTGATAGCCAAGATTCAATAATGACAACAGCAGAGCCAGTTTACACACAAACATATTTTGGCAAATACTGTCGAGATAAATCAGGCTAATACATTATGTGAGTTTCATATGTTTTCTGTGCCTATTATTTTTTACATGCTGAATGAATTTGATAAAAAACATTACTATTTAGGTATACGTAGGCATGGTAAGAAATGAAGGGACATATTATGCCTAAAGTTCATTCAAATCAATATGTCCCTGATAATGATTTGTGACTGTAATTCTACCTTTTATCACATTCATCTATGATGCCAAATTAAATACAATATCAAAGTATAATGTGCTTCATCTGTTAATGTCATTTTGTTGCCAATAAGCTTCAATGTGTATCTACCTGATAAGCTTGACTGAGCATCTTCTCCCCTTCCTTGCATCCCAGGAGATTGACAAGGACCTGGTCACCATACTGCTTCTTGATCATCTGCAGGTGGCGGTCATAGGATGGAGCAGACGCCTCATACCCACGCGACATGTGGATTTTGTGAGAGCCAACCTGCAAGTAATGGTATTGTATGCCTATGTTCAGTGAAAACAAAAAAATGTACTTGTTCAAATTCAGGTTACTTTGTAGATGGCTGTCAAGTGAAACGACCAACTAGGCTGAATAACAAGCACAACAATATCAGAATATAATTCTTGAATTTTATATTTCTTGTAGGTGAAACTCAAAGTTGGCAATAATCCAGCATTACAACAGTGGAACATAATATTCATACACATATATGTTTACTATATTTTGACAAGCCAAACCAGTATATTTTTGCATGAGCAATTATATAAGGGTTTGTGTTATGACATGACTGACCAGGCAACATATTGCGGGTATCCATTCCCTATCAGTCAGCTTTTATGTCCAGTCAGTATAACACAGGGACAGTACTTCTTGGAATCACCAAAAGTCTGTCCTGAGAGGAAAGTGTTCCTGGACTCACCTGTATCCCTGTCTGTTCCCAGAACAAGGGCACTGATCCTCTAGTCTGGATGAAAGAGCTCACTTGGTCATCTAGAAATATCACCTGATGGACAGAAAGAGTAAATATGACTGTCTGCAGCAGTAGCTCCACTAAGGCTTACATTAAAGCAGCATGTCAAAATAGAATTGGGTCCAAGCAAAGCAGACAAACAAACCATCAACTAACAATACACAGAAAATGTTGATTCAAACATTCAGACATCTACTGCTGTACCTGTTCAGTTTCACAGAAGTTGGCCACATGCCCGTCATCATTGGTTCCCCGGACGTTAAAGCGAGTGCCTGCCCTCTCGCAGCTAAGGCGAGTGATCAGACAGGCTTTGGCCTGGCGATGTGCAGCATAGATGGTGCGAATCTCCACCCCACCACACATGATCTTCAGCAGCCACTGACCACAGTCTATGCTGTACCTCTGCAGGTGCACATGCAGCATCCGGTTCCTGGAACACAATCACAGCTGAGATAAAGAAACAATGTCATGTTTTCTTGACAATATTTTTTTCTATGACATTATATATATACGCCATATGAACTCACCTTAGCTTCCTATTGATACCATTAAAGACTTACTATCTTTTACAACTTGCCTGAAGTTGGTAGTTAAAACTTAAAGGCAAATAGCTTCCAAACAGGAAACGTGGCACATATGGAATGCAAACGAATGCTCTGTACATCGAAAACTGTCACATGCGATGTTGTGAGTGTTTGCCGAACTGGCCTCAATCACAAGTTGTGTTACAGGATGTTCACATAAGAGTGTTCCTGGAGACATAACTCTATGGAGTTCACTTAAAATAAAGCTTGGTCAGAAGAATGTGTGTGAGTCGATTTAATGCAACGCTGCATCAATTCATTCAAACTTTATATTTTCATGTTGTAATGTTACTATGTAAATTGTTTTCGAAATAAATTATATGGTAGCTTCGGTGGGAGTTGATAGTATTAATGAGAGAAATGCAATACTTGATTTTTAGTGAAGTGTGGCGTAATAGTGTGTAAATGTGTAATAAGTAAACACTGAACTACGTCACTGATACGGAAAGCATAGTTCTATCCACTCAGCTCAAGCAGCATGTCATGATGAAGGCCATGAACTTCCACATGCAACTTTGTACAGTGATATTAAGACATTAGTGGTATACCGTTGAAAAGAACCAAACTTCCACTATGACGGACTATGTTGGTTGACTGTTCATAACAAATTTTTAGCAAAACATTTGAGAATATAACATACAACAGAAAGACAAAGTCATCTGTATCTCCCACAATGTAAAACTACTTTTCTTGAGTATGTCTACTAGTTTTGATGATGTCAGATGTTTTGGTGTGTATGTGGCAGAACAGAAGGAGAGAATTGAAAGGTTTTTAAGTTCTGCTCCAGAAAGGAACACTACCACCAAATTCAGTTGAAGCCAAACTGGTTGGCATCAAAGCACAAAACACATTTCATTCAGAAATCCAAAAGTACCAACATGTACCAGCACACCACCAGACAAAGTGTGCCAAGTTTGGTGAAGAAATGTGATCAGTTTTTAGCTCTGCACTGGAAATAGCAGTATCACTAATTTCAGTCAAAGTTAAACTTGCTGCCATGGAAACATGAAAAATATTTTAGTCAGAATTTCCAAACAACAAAAAGGCACCAGAACACCACTGGACCTATCCATGTGCCTGGTTTGGCTTAGAAATAGTAAACAATTGTAAAGTTCTGCTCCAGAAAAGAGCAAACCCACCAAATTCAGTCAAAGTCAAACTTGCTGCCATGGAAATGCAGAAATATGTTTTATTCAGAAATCCAAAACTACTAAAAAGGCACCAGTACACAACAAGATCTATCTATCTGCCAAGTTTGGTGAAGAAATAGTGAATGTTTTTTAAGTGTGCTCAGGAAAAGAGCACACACATCAAATTCTGGCCAATCAAACTTGTTCCTATGTAAATGCAAAAAATATTCTATTCAGAAATCCAAAACTACCAAGAGGCACCAGTACACCACCAGATCAATCTATGTGACAAGTTTGGTGAAGAAATAGTGAATAGTTTTGAAGTTCTGGTCTGGAAAGTGTTCTGGTTAGGAATTTGCCATGACAAACGATGTAAGAAATCCCCTGTGAACCAGCAAAACAGAACAAAGACAAGTCTAAAACATTCAAATTTTGTAATATTATGCAAAGAGAGCAAGGTATACAAAGTCACAAGTCAATTTCACAATACCGATTTCATATACAATACAAGTGAGACAAAATCTAAGGCAATGGGTCACCAATATATAATATAGCTAACTCACTAAAGTCTTAGTGCCAGAGAAAAACAGTTATGCAGAATGCAAACACAGCGATCAGTCTGACAGCAGCTAATGTGGATTCAGGCATTGTTGGATTTGTTGGCGATGTAAACTAAAGTGAATGTCCATGTCTCAACACGGCAACTAGCCTTTATATATATATTCAGTCATTTCCCGAAAGTTCGGGCACATACAACCATCACCAACACTGTAGAATGCTCTAGCAGTCTCACAGAAGTAACAAATAGAAAACCAAGCGCAGATAATTTCCAGAAAACCTGCTGCCAGAATCCTAAAAGTGTTGACCATCTATTATACAAAATGTGACCCATCACAATTATTATTCAAAACACTAAACATTGTGACCCAATAATATTTATTTCTTAATAAATAACAAAATATACAGAAAATACACACTCGTAACAAAAGGACAAACATGCACAGACGGACATACGGACGGATGGAGCGCCTTTTAATACCCAAATGCATTGTGAGAGATAACAAAAATACGTTAGACAGTAAATGGAATATTCTTGTACAACATCAATAGAATTTAAAGAAATGCTGGTCTGTTTGTTGCAATATGACCCAGTTAACAAATATTCCACCAATATTGTTTCAGTCTATAAATATTCATGCCTGGACCAGACAAACGATTGGTTGATAGCAATAACATCAGTCTATGCATCTAGGACACAATCAACCAAGTCAGTGACCACTGATCCTCTCAGCCTTCCATGCCAAGCAATGGTTAGACTATCTGTGGCTGCTCATCATTCTAGGTGTGTTATCAGAGTGCATATGACGACATATGCTGCCACTGAACTGTTCAGCAGCAGCAATCTAAGCCTTGGTAAGATTATTCCTGCACATGTTCTTTAAACCGTGTCAACAACTTGTCTTCCATCCATGGTGAATATAACGGATAATGTTCCCCTAAGCACTACACCACTGTTCAGATAATGTATCGTCTGCTGTTTGAGCACAGAAGTGGGACTTCTACACACAGAAGTGGGTCGGCTGGGAACTCATGATGAAACTAACGTGTGTAAAAACGGAGGCGAGCCGGCATATGAGAATGCTGAGAGTGGTAGAGTGATGCCATGTAAAATAAGAAGAATAAAGATGCTAATGAGAATCAACAACCACTACTCACCAGAAGAATCTGTTGTCAGTCTCTGTGTCCTGCTGCTGTTTTCTCTGTGCACACAGACTGAGGTCCCAGGGGGTGCCTGTCTGAGACCAAGAGAAATAGAAGGTTCCAGATGACAGCAGTTTGCGAAGCTCCACAATCCTTTCCTCGTCCGTGGGCTCATTGCGTAACGACACAAACTGAACACTGGTCACCTTGAACACTTCTGATTCTGCAATCTTCCCCACAGAGAGACAACCCGACACCATCACCAGGTACATGATCTTCTCTCGACCTGTCAATCATCAAGGAACTAGGACTGTTATAGTTTGAACCAGAATGGCAAATTGCCTTATAAGCAATATGATCTCCATGTCTGGTGTGCATAAGGTACTAATTTATACCTTTGCTCTACAAAGCTATCCAGTCACAACAACCAAGTTCAGGATATGGTGTAGGAAATATAACTATCATGCTTCTAAGATCATTTGTGGAACAGAGCCCCAAGACGTTTGACATATATCAGAAAAACTTTACAAACATAATTGCTACCACTGATTCAGAAAGCTATGTAATTTTAATCCTTTAGAAAAACAATTTGGGAACAAATCAAAATACTAACAATTCTGTGAATCAAATAACAAATGTGGACTTCATTATCTTGCATAAATATTAATCAGAGTTCAAAGAGCTCGACACAACTTTACACAATGTTCTACTGAACACACAGGTATATTTCCCTGTACATGACTTTGAGGGGCAATAGTAAAACCCCACACATAGGGCAGGTGCTTGGGTGTTCATATGTCTGTATATACCTAAGTTAACACCAAGGACTCCCAGACAACCATAGGCATCCAACACCTTGGTATACTGCTTCCTGATAGTGTCCATCTCTGCTGAGGCTGAAACAAACACAGTTAGTGTATGACAGCAGTTCATTCAGCACACTGTAATGACAACTTGTCTGTAAATAATAAGTCTGTACAGGTACTGATATAATGAGCAATGCGATACATGGACCATCCGAGAGTGCAAGTCAGGCCTACCAATCTCTGTACATGCCTCTTATGACAATCATGGGTTGCAAAAGACTAATGGCTGACACACATAGAAATACACTATAGTTTATTCAGATTAGTGCAGATGTTGAAACACACATGGATAGTGTAGTACTTGAGCTCATCCAGCAGAAGCTACATACTTAGTCTTACAGACTAAATCACACATGCTAAATGAAGTAAATGTCAACCAGTTTCACGCTACATTCAAGACCACTTATCTTCATCGTTCATGTGGAGGAAATTTGCCATTGATTGCAGAGCATAGTTTTACGACACCCTTAGTATTTTACCCATATAGGGAGGTGAATTCATAGCAAAGGTAGAACCATACTTTCTGAGAAAGAGGGAAAGAGTAAATAAACAAAATGAAATTTATGATATAAAGACTAAACTTTAAAGCTTGCAAATCTACGGAACAGTAATAGGGCCATGGTGAAAATTTGTTTGTGTGCACCATCTCCTACGTAGGACAAACTATCTCTTCTGTAGGACGTCATATCTCCTATGTGCGTGTATGTGCGTGTGTGTGCATGTGTGTTTCTGTGTCTGTCTGTGTCTGTGTGTCTCTATGTGTGTCTCTATGTGTGTCTGTGTGTCTATTACGTTTGGGTGACGTGGACCTTGATCTAATTGCTGTCTTCATATGAGGCTAGGTTGGATCAGACATTACGCTCATTTGCAGTTTGTTTTTCATAATTGTTTACCAGTTGACTTGACTCGACACACACACATGGAAACCGAGAAAATAATAAATCACAAAAACCTGTAGCGAGCAAAAAGCACCACTTAAGCTTCTGACTGATATATCCACCAAGTTTTGCAGAAAAAAATTGACTAGTTTTTGAGTTCTGCTCCAGAAACGAAACACACGTCCCACTTTTGAGACTGTCTGAAACATTTCCATGAAAACCGAGAAAATAATAAATCACAAAAACCTGTACTTAGCTAAAGGCACAACTTTAGGTTCTGCCTGATATATCTACCAAGTTTTGCAGAAAAATATTGAACAGTTTTTGAGCTCTGCTCCGAAAAAAAAGCCCATCCCTCCATTTTGAGACTAAGTCCGTAACATTTCCATGGAAACTGAGAAAATAATAAATCACAAAAACACCTGTACATAGCAAAAGGCGCCACGTTAGGTTCTGCCTGATATGTCTACCAAGTTTTGCAGAAAAATATTGAACGGTTTTTGAGTTCTGCTCCGGAAACGAAGCCCACCCGACTATAAGACTAACACCAAAATGTTCCATGGAAAAACAAAAAAAATAAAAATGCCCAAAATCTGTAAATAGCAAAAGGCACGAGCATAGGCTAAGGTTACTATATCTATCAAGTTTGGTAAAAAAATATTGAATAGTTTCTGAGTTATGCTCCGGAAACAAAACGATTACGGGCAGACGGATGGACAGATGAGGCGTCGACTATATTCCCCCACATTACATGCCGGGGGGATAAAAAGGTAAAAGATTGGCACTATAAATGTTTGTACAAGTATAAGGGAGTAAGCATGTATAGACTACCACCGACAGACACGTCTGTGCACACAGATTATGACTAATGTGCAACGACCTCTGAAATACCAAGCACATAATAGAAAAATGTAACAAAGTGCAACATGTAACAGTGAACTAACTGCAACAGGTAACAACAGGGCAGACTGAACAGGAGGCAGTAAAGGACAACAGTCTGTCCAAAACATGAAAGTAATAAGCAACAAGTATACTACCCATCAAAATCTAGACTCACTTAAAACACCCACTATATGTTATATATGTATACATAGTTACAACGAAGATGAATTTCTCTACCAACTTGGGGGAAACAACTGTGGCACGAGGATGATTCATCAAATTGCTGAAAAGCATGTGCAAGTATCGTGCATGTGAACTGCTGCGTTTTGGTGTAAAGTTTTGATAAGAATTTGTCATTTTTCACCAAATTCAATCATTTGTTGAACGCATGACAATAATCTTGTCAATGTTACGAATTTGTTTTAATATGCATCAGTTCATGTGTAAACAATACCTTAAAACAGTTTGGAATATTTTGCAAAATCTAGTTCAGACAGTTGACTGAAGTATGCAAATACATTTACACTACATTTACACTAGCCTTTAACTTTTGATGGGTAGTATAGTTGAACACAAGAGTCTGATGGTGAAGGAAACAGTGGACTATAGAGTAAATGAAGCACATGATAGTAGACGCCAATGATAAATATAACACATAACTGTAGACACTAAACGTAATGAAACATATGGCTGTAAACTCTAAAACACTGACTGAAACAGTCAAAAAGGAAATGGTTTCAGTGTCTTGGGGAACTAAGTTGACCATTTCAGATTAATGTATGTTATCATATATCAAGCAGGAGATACTAAGTCCTACATAGGTGGTAATAAGTCCTACGTAGGTGATAATAAGTCCTATGTAGGTGATAGTAAGTCCTACATAGGAGATACTAAGTCCTAAGTAGGAGATACGAAGTCCTACGTAGGAGATACTAAGTCCTACGTAGGCGATACTAAGTAATATGGTGGTGGTAGGTCAGTTATTTTGTACATTAATTTGAAGGGGGGTCATTCACTTAACTCCAGAAAAATCATCATCACCACATCTCCACATCCCATCCATAAATTATAAACAGTCCCTTAATGCAATTGTAGCAGAATTAATTAAGATGAGAACTGTGACTTATTGCAAGGCAAGATAACATTCTCAAGCCATGATGGTCTCCCTATGTGCACCTTTCACAACCGCCTTATCTGAGCTATGCATTTTGTTTAACATGTTGTAACATGTTTAATGTATGCTTCAGCTTAAAATACAGCATTTCTGCTTTATTGTTACTTCATCATAGCCAAACTTTATGATTATTATTAATGAGGATTATACTTAAAGGTCACATGCAATCCAAAAATCAAACATAATTAAAACACAATTATCACTTATTCATGACATCTAATATGCATTGCTGATTATGAAAAAATAAATAAACAAAATTATAGGTGTACAATCGCAAATCAAAAGAGCAGTATTTTGTACTTGGGTCTAATATGCTTGAAACGAAGGACTCAGGATACCAAACCCAGTCAGAGCCGTTGGATGTGCAATCAAGGGTAACGAAATCTTTTCATTGGGTGGTTCATTTGCCAATACACTTAGCTGACTCCCTGTTTATGGCGTATAAGCCCAACAGGTGTTAATTTAAAATTGCATGTGGTCAATGACTGAAGTTGTGCATTGCATATTGTCATTAGCAGACAGGCAGGCAGACATATAGGTGTCAATAAACCAGACATTGAGTTTTCTCTGTGACTGAGTCTGATTATCACAATCAACATGTTTTTTAGGCATGGAGTAGCTTATTTACTTGTTTGTATACACAACCATGATTAGACTACTGATCATGACCTCATACTCTGGGCATGCATACTGTTTCAAGCTCTCCAAACATAATCGCTGCACATGCTTTTGGGAACAGCGCAGCATAGCTGTTGAAACCACTTTTTCCCCCAGCCCTGGAGAAAATTAGTGAATTGATTGAACTCTGATTTTGTGGACTTTTTTTCATCAAGTTTTTTACAACTTTATAGGATGAATTAGCATTTTTGATGATTTGTTTCAGTAAGTGCAAACTTGTGTTTTGTGTTGCATTTGACCTTTAAAAATGTAAGCATTCCACATGTTTACATAAAAAAAAATCCTCAGATTTTTAGAAGATTGCCAATATTTCTTTTCAAAAGGAAAAATAAATATATGATGTCTCGATCCATGAAACATTCAACAAAACCAGTCTGGACTAATCATGCTAATCAATGTTAAATCCCACCATCCATCAGGACCATCTGAATATACAGTCTTTTATTACCATTTTCAATGCTAGTCTGAACATGATTACATCATAATGTTTGCACTGAAATTCTTGTTAAATCCTGTCCAGCTTACAGAAAATATTTTCCAAAAGCACTTGGACAAGAGAAGAATTAATCACTGATTCTAGTACACATGCACACTAAATATTGTAAAACCACTTGTCAGTTACCACTTAAATGCCCTGAAAAAAACCGAGCATATAATTTATTTTGTCTGCATTTTAATCTATTTGAGGAGTGTGTGTAGGTCATGATGTTATAGGTGCACA
The DNA here is from genome assembly GCF_037392515.1 of Haliotis asinina. NCBI lineage: Eukaryota > Metazoa > Mollusca > Gastropoda > Lepetellida > Haliotidae > Haliotis > Haliotis asinina. The sequence continues at coordinate 41,497,612 of NC_090293.1, forward strand.
TGTCTAGACGTTGTGGGAGGTATAACACTGAAAAGTATCGGATATCTAAGATCCTTATAAAGGCATAGTTTTTATAATCAGACGTTGGTCTCCTTTTCATTATAATAAGGCTCAACTCCACATGTCAGGAAATAATTCAACATACTGGATTGTAATGTACGCCTTAGTTAATCTTAGATGCTACAAGTAGACATAGCTGCAAACACGTGGAACAAAGGAACTAAAAATACCATAGTTCAACCACCTGGTTGACCTCTCTGTTTAGTAAGGCTACCTGTCATTGCCTATTCCTCAATTATTCCTATTGATCATATCGATAAAACAGCGCAAACAAGATAGCTCTGAACTTACATAAGACCACCACTGCATCAGACTCGAACATGAGGCTTTCGTCCTTTGATTTACTCTCCATTATAACACTATATGGAGTTTCACGGTCCGGTGGAACCTTGTGAAATATTCGGTAGCCTTTCCCCATCGCCATCTTGCCGGTCTATGACAGCTCCGGTGATTACCTCCCCTTGGACCTGCCCCTCGCTCTCGATTATCCATACATATCACAATGAAATTAATCTTGTGCAACTGTTACAAACGGGTTCAATCGTGAGGAAATAGACTTGATTTAGTCTATCGGAATATATAAAGTTAGTTAGTAAAAGGAATTGAGGAAGATTGTACGGGTATGTGCTAAGCAAATTGATTTGAACGAAGTTTACCCCTGGTGTAAGCATTTTAATGAAATATGATTACTGTGCGTGTGTGTGTATGTGCAAATAATCTCTTAAAATGAAAATATAGGATACTTTAAGCGAAGGGAGTGTACTGATTGCCTAACTTAAAATTTAGGTCGCGTTATTTTAACCATAGCCATATATAGCGAAGAGCAAGTGGGAGAAACACATTAAATGACAAGTGAAAAAGCTTTCTTTCTTCACTCTGTGTTTCATCAGAGATCATATATATACTGATATGGTTTCTGGTTTCATGGACACAAGAGTTTGTGGTTGTTGGATGTTCCGAAAACTAAATAAAAATGGCAGTAACGTTAAACAAAACAAGTTCAAAGAAATTTGATGAGACTTGACTTTTCCTTTAATAATAATGGGTACACCTTTATCAGAATTCTTTTATGGGCAATGAATAAGGTGTTCGCATATTCGAGGCCCAGGAGTTGATTCCTACACAGATTTGTGTATAAATTTTACATATTTTACGTGTCAATGATATAAATGTGCATTTTTCACGGGATATGGTGTAAGCTCAATAGATTCTGATATACACAACTGATATATACAAAATATACCGCAAACATCAGTATATCGTATCAGATGTTTATTTGCGTTTCTTTACAGCACAGACGCTTTAGATGAGTAGTCGACGTGTTTGAATATGTTCCGAGGGCATGCTTGACGCGACGTGACTGTTCTGTGAATTGAATTAACGCACGAGTAACTTAATGATCCATTAAGGGCCAAGGGGCAAGCATACGTTTTGCCTGCTTGCAGCGTGGGTCAGCCATCTTCTCACAACATTGTAATCAGACACGTCTGATGAAAGATGTGCTTACATAGTGACTGACTCGGGAATTTATATCTTGGATATTCATTCAACACAAAGAGTTTATTAAGCATGTCAGATCTAGAGAAACCAAATTATCGCTAAGACCAAGCAAATTCCTAATTTTCCCCATCTAAGTGAATGAAGCATGATTAATACCCCTTTTAAAGTCTATGGATCTGTATACAGCGTAGATTTTGGACACGTCATAAAATCGTCTGTCCGATGTAATCCTACTGGAACGGTGGGGCCCTCTTATTCAACGCCTGTGTGTGTTGTGTAGACGGTTTCATATTGGGGTAAAACACAGTCTTCAGCTGGTGCATGGTTTTCACACCGCAGACGTTATACCAAAGTTGATTTTCCGAGGAGAATGTTTAGATAGAGTATATTGGCAATTGGTAAATAAATCTGTGTTACGCACCTGCTCATTGTTAACTCTTTGTGTAAAATCGGTTATTTTTCTCTCATATTGCCCTCGTTCAATACCTGTAGGTGTTGAAGGAGATAAAACTGGTGAATACCGGAAACCTGGGTTCGATTCCCCACATGCTCTCAATGAATGAAACGCATTCCAATGTCCATACAGTTATCAGTGTGAAAGGCAGTATAAAACCACTCTCAAACACATGCTTCACCCCACACAGGCCTAATGCAGATTGACTAAGAACATGTGATAAATGAGTAAAAGACAGACAGTGAATGGTGTATATATATTGAAACGAGATCTACATGACGAACACTTGGACCCACGTCAAGTTTTAAGTACATCAGCTGCAGACATACAACACACATGCCAGTTACATTTGGGCCACTTGACGTAATTTCCATAGACGTACATGATATTTTAGTGAAGCATAAATAATTTTCATGAAGTGATTTTCGAACGGATCTTTGAAAACTCTGACAGGCAAACGTGAAATCATCTCTGTTCTGCGCACGTAATTTCAGTTTAATTTTCAGACCACTATTTAACTAATGACATCGCATTTATCAACTTGTTATGGTTCCACAATGCATAATACCATGGTCGCCATCATAAAGCAGTTCACGGAACTGTACATATGTTGATTAAATGGTTGCCATTCGATAAATATGCAACGGAAAATTAAACACATTATTTGATTGTAGGTAAGATGATTCTCCCAAAATGTGCAAAGTTTGACTTGGATCTTACGATGGTTAAATTCTTGAAACATATTTATACGACACCAAATTAACATGTAAGTCTGTGAACAGTCCCCTTTCACAGACAAAATGGCGAAATATATCATGTGAAATATTGTTTTAAAACAACATATCAGATTTAATACATTCATTATGAGTGAATAACTAGACAGCATCGGCATTTTAACAAACAAAAACGCATTTGCCGTGTGGGCAAATATTATTACTAACGATAATATAGAATGAGCTGTTGTCGCCGTTGGGGACACAATCCTAAACATTGAGAACATGACCTGGATCGTTTATGAAGTCTCCCGTGCGTGATAGGTAAACAATATTAAAAGCAGTTTTTCACCAGTATCATGTTGTACACAGGGTCCAGTAACCGAGGTAACTAGACATATTGTTTACTGTAGCGTCACAATAAAATGACGTCATAACAATGCATACTGCATACATGGGCTCTCCAGCCCATTTTCGACCTGCAGAAAGGTAAGGTGTTGAGAGAGTGAAGACTTACAGTAAGGCATTCAGACGTATAACATTAACTGGTTCTAAATTTGTAACTGTCATGGGTGCCTGTGTCAGTTCCTGGATTAGAGCGTTGGACGGGAGAACAGAGGAAACGGTGTTTTGCTAATTTCTTAGTGTTCATGCTCGAGTATCCAATCTATCAACAACAAAAAAATCCTAACTGAACCTCGAGCGTAATATACATCGTAGACTCTTGCAGCATCTAGACGTTGTTCATCGCATCAGGGAGACCATAAGTTGAAGGTGGAAGTACATCTGTCAGGTAATCAGGAACTTGCATGTTAACAATTTTGTAGAATGTACACAGTTATCTTTCTGTTCGTCACTTTTAATGGTAACAAACCAGTTTCATTGTATAAACTATATCTTGAAGCGAATTTAGGCAAGTTGCATCATTTCAAGCTTGCCACAAATAAAGCTAGGGCAACTACCCCGCACCTCAGATGCAGATTCTAAAATGGGTCGAATCTACATTTCATACATACTAGAAAGGATATATCTAGGAAACACGTACTTACGCGTCCGTAATGAGGAAAGAAGTGCCCATGTGTCGATGACAAGTCCCCTAAAGCTCTCTCTTATTTTATCGAGAAGGCAAGAAACGGCGTGAAGAGCCCTTGTTCATCAAGCGTAAATGACAAAGTATATTTTTTTTTCATTTCTCTTCTTTTTATGATTAAAGCTGTAGTGTGCAGAAGAATACCTCTTTCTGACACCATATATTGTTACCGATGGATTGTAAATCTGCATGTGCTTTTAACTAACAAGCATTTGGTGAACTGTCCACCTAACAACCAATGAATATATTATCAATCAAATGATGATATTACATAGGATTATTACGACACATCGACACAGGAGGAAGGAAACATAGCAGAATAAAAGCAGGCAGGAAATACTGGCAGAGAGGGAGGAAGAAGTGAAGAACTACAGTGAGAGATGGGTCAGGGTAGGGAATCGAGGGGCGATGAACTATTGGGAATGTCGAGGGTCGCAAAAGGAGTGAGGAACTATTGAGAGAGGAAGGAGAGAGAAGAAGGATGGAGGAACAAGGGGGAGGAAAGCAGTGTCGCGAAGGGGGAAGGAATTTCTGGGACAGCTGAGAGGTGAAGGGGGGAGGAACTGCCGTGAGAGCAGAGAGTGGTGAAGGAGGGAGGGAAAACTGGGAGAGCAGAGAGTGGTGAAGGAAGGAGGAACTGCCGGGAGAGCAGAGAGTGGTGAAGGAGGGAGGGAATACTGGGAGAGGAGAGAGTGGTGAAGGAGGGAGGAACTGCCGGGAGAACAGAGAGTGGTGCAGGAAGGAGGGAATACTGGGAAAGCAGAGAGTGGTGAAGGAGGGAGGAACTGCCGGGAGAGCAGAGAGTGGTGAAGGAGGGAGGAGCTGCCGGTAGAGCAGAGAGTGGTGAAGGAGGGAGGAACTGCCGGGAGAGCAGAGAGTGGTGACGGAGGGAGGGAATACTGGGAGAGCAGAGAGTCGAGAAGGGGGGAGGAACTATTGGGAATGTATAGAATCGCAAAGGAAGAGGAAACTGTTTGGAGAACAGAGAAGGGGAAGAAGAGAGGAACTGCCGGGAAAGCATAAAATCAGGAAGAACGACTGGGAATGTAGAGAGTCAGAAAAAAAAGGAGGAACTATTTGGATAACAGAGAGAGGGAAAGGATTGGGGAACCACTGGGAAAGCTGACAAAGTGGGATGAAAGCAAAGAGTCGTAAATGAGAGAGGTACTACTGGGAGAGCAGAGGATCGAGAAGGAGGGAGGCAACTGAGAGTCGTGATGAAGGGGGAATCTTGGGCAGTGTAGACTCATTATGGAGGGAGGTTCTGGGACAGTGGCGGGTCGTGATGAAGGGGGTTGTGGGACAGTGGGGAGTTATGACGAAAGGAGAATCTGGGCCAGTAAAAAGTCGTGATGAAGGGAAGATCCGGGACGGTGTAGACTCACGATGAAGGGGAGTTCCGGGACAGTGGAGAGCAGCGATGAAGGGAGAAACTCAGACACTGGAGAGTCATGATGAAGGGAGAATCTGGGACCGTGGCGAGTCGTGATGAAGGCAGGAACTTGGACAGTTGAGACTCGTGATGAAGGGAGGAACTGGGGCAGGGGAGAGTCGTGCTGAAGAGGGGATCTTAGACAGTGGGGAGCCTTGATGAAGGGAGGAACGCGGACAGTGGCGAGTCGTGTTGAAGGGAGGATCTGGGAAAGCGGAGACTGGGAGGATCTGGGACAGTGAAGAGTCATGATGAAAGGAGGACAGTGGGGGGCCTTGATGAAGGGAGGAAGTAGGACAGTGGCGAGTCGTGATGGAGGATCTGAGGCAGTGAAGGGACGATTTGGGACAGTGGAGAGTCGTGATGAAGGGAGGATCTGGGAAAGTGGAGGCTCGTGATGAAGGGACGTTCTTGGGCAGTACACACTCGTGATGAAGGGAGTATCTGCGACAGTGGACGACTGAAGGGGAAATCCCAGAAAGTTAAAGTGGTTTGAAGATTTGATATCCGGAAGAGTATAGAGCCGTATACACATGAATGGTTCTTGGAACATCTGAAATGGAACAGTTGAGTTCATCTTGAATTAAGCTGAATGTGTTGTGCAGAGGATCAAAGAATTACTCCTTTTGTAGGGAAGCAGAAAAAAAACAAAAACAAAAGAAGTTGTTCTGCTTAACGTGTACAGTTTGAACGAAGGTCCTTGTACCATTTTAAGTCGCAAAATAAGATTCACTTTGAGTCGATAATATTCTGTTTCTACCAGTGACAGAAGACTTTGAGGTTCAGTTTGAGATCCTGAATCACTATAGTGTGTTTCACAGGTGTCATATCTGGATGTTTTTTTTTATGCTGTATCATGACACTCAGGTGTCGCAGAGAATCAGGAGTTACAGGCTGTAATTATACCCGTATGTGTTACAGGCTGTCATTTGGATCGAACTTCGAGCATTACAAGCAGGACCAGTTAAAGACTGCAAAGTGTTTTACAGATGGCTATTTATATATTACTTACTTTATGTCTCTTTTATGTGCTACATCTGCAAATCAGTGTTACATACATTTACCTTCCGTTTACACTTTTTGTCGTTGTAACTTACATCATGCGTTTGACCAATGATATATTTGTCTTGCAGATGCTCTTTCACAAATTACAGCGTGTGCACTATTTAACAAAGGGTTTTGCTGACGAGTCCGGCTCATTTTGAACAGTGAATAATACACTTTCACTTTGAACCTGAAGTTGTGATGCACAGGTCCACATCTAAGGTGTAGTTACTGTGGGTCTTTGTAGATCTTCCACCGAGGAAGAATATCATTTCCTACAACTGGACGGAAGATGTATTTTGCTTTCCTTGTTTGACAGAAGACATTTTTGCAATTTTGAACCGGCAAACTAGTAAAAGGAGAAGTAATTTGAACGCATTTTGAAGATCAATTTTCATTTTCACTTTTGTCATATGTCGGACAATGTTTGAAAGAAGATGCGTGGCATTTCCCGCTGAGGAGGACGTACAATTTGAGGAAAGACGTATTTTGCACTTTCTAATTGACAGACAATAAATTTGAGTGAGTGAGTGAGTTTTACGCTTATTCCAGGTATATGGCGGAGGTCTGTAAATAATCGAGTCTGGACCAGACAATCCAGTGATCAACAACATGAGCATCGATCTGCGCAAATAGGAACCGAGGACATTGTGTCAACCAAGTCAGCGAGTCTGACCACCCGATCCCGTTAGTCGCCTCTTACGACAAGCATAGTCGCCTTTTCTGGCAAGCATGGGCTTCTGAAGGCCTATTCTACCCCGGGACCTTAAAAGAGAAAGCAATATTTGTTCGTTTAAACAATGTCAGTTTACGTCTCAGTAAGTGAAAGAATTCTTTCGTGCACAGTTTACAAGAACAGTTGCGTTTCGATATTATTCGTGGACGAATTCATTAGTTTATACTATTTTCCCTATAATTTGTAATGTAAAGAGGTTTTTGCACACCGATCAACATATATTAGCAGTCTCCTCAGCTGAAAGGACAGCTGACATTTTTGAGGAGCTAAATTTTTATAATTCATAATAGCACTTCAACGTCAACTTTGACAGAGAAATTACTTCCCAAGTTTGTTATTAAAGTTTAATAAATGCATACAATTTGTCCGAGTTAAGATATTTTCTGTCTTGTGTGAAATAATTGTTACGTGGAGACAGTGGACAGAGACAGAGACAAAATCTGTTACAGCATAAAATCAGGAAGCAGGGAAGAACGACTGGGAACGTAGAGAGTCAGAAAGAACGGGGGAACTATTTGCAGATTTGCAGAGCAGAGAGAGAAGGAAAGGATTTAGGAACCGCTGGGAAAGCTGACAAAGCCGAAGGAGGGATGATAGCAAAAAGTCGTAAAGGAGAGGGGTACTACTAGGAGAGCAAAGTGTCAGGAAGCAGGGAGGAACTACTGGGACAGGAGAGAGGGGTAAAGGAGGGAGGTACTAATGAGAGAGCAAAGTGTCAGGAAGCAGGGAGGAACTACTGGGACAGGAGAGAGGGGTAAAGGAGGGAGGTACTAATGAGAGAGCAAAGTGTCAGGAAGCAGGGAGGAACTACTGGGACAGGAGAGAGGGGTAAAGGAGGGAGGTACTAATGAGAGAGCAAAGTGTCAGGAAGCAGGGGGGAACTACTGGGACAGGAGAGAGGGGTAAAGGAGGGAGGTACTAATGAGAGAGCAAAGTGTCAGGAAGCAGGGGGAACTACTGAGAATGTAGAGAAATGTAAAGGAGGAACTGCTGTGAGGACAGAAAGTTGTAAATAAAGGAGACAAAGCACTACTGGGAAAGCAGATCGTGATGAAGGGCAGGGGAACTGCTGGAAGAGCAGTCAGGAAGGAGGGAGGAACAACTAAGAAAGCAGAGAGTAGCAAGAATGGAGGAACTGCTGGGAGAGCAGGGAGTCATGAAAGAGGGAGGAACTACTGGGAAAGCAGAGAGTCTCAAAAGGGAGACGAATTACTGGGACAGCAGAGCGTCATGAAGGGCGGGGTAACTGTTGGGAGAGCAGCCAGGAAATGGGAAGGTGCTACTAGGAAAGCAGAGAGTTGCAAGCAAGGAGGAACTACTGGAAGCGCGAGGGGTCATTAAGGATGTAGGAACCACTGGGACAGTTGAGAGTTGGAAATGAGAGAGGAATTACTAGGGCAGCAGAGAGTCGTTTGAAAGGGAGGAATTACTGGGACAGCAGAGTGTCAAAAACGAGGGAGGAACTATTGGGAGAGCAGAGAATCGTGAAATAGGGAAAGAGCTTCTGGGAGAGCAGAGAGTCTTGTATGAGAGAAGAACAGTCAGTAACACACTTTCGCTTTGAACCTGAAGTTGTGATGCACAGGTCCACATCTAAAATGTAAATACGGTGGATCTTTCTTTGTCAATGACCACTTGAATCTGAAGTCCTCAGCTCTGTTTTCTGGAATTAGGCTAAAAGTGTTTTGCAGACGATCAAAGAAATATTCTTGTACAGTGAAACAGATGGGTAACTGTTGTATATAGCAAAACCAAAGTCTTTTTGCACAGATAGAAGTACATGTACTGAGGTATTGTTCCATTTTAGGTCGTGAAAGACGACACATTTTCAGATCAGAGATTATGTGACTATTCTGTTTTTATCAATGAAAGACCATATTGAGTTGCACAAAGTTTTAAAGAATTGTGTTCTTGAATTTCATCTGGAATTATTTTGCACACACGGGTTGACAGAAGGTTAATATTCCTTACTATTTTTGCACCATGGAAAAAGAATAAAGTTGCATTTACAGTTCGAGAAAAGGATTACGCTATATATTTTCACATGTGGAGTTGAAAGAAGAGTGAGGCTTCCATTTTGCCAATGAGAGAAGAGAAATCCTGTTTTGATCGACGATTCATTAACTTTGTGCATTACTGGATTTGAAATGTCATTTTCATTACAGTGATATTCTGGACTGCTAGGAATTCATTTACAGGTACATGTTCCTTTTTACTATTGAAAGAAGCAATGGTATTTTGTCGTGTACAGTTTTCAAGAAGGGTTCTTTATCGTTTTTAACTGCGAAAAGATAGCTGATTTTGGAAACAGCTTCATGAAAGATAAACTCATCTAGACTATTTCATGTACATAGTTTGAAAGATGTGCTTTGTGTGAATGGGAAAAACGTTTAAATGGAAGAATTATTTCGTCTACTTTTACTGACTGAATGAACTGAAATTTTGCATTTTAACAAGCAGACGAAGGACATATTTTGCGTAGTTGTGAAAGAAGAACCGCTTGCATGCACACTTACATAAGACAGGTTATGGACTATTTTTAAAGCTGAAAGAAGAAATATAAACTCAAACTAAGATTGGAAGATGAGTTTTCATTTCTACTTTTGAAAGAAGATTTTGTCAGATCTCGAGGACAAACTTTGAAGGAAGACTGGTCACCCACCTCGGAAGAAAGACAGTACCTACAATGAACAGAAGAATTAGTTTTCATTTCTTGCTTGACTGAAGATATTTTTTGGTTTTTCATCCAGCAAACTAGTGACAGGAGGAATATTCTGAGCGCATGCTGAAGATCAGTTTTCATCTTTATCTTTGATAGAAGACTGTCATATTTCTTTGACAGACTTTGAGAGAAGACCTGTTTCATTTTACCTGCAGAGGCAGAAACGCATTAGGTACAAATTGATGAAAAAATGATTTTGCGTTTCCTAATTGACAAAAATACATTTTTCATTTCCATCCCAAACCAGCAAAACAATGATTGTGAAAAATGAAACATTTTTTTCTGTTTATATTTGGTGGAGAAGAAATTATGACAGGGATGTCATTGAACGTCTCAAGAAATGAAAGAATACATATGTGCACAGTTTAAGAGAACAGCCGTGTTTCAACATTATTGTGGATAACTTATTTAGTCCACTATACTATTATTGACAGACATTGTTCAAAAATCAAGATATCGATTTCTAACTCATGATAAAAACTGAATATAAACTCTGAAAGAAAAATGCGGGTTCATTCGTGAAAAAAAACACTTGTCTCACGTGAAATACCTGTTGTGTGGAGAATAGAGGGTCGTGAAAGAAGGAGAAATTGCAGGAAGAACAGGGAGTTTTGAATTAGGGAGGAGCTACCGGTAGAGCAGTGAGTGGTGAAGGAGGGAGGAACTACTGGGAGAGTTCAGTCCTAATGGAGAGAGGAACTACTGGAAGAGGAGAGAGTTGTGAAAGAGGATGGGACTATTGGGAGAGCACAGTCCTAAAAGAGAGAGGAACTACTGGAAGAGGAGAGAGTTGTGAAAGAGGAAGGAACAGTCCTGAAGGAGAGAGGAACTACTAGGAGAGGAGAGAGTTGCGAAAGAGGGAGGAACTGCTGGGAGAGCACAGTTCTGAAGGAGAGAGTTACTACTGGGAGAGGAGAGAGTTGTGAAAGAGGGAGGAACTATTGGGAGAGCACAGTCCTAAAGGAGAGAGGAACTACTGAATGACCAGAGAGCCCTGAAGAAGAGAGGAACTACTGGCAGAGGTGTGAGTGGTGAAGGGGAGAGGAACTACTGAATGGCGAGTGTCGTGAAGGAGGGAGGAATTATTGGGAGAGGTGTGAGTTGTGAAGGAGGGAGGAACTGCTTGGAGAGGAGAGAGGGGTGAAGCAAGGAGAAACTACTTGGTGAGGTGAGAGGGGTGAAGGAAGGAGAAACTAGTGGGAGAGGTGAGTCGTGAAGGAGGGAGGAACTACTGGGAGAGCACAACCCTGAAGGAGAGAAGAACTACTGAATGACGAGAGCGGAAGAGAGGAGAGAGGAACTCCTGGGTAGCACAGTCCTAAAGTAGTGAGGAACTATTGGGAGAGGTGAGGGTCGTGAAAGAGGGAGGAAATACTTGGAGAGGAGAGAGGGGTGAAGCAGGGAGAAACCACTGGGAGAGGAGAGGGAGTTACGAACTATTGGATATGTAGAGAATCGCAAATGAGGGAGGAACTACTGGGAACGCAGAGAAAAGGAAAGGAATGAGTAATAATTAGTAGAGCAGAGAGAGGGGAGGGAATGAGGAGAGCAGAGTCGAGAAGGCGGGGGAACAACTTGGAAATCTGAGAGAGGACAATGAGAGGAACAACTGAGAGACTACTGTGAAAACAGAGTCGGTAGGCAAGGAAGAACGACTGGGAATGTAGAGAGTTGCAAAGGAGGGAGGTGCTATTTGGAGGGTTGTGAGATCGAGAGAGAGGAGGAAAGCAGAGATTTGAACAGGAGTTAGGATCTACTGGGAAGGCAGAGAGTTGGTGAGTGGGTAGGAAAGACTGGAAATAGTCACAAAGAGGGGACTAACTTAGGGGGTTTGCAAAGAAAACGAAAAAGAGGGAGGAAAGCGAATTGTTATGGAGGGAGGATCGGATCTGGGACAATGGAGAGTCGTGATGAAGAGAGGATCTTGGACAGCTGTGATGAAGTGAGGTTCTGGGAGGGTGGACAGTCTTGGTGAAGGGAGGATCTGCAACAGTGGAGAGTGGTGTTAAAGAGAGGATCTGGGACAGTGGAGCGTTGACACACATTATCTTTCTCATTCTGCAGGACAATTACAATTGCCTTTTTGAGTGACGATGAAGTGAAGGTCTGCAAGATGTTAGACTCGTGAAGAAAGGAAGATCTGAGAGACAAGACCTTACAATTGTCGTTCACTGCAAATGGCACTGTCTAACTGCCATTTTCAGCCTGGAATATCTGTTTTGTAGATGAACAGTTTGAGGTAATAGTTGAACAGTAACAGTGAAACTTGCAATGCACAACATTGGAGATCGTTTTGATCGTTGCACCTGTTCGGAACTTCCAAATGACTGACGCTGAGTTTACAGTGCACGCTACAAAGACGATTTTGGGATCTTCTTTCAGTGCGCCTTCTTCTGACAATACATACGTGTTATCAGTGTGTATTACAATGATTGTTTTGAGGTTACTCTTTGTATTATTACAGATGCGAAGCTGGAGTATACTGGATTTTGACAAACATCAGTTCACATTACTGTAGGTGACCCACATCATCTTTCTCATTCTGAAGAACAATGACCATTAAAGAATGTTTTTATGCATCTAAGTTGAGTTACCAGTGTTGGATACGGGCGATGGTTGACTGAACATCCAGCAATACTTACAGATTAAATTGGTATTTAGTATGTTTCACAGATGTCAGATATGAATGTCTTATATTGTATTGTGACAGCTGTACAGTTAGGTCTTACACAGCATCAGTGTTGCAGGCAATAACCACCAGTGTGTGTTGCAGGCGGTGATTTAGATTTAACTTCGAGCATTAAGGAGGAAGTTACAGGTGTTTTAAAGATGACTATTTAAATATTCTTATTACATGTTTCACATATGTTAGTGCTTCATCAACACATCAGTGTTACATTCACTAAAATTCTGTTTACACTTTGTTTTTGTTTTTTTTGTATACGAATTATAACTCGCAATGATAACGCATAACTGATGTTAATGTGTAATAAGAAGACAGAAAACACAGGTGTAGATGTAAAATCATTTTCAGTTTATGACATGAGTAATAAGGAATGTCTATGGTTTTGGAAAAAAATGGATATCAGCAAATGCGAGTGGTACAGATAAGGACACCCCTTTAAATACTGTCCAGGCATTGAGACAAACGGGGCAATAAGTCACATAGGCGAGCAATGAAGGCCGTGGGAATGTTCCTCCGTTCTTGCTGCAAGGCCTGTGTGAGATCTGCGACGTCGGCGAAGTTCGCCCCACAAATGCTCAATACGGTCGAGATCTGGTGAATAAGCTGGCCTGTCCACCACATTAAGTCATGCTGGAATGGTAGTGCCATGGATGTCAGGCGTTGGTGACGGTGCAACAATGGAACCAATAGGGGCCACAGGACTTCATCCATCTCTTCAGTCTGATTACCTTGGATGACAAGCAGATCACTCCTGAAAAGTGCGTTGATGGTCCTCCAAACCATTACACTTCCACCACCAAATCGATTTCTCTGTCTGACACATTGGCATGCAAGCTCGCTGTCTTCCATCCACAAATGACACTCAGTACCATGACCCGTCTGAAAAGACAAGCCGATGGAAGAAAAGTGGTTGTTGTTCTGCACACTGCTGTGCAAATTGACATCGGGCTTGGCTATGACGGGGCTGAAGTGCAGGGCCACGGTATGGACGTCGACAGTTCAGCTCGGACTGTCAATGGGTGGATCCTTCTTCCATGGCTACCAGTCGTTGCAGCTGTTGTTGCTGTTGCCGTTCTGAAGCGATCTTGAAGGTGTGCCAGTCACACGTGTCGATGCTGGGGCCATCATAACCGGAAGTTGTCCTGGCCGAGGGTGGTCGGCAACGCTCCTGTCATCTGGTGACTTTGGCGCCTAGCAACAACATTTTGTGAAATACCGACATCAGCATTGTGGAATAGGGGTTCAAGAGCCCATGCACGTTGCTACATATTCAGTCGCGGCATGGTTAAGACTGGCTATTAGACAGTCCCCGCGAAGAGCATAAACATTTTCATTGCCAAGATTGCTTTGCTGTGTTTCAACGTATGATAAAAAGTGAGTTTTCACGACTGTTCCAGTTTCCGGAAGCATGAAGTGAATTTGAACTCGAACAACTGTTACTTATTAAGTCTTGAACATTCACTTCAAATATTCAGTGCATCAGTTGCACTTTTTCACTTATTTTTCAAGGCATGGTCTGTGAAATAAATAAAACGCGTTTTTACTGTGGGTCAGTATATCTTACATTATGTGTTAGACAAGCCTAAACGTGTGCAGTATTCACAGGGTGTTTTACCGACGTCCATTTGATATGCCTTGTTGAATCTACAGTCCTAAGCTTTATATAGGCTAAACATGATTTACAGACAATCAAATATTTATTTTTTTTGTGGAGTGAAACAGAAGCATACCTTGTGTTGCATATAGAAAACAATGATCTTTTTGCACAGGAATAGAGGTATCGTATCAAGAATTGAAAGAGGAAAAATTTTGCGTTCACTGATTGCCAGGAAGAGCAATTATTCTTTCTTGTCTCAGTATTTCACCTGCACAGTTTGAAACTTCATTGAAAGAAGTTCCTCATTCCGTAGTAGGCCGTGAAAGAAGACCCATTTTTGTTTCAGAGATTCCATGAATATTTCGTTTTGACCAGTGAAACAAGACTTTATGTGTACAATTTTTTATAAGGACGTCGCGTTCTTGGAATTCATGGGAATTACTTTGCATACATGGATTGACAGAATGTTAGTTTTTCTGTCTATTTTATAGTTCGACACAGGTTTAAACTACACAGTGGAGTTGAAAGAAGTGTGATGTTTTGATTTCACCAATGAAAAAAGAGAATTAATTTGTGTACGTTTGAATTTGAAAGAGATCATAGTTTGTTTCATCCAAAGAAAGGAATTCCTTTGGATATGGTTTGGCAGGTACATATTACTTTTCAATGAAGCGGTGATATTTTCTCAAGAAAAGTTTTGAAGGATTCTTCATCAATTATAACGGCGAAAAGAGAGCAATTGTAAAAACAGTTTGACGCAAGGTAAAGATATTTAGATTACGGTTTGAAAGAACCATCGTGTTTGATCTTAACATGTTAGAAAAAAACACTTATGATGATGATACTTTAGTTGCCCGACAAAGGAATTCGTTTTGCAACAGTGAGGCATACAGCATAGTTAAAAACAAGTTAAGCAAAGAAACATGATGACACAAATAAATGGGATGAGAAGATTAACCAGTGTATTCTGTAAGAGAGTAGTAAACAAATACATTTAAAATTGTGGCTAAGTCTAACATTCATTTAAACGTTTAATGCTAACAGGTATAAAATATGTTTGAGACCTTTTTGTGCGGACTTTACAGATGAGAAATCTACGCCCAATTGGTAAAAATTTAAAACAAGTTTGTAAATCCTGTGATGGGTCGGTTAAATCTTGTTCGCAGACATTAAAACATAACTCACATACATATAACAAAGGGAGTGAAAATTCATGCTGACTATTTTTGAACAGGAGGCTATAACTTTTTGCAGTTTGTGTTTGTTTGGGAGTGAAACGGCACCGAACCAACAACGAACAGGGAACAGAAAAACAGGTTGGATATATCACTTATAGAAAACATTTAAATGGTATTCTCGGTGTTCAAAGGTCCGAGACTTCTCATAAAGCACATCCGTTGTTAAGATTTCTTGTATTTTGCCTCGGCATTTTGAGGGAACGTGAGCTCACTGTCTATGATAGTTCCGAGATACCTATAATGCGTGACAGTCTCTGTCGTTTCACTATTGACATGCAGAGGGGCACAGTTTGAGTTTTGCCATCATTTACCATCTCTTTGGTTTTTCTAGTGTTGAGCTGAAAGAGGTTCTGCTACACCATGTTATAAATGTCTTGACATCTGACAGATAACTTTCTTCAGAGTCTGGCAGGTGAGCAACTAGTGCAGTATCATCAGCACACATTACTGCTGAACAGTTATCCTTAGTGCTCATGCAATCGTTGGTGTACAGAATGAGCAATACCGGGGAGAGGACACAACATTCAGTTGGAACTGAGACTCAGCCTTTTGAACGGTTTTATCCCTGACTTTATCATTTTTCATAAAAGCTCTCTTTTTCTCGTTTAGTTAAGTTTGTAGGTCCTTTGATCCCCATGGTTTATTGTTCGGATAGGTCGTGACAGGTATTACTAGATCCACACAAAAATTAATGTAATAGGTTAGATGCAAGAAATACTTCAGCTACTTTTACTGTTTGAGTGAATGGTCATTTGTCATTTCAACAAGCGTTGTCACTAAGGTGACATAATGCCCCACCGCAAATTATCAAATTTAGCTGAAATCATCAGTGTCTCCGTGACCTTGAACATTAAGTGAAGGTCATCAAAATTTACTGGGCCATGTGCCTTCCCTAGAATAAGCTGAGTTGAATATGAAGAAAATCCATAGAACGGTTCTCAAGATATCTCAATGACAAGCTTAACATGCCACTTAACATGCTGAAATCTTCAAAGTGAAAACCATGTGAAGGTCACCAAAATGGGTGGGCCCTGCACCTCCCCTAGAATAAGCTTGGTGTTGAATATGAAGAAAATTCTGGGAATGTTTCTTGAGATATCTCGCTGACAAGGGTAAAAGGTTCAAGTCCCCGTGTGACCTTGAAATGAATGTAAAGGTTACCAAACCTGACTGAGACCTGTATTTTACTATGATGAACATAGGTACCAAATATGAAAAGAATCTAGTGAACAGTTCTTATGATATTCCAATAGGTACATACGGACAGAGGTAGCCTACTTCTAGCGAAAGAAGAAACACTTGCACAAACAATTTGACAAGACAGGTTATATGTTGTTGGTAGAACTCAAAGATGAAATATTTCCAACAAAGATTTGACAATGGAGTTTCTTTTTTCCTTTTGAAAGAAGACTGTCAGATTTCTTGGACTAACTTGGAAAGAAGACTGGTTTCATTTTACCCATCAAGGAAGAAAAAGGCAGGAACAATTATTTTGCACGGTGGACAGCTAAACAAAGACACTGTATGTTGGTTTATATTCATGAAAGAGTGAGTGAGTTTGGGTTTAAACTGTTCTGCAATATTCCAGCATTATCATAAAAGAAAGAAAAGTAGTAAGTGTTTTTGTCTCAGTATGTAAAAGAATTCTTTTGAGCTGTTTCTTAGGACAGTCATTTCATTGTTGGATTATTTGGAAAATGCTGTTTGGTGATTTTCCATATATTGTGGAATGTAAAAACTTTTAGACTACAGAAAAGTTATGAATTGTGTCTTAAATGAAAAAAATAATATTTTTCATACAACATAGAAGATAGATTTCTACTTTTAATCCATGATACAATTTCAATTTGAAACATCATGTTTGAAAGAACAATTATCTACTATTTTTCAGAAAAAGCTTGAAACAAATTCTTCCACTTTGTCAAAAATCATTTGTGAATGACATTTCTGGGGCTTTAATTCAAATGTTTATTTTTCAAGGAAGCATTTTTCAGCTTCCCTTGAAAATACCTGAGTGTCATCGACAGATTAGAAATGTATTGTCACGGCAAAAAGCACCAACCAAAAACAATTTTCTTTTCATTTACAGGCATGTATCAAATTCAAAGGCAGAAGAGCATATTGAAAAAACAAACCCATAAACAAAAACAGAGCAATGAAAACTCTGTAATGACAGGTCTGGCTTATGTGTTTACCTGACACGACTCGTCACAATATGGCTGGAATATTGCCGATGTGACGTTAAATATTAACTCACTCATTCACTCACCTGGCACAAATGCTGCTACAAGCCCATATGCCTCCTCCCTGACTGACCTCCCTCTCAATACTGATAACAAGTGATGATATTTTTCTCAATGATAATGCCTACAATATATGAAGAATTCACGTCTGTGTTTTAGACAGCCCTCACAAATGTGTGCTTCCGCCACCCTTGCTGACTAAAGAAGAAATGAGACAAAACATGATTGATGTAAATATCTCAAGATTTATATTAGAAAGATATTAACATGTTTATATCAAAGAAATCAACAAATCAAAGTTAGAAATACATCATGCCATATATGTTCATTGACCATGTCATGAGTGCATAGATGTAAGTATCTTATCTGCTCACTTACGATGCACTTACAAACACCAAGCACTCCACCATTCATGAACATTATTAGATTTGCAAATGACATACAGATTGTTGACTAGTTCAATGCCAAGTATGCCAAGAGGTGAATTCCACTTGTACAAGTCCCATTCCTTAATGCCATTATTGGTAATTAGTTACATTTACCAGTATACAAATTATGCAGCTTTAGCGTCAAAAACCTATACACTCACTTTCGAGACAATACCCAGGAGAGGATATCCATGTGACAAGTACCCATCGCCATGACACATCTAATGCAATTCTGTACAGGAATTGAGTCAGGAAGACATTATTCTGCATTTTAAAGTTAAATTGGAATTTAATTCTCCTTTTAATTCTGTCATAAAGCTGTTGGAAAAGCTTTTCCTTGGGATGTAGAGAACGCCAGCAGGAGAAACAAGATTCCATGTGGTAGCAGGGAAGGAGGTAGGTCGTCCTCTCAGTAACACACACACAGCCTCTTGTTATCAGTTACTGTAGTACCTCTTCTTGAGCGTTCTGTACTTCCTCAGCATATAGAGAGCCTCAAGTTCCTTCACTACATAGTTCCCTCTGGCCAATAACATTTCAATTTGTTTTGAGTCAGTCACATCTTTATTTTTTAAGAAAGCATTTTTCAGCTTTCCTCGAAAATAATCGTAACCTTTGGGATAATCTCGTCCAAGATGCAGCAACTGAAATCAGTATGTAATAAGTTTTACATCCCTATGTTAGAGACAGACACTGTCATCAACATGACAACATTTGGTTCCAGATATGCCACAGAAAAGATGTTGAATTTTTAATCATACATAATGTAATAAATAGAGCAAAAAGCTACAACTAAACAAAAGGATAGTATAACTGAATGGCTGGGTTAGTAAACAGTTGACTGAACAGTGAACAAATCTAACAGCTCTGTCTTGTAATAAAGACTGGCTCTAACGAAAACAGCATTTACAACACATCATTATGACAGGATCAAACGCTGATCAAACATAAACAAGATCAATTCAAAAAAATATCCACTGTTTCTAAATTCCTATTCCACTTCTCTTCTAATAACATAAAAGTGGCACTTATCGTAAAAATTGTATACACATTAAACATTTCCTTTCAATTTTTACTTTACAGCATTTATCATAATTACTATTACTTACATTCTTGTACAGTTGTATGACCTGTGGACGTAGACTTGAGCTAGCCATTTCACAAGATGTAGATGATTCAACTCATCAACTGAAAAATATTCAAAATTTTAGTATTAAACATTCAACATTATCATAATTACATATGTTCTTAAGGGAGTAACTAACAATATCCAGCTGAGCTGTCGAGCCAACAAACAATATATCAGTTGAAGAATGTTTGCTTTGTAAACACAAGCTGAAATCCTAAAGTGTGTCAATTCTTTTGATAGTTTTTTTTTTTTTTTTGATTTGATGACACTGCTTTGCTACTCAATAAATATGTATTAATGAGACATACATCTCCATGTATTCAAGTGCATTTAATGTATTAGAGCTAGATTCATATAAGTTATTTTTTTGTAGTGCATACGGCAAAATAATTGTGTATGGAGCTGTGACACATAGGTACTCACATTACTATTGTTGGTAACTAATACATAATATCATAAAACATATATGTAATATACATAACATAATATGAATATTTTCTCCCAAATCAGAAATCAACATCAAAAATGGTCTGTAGTCTACATTTTCTCTGGGAAATGTCCCACTGAATTGTTAAAAGCTTTCTCTAAACACTGTTCATCAGCATTTTGAGGACTCACTTAATACTGGACCAATGAATTTACATGCTCTTTGTGCACATGTAGCAAGATGCAATATACAACATTTTGCAGTGTTCCTGCCATACTCATTTAGCCATCTGATACATTACACAGCAGTGATAACGTACTCCATTATAACATCGTATATGTATGCCATAAAATGTACATGTGGCTTAGACTTACACAGAAAATTTATACAAATATTTATTCGATACAGGTAACTGACATAGTTCAATGTCTAGTAAATAAGAACTGATAATCCAACATTGGTGGACAGGAAAATAGCCTGACTTTGATGAAGCTAACATTAACAGAGTCCAGAGGCCAACTAGTGAGATAGATACTAGGTGCTATATAAATTAATTATTATTATTTTTATTATGATTTACACGTTAAGATAAAAATGCAGCAGAGAAGGTTTGGGTGATCCTGTCACAGTCATGCTAGCAAGGCTGATCATCAGCTCAGGGCCCTTGCTACCTCAACATGCAGCCAAGACAGCGAATGGGACTTTTCCCAGGAACACTGCCTCATCAAACTCACCAAGAACTTTCGTGGAGTTTTGAACTGTAGCTACACCTTTGTTTTCGGTACGAATTTTTAGCTATTGAGATGTTCTCTTTTCAAAACTTATTATCCCATCTGTCAACCCAGGTGTTCTGGAGAAATCACTCAAACACATCTCCTTCAACTTTGCTGACTGCACGAGATTTGCCTGCAAGTGAATTGCACAGGGTCCACGATTTCATGTTAGAATACTGGTGTGGGGCTTTCAACATCCCTGAAACTAGATGTTCTATTTAGGTTAGATTAGAAAGTCAGTCACTTCTTAGATTCATATTCTAATTGCAATCCGCTGAGTTTGCTTAGTAAAGAAAGTTAGAAGTTTGATATTTTGGGGTTAAAATTTAGATATTAGTTAGTAAATTTAGTTAAATTCTTAGAAATTCATCAACACAAATGTTTGAATAGTTAATTAGTACTTCACACATTTGCTTTTACCCATAGGTGTTATTATATTTAGTTCTTCAATAAGAAATAATTGTTATCACTTTCAGTTCGCCAGTTTTACATTGTAGACAGCAAGACTAGTGTTATCCCATTTAGTATATTAGATACATTTATGTTTTCCACAAAAACCTTCAGAACATCAAGTGTTGTTATGCTTTGCGTACATTATATTTGAATCCCTATGAATATGAAATAGACACCAGACCAATCCCTACGTAATCAACACTATCAGTGTATGAAATAGCGTCTGCCCAGCGGCCCACTGCTGGCTAGTTATACAGCGGGCTTATAATTTTATTTTATAGCCAGCCCTGTGGGCCATTACATTTTCAAAGAGTATATACTAGTATTTGACTACACCTTTGACTACGTGAAATATTTCGAAAATAATTTACAATTGTGGTAGCTTGATGATGTATGTATAGTTCATGATCAATCAAAGCAAAACTTCTGCAGATCAGCCTACCCATTTATCTAATACTAAATGTGACTGGTCTAGATAATCCTTTCAGCCAATGAATAATATCATTCTTTTTCGCTTTTCTGATTCAGATGGCAGTGACACTAAAGGAATCAAAACTGACCACTAACTTATGGTTTTATTAATTTGCTTTGCACATGTATAATTTTACCTCACGACAAGTAATTCATTAATTTCTTTATTTTAACACATCTCAGTTTTCTATTTTTAATACAGGGCATCAGGGCCGGCAACAATATTTAGTTATCAGCCATGTGGGCTACCTGTCTTTTTGAAGGAGTTTCATACACTGACACTATGTAATATGTTGTGATATTTTCTCACACTGTTTATGAACTGCATGATCTACTGGTATGAATTAATGACACAAGTTCAAATACAGTTCAAAAGTTTTATGTACATATGGCAAGCAACTGGCATGAATACAAACCATAATTTTTGGTTGTAAATGTTTGACCTTCACTTATTTCATAATATTTGCTAATTCTGAGAGCTTTACATTGTCAATATGAATGTATCTGAAATTCGGAAACATTGTATTGTATCTTTCCAGCAAAACTGCCTAGGGTAGTGTGTTTCTCAGTGGATGTCGAGGCAGGCATATCAGATGTAGATTTATGCTTTATCTTGAGATGGTTCCTCATAGCTGAGGTTGTGCCACCATTGAATGACACTTTTATGGCACATACCAAGCATTCTGTTTTCAGCTTGTGTTCACTTAGCTTTAAATAAGACCAAACGTTGGAGCGTGAATGCTCTGCCATGTTGGGATGATGGGTCCAACACAACTACACATGAAGTGAGAGGGGAGATAACTTTCCTTGGACGAGTACTTGAGTGTAATGTTAATACTCCAGAAATGATCCTACCCGCCTCGTACTCGAGTACCCGTGTACCCATTTCAGACCTACTGAAATGCAAGTGGGATGCTTAAGAGGCAATGTCCACATATTTAGAATGCATTTCCTGACTTTGAAATCATGCTGCTGTCAAAAGCAACAGAATGAATTCACTGGCTTTGTCCAAAAGGACTGAGGCTGTATGTTGGCCTATTCCAGAGAAGTTTGGAAGCATCATTTTCAATGACACCATTGAGTGAGTGAGTGAGTGAGTTTAGTTTTATGCTGCACTCAGCAATATTCCAGCTGTATGGTGGTAGTCTGTAAATAATTGAGTCTGGACCAGACAATTCTTTGATCAACAGCATGAACATCGATCTGAGCAATTGGGAACCGATGACGTGTCAATCAAGTCAGCAAGGCTGACCACCCGATCCCGTTAGTCGCCTCTTACTACAAGCATAGTTGCCTTTTATGGCAAGCATGGGTTGCTGAAGGCCTATTCTACCCTGGACCTTCACGGGTCCATGACACTCTGGACATGTTCATGGTCGTACCATGGATGGACCGCAGAGTCAACGCCACAGGCATAATTATTATATCCCAAAGCAAACTGAATTCGACATTCTGCTTATTTCGATGATTGCATTGGTAGCGCAATATCAGGGAAGTAAATACACGATCGGAGTACAAAAACTGTTTCATCAGTAGGGCGGATGCCCAGTTCCTGTCATGAGACGTTTTATTGACAACTGAAACCTGGAAGTTCAGTTATATAAAGAGCAAATATACATCAATATTATTTACCCTAGATCATTAATACCACCTCAGATGCAAAATCAATGGCCTATATAACAAAAAATAGCAAGAGAAATTCAGCAAGATCAGTCATCTGCTAGTGAAAGGTTATGTATAAAACATGAAGCCACATTATCAAAACACTCTCTCGCAGTGCGGAGGGAAAAGTATGGCTCATCGTTGAAAACACATACAAAATACCATCATGTGGCAAGTGGCTACAGTTTCGCCAATACAATGTCATCAATGCTATTTTTGTAGGATACACATGATATTTTCTGGTGAAATAGATGAATATATCCTTAGCACCCAAGGTTAGCAATAGCACAATCAACACTTTAAATGTATTAAAGATACAAAATTGCGTTTTTGTGTTACATCATTGAAAAACCATAACACTGGGATATTATTATTACTTTACGAATAACAATTTGCAATTAAATAGTGGTTTTTTTTATCAAATTATATATCACTGTTGAATTACTTGATTTTACGTTTCATCATATAGATATCCTATAAGTGCCAGTTGTTGCAAAATCTTGACGTTCCTAATCAACTAGTTGCTACACTCAACTTTGTTTACAGATAGCAAGGATAACCTTACCTTCTAACCAGTTCTAGTTTGGTGTGAAATGCATGCATGACATCATTCACACAAGATGGTAATATCTGTAATACTTCGTGCATCAATATTAAAATAAACAAGAATGATATGTGCCAAAGGTCACGTAGTCTTGACTAAAAATATGTGAGTACACGCCATAATTCGTACGTCGACTAGAAGTTCTGAAAGTAAGTTTATTTGCATTTTTCTCTCAGTCAGTACAAAATAAGGAACAAATACTAAACAAGGGTCCTAGGTACAAATGGCACGCATGTATGATCTTACGTTTTAATGGCAGTGAATGCGCTGAAGAAACATTGTCGTGTGCCGCAAGCCAAAGACGGTTGCCTACACGTTAGGTAACTAAATACTTGAATGACGAAATATGATTATTAATCAAGCTTTTTACAAAGAATATCGACCAAGTCACACGTGTCCTGAGTTATGAATTTTCAAAAATGATTTCAATCTTTTGGAATGTTGTTTGGAATTGGACAGTTACACCACCATGTAAATTCTATATTTAATATGTACAATTTCATATACCAGGCAAGTCCATACTTTTAATGGTACCATAAGTGAATATGGCGTTTGTTTTACGACCTTTCTCATGGACATAAAACGACGAGTTTCATGAGCATGTAATTATTGATTCCTATAGTCTATGACGCGTAATTATATTCTACAATCTAGTTTGTGTTGATATTATTTTATACAGGAAACAATGTTATGTTGGCAAATATCACGACATTCACAAAACGGCAGTTTCCGGCAGCTCGGTTGCTATCCAACAACAAACTGGAAATATTAGACCACAGAGCACTGCTTATCGCACTACTCTCGGAAATGGTAATGACTAAGTATTATTTCTGTTCGGTTTTGTAATCCAACTATATCATCTTTTATCGTGGATGTTTAGTATCTCTAACATTTCTCAGTTCAGTTTATTACCATTTCGAGACAATCTAAAGAAATATTCAGACCAGTAATTAAGGTCGTGTTATCAACAGACGAATGTTAAATTAATATAGTACGATGCTGGCGATAGAGTTGCATTTGTATCAAATTGGCCTCAAATGTCTAATTAACTCACATTGTATCATCATGAATGTTAATGAGTTAAGTCTACTTCAGACTTGCAAATATGCTTCAGAATATGCTACCTGAGTATATTATTTCTTATGCACGTTTTGTTTTGCTTCTGTATTTTAATTTGTTCATGTTCATGAACAACTGTTCTTATGCTCAAACCTAGTTACATTTGCAGTAGGTGGTGGGTTGGGCTAAATTCATCCTCGATATCTCCAGTGTGTACGTTCCGATAAGTCTCTACTATACCCTGGACGCATCTACGGCTCTGCCCGATATATTTATTACCTCCCTTGACTGTCTTTTGATCCAGTCAGGTGTCTACGCTGGGAAGTTGAGCGAACCAATCACAACTCACTTTCGTTTTTTGAATTATCTAACCGATTATACTTGGCAACAGAAACCATGCAGAGGTTCTCTGGCAGAGGTAGAAGGCGTTCTTGCGTATGTTGCTTTAAAGTTTCGGACCTGTCAATTTGTTTGTATGATTTCCCTAAAATCTGGGACGCACAGCGAGCAAACCTTTGCAGTTGCGACTGCTACCTTTGTTGACACTGGCAAGATCAGTTATAACGGCGGCCTAGTTGATTGGCTACTGTGAGAAGGCGGAGCCAGCAAAGGGAGGTAATAAATTTATCGGGCAGAGCCGTAGATGCGTCCAGGGTATAGTGGAGACTTATCGGAACGTATACCCTGGAGATATCGAGGATGGGCTAAATTGTGTCTGTAGATCTGATCCCCTAACTCTCAAGTATTGAAAGTTAGACAAAGGTACCCTAATACCATATTTGTTTGATGCCAGAAATGTATGGTGTGTATATCACCAGAAAATTTAACATCAAAGCAGTTCATGCATGTTGAAATGAGAAATAAACATTGCAAAATTGTGCAAAAATAGACATCATTCATCACATTTCAGCAACTAAAGTTTTGTTAACTTTCATGAATGATAATGACATTTACTTACTAAAGTAAGTAAGCTGGTAAGTTACTAGCCCTTATTGAAATGGTGAATGACATGAGGTATTCTGCTATCTTGCTCCGAATATACATGTATATATTTCTTATTTCTAGGATGCTATGGATTACAGCATTTAGGGGCCGGTCATAATTTATGTGTGTGTGTTCGTTTATGTCCAAAGTAAGTGCTCCTCACTTTTCAATGCTGAATAAAACATGGATATATGCGCTAGATAAATAACCCATAATTATATTGCTTATATTATTATACAGATTTCTACACTTGGTTGTATGTGTGTACTGGTGATTGAGGGACCTATAAGCAGATCCAAAGGGGTGGTACAGCATAGCACACCCCACCCAACCCCCTTTTGTCCTGAAAGTTTATCAAATGACCATTGAAACTCTCTCCCCTCCTTTCTCAAACAGCTGTCTCTGCCCATGAGACCTAGTGGACCTGGAATCCCTGATGTATATGAAAATATATAATGATATTAGGATGAATTGTACATTACATATTTATCTTACCGAAGACCTGAATTTTAATTTTGGACTGTTTGAAGCATTTCTGTTGAATGCGATGCGAATCGCCATTTTGCAGATGACACAAGGTAAATAGATTTAGAGTTATCTCCCTTCCATCGATTTTCAATCACAGTACATCAGTAATTTCCGTGCTTGTTTGGGGATTCAATGTTATTCGAGGCAAAGAAGTACTACAATGAAGCACCAGAAGAGTTCGGAATTCCAAGTGGTGTACATTGAAAATACTACATCGCCTGTAAGTGTACATTGAAAATAATAGAGTAGCGCTTAGCCAATCAGAAAGTGACACTCATGTGTGAGGTATGATAATTACATTTGTATATATTCATGTATAATTAATGCAAATCTTTCTCCTTACAGCTCAGGGTTTCTTCTTTGTTTCAAATCAATATTCATTTGACTTGTTGTACACTTAAATTGGTGACATCAAACATGTTTGTTTTTTGCTCCAGGGCACTGAAGAGGTTTATTTCAGTGTGAAGACACTGTATCTCATATCATTTCAACACACTAATTTGTTTTTATTTGATTGCATGCTATTCAGGAAAATAGTTTTTGAGACATTTGTGAAAATCCAAGCGTCTCACCCAATCAATCATAATGGCAGATGAGGTCAGTAACAAGTGTGTGCTATAGATGTTTTGGTATGGGACAGAAGAATTGTTTGACATTGCATAGTAGTGAAACTGTAGCAGTAGTCAATAGATGTTATTTGTCTTGAAAGTGTTTGTATGAAAAATAGATTTTTGTAGATTTCAAATATATAGAGGTAACAACATTTTACTGAAAAATGAAGAAACAGACTTAAGAATGGCTAGTGTGTTAGCCGGCCAGGAATCAGAAATTATCAGTTGAGAAACTCAAATTTCAACACTCAAATTTGTTTGTTGGTTTTTTTTTCTCATTTTTCATTTGTAAATTTTAAGTTTTAATGACTTCAGGTATATAAGCAACAACAGAAATACTTCTGACCTTTACGTACCTATTAATGTGTGAATTCAGCCCTTTCAGTATGAGACAAAACTGCATACTGAATGGGCCAAACAAAGTGAAAGTTGGTCCAATATTTCTTTACAATCTTTGACACAACAAACAGTGGTAAGAATGTGACTTGTGATGGCTGATTAAGTTTGAAAACAGCGAGGTTTTGTCATTTCCACTGAAATACATGTTTTCAAAACTAAAAATCAATGCCAGAGTTGAATTCATTTCTAGAAATTTTCTCAAAACTCTTTAACATTTTTTCACCAAAGTACCAACTGTTTTTAGGAATTGTATTTATAAATTCAACCCAACCTGAAATTGTATTATTAAGCATACAACTGCAGTCTGATAGGTTTTACGATGAAAATTGTTTTGCTGTAAATTGCATAGAAAAACATTGAACCATTCAACATGACAAGGTCCAATATTGTATTATTTGTCACATGACTTACATCATGATGGTGTAGATGTCACCATAGTAGCATCAGACTTGTCAGCAGCCGTCCCAGAATGAAACACCCATACAAAGGCCACTAGCAAGATTGCACCAAGCCTATAGAACAGTTGTGCATGGCAAATGTGATGGTAGATTTCACCCAAGGACTAAATATATCAGCTTGTACAAACTACGACATCGAGGCAACTATGAATTATTTTGAGTGAGGGAAGTATTGTTATCACTGTATTGATATAAATATTGATGATGGAATGTGTGAGTTACATATAAAGGTCATGATTTACTGTACAGTTGCCTACAGTTTCACTCCATGCTGACTAACCTCATCCAGCGTGACCCACATTAATGACATCGCATTTGTTTTGTTGATTGCATGCTGCCAGTTTCAGTTTGGTTTGCTTTGAGTGTTGTATTACATACAGGTGCACAGATTTACTACTTACAATTGGTGGTGGCAGGATCATTGTAATAGCTGTTGCTTGGGTTACAAGATAGCATGACAAGTGACATTACCAAGTTTATGTGCTGGTAATATAGCCAAGCAGCAAATGTGTTGGGGAATTACCAAGGATGTTATAATTAACAAAATGTCATCTTCCGTTGACAGCATTTTGTGGGCTTTAAGAAATGTGATTTAATACAATAAGCATTTCTTTCAAACTTGATGGACAACTTCTAAAAGTGCTACTTTGGAAAAATAACTTTTATGCAGAAGATTATGTAAATGATGTTTAAGAAATTGTTCTAATAATAGTTTTATACAAAATGTAGTAAAATAATGGATGAGAAGAACATGTTAAGGTGCTTGTGTTTGTTGTGGATGTAGCTGAAATATATTGCAATAGCTAAGTACAACTGAAAAAAAAACATGAAATATTTATTTACAGCTATATATTACTTTAGAGTGAATGAAGTCAAATATGAATTTTATGTGTTCCTATATTTTATCATTTATGACTGTTGTTGTTGAATTTAAGTGACAGCAGAAATACATGCAATAAATCTGTTTTCATTCATGTAGCAGGTAAATGGCTGTTTAAGTTACAGAACTAGGTAGAATACATAGTAAATGATAGTCTATTGTGATGGAACAGATCTGAACACAAGGTAGGATACGGTAGTGTCGGCCCCAAGAATGAAGCGTACAACATAATGACTAACAACTTCTTGTTTATTCCATATGCCTGGTTCAGCTATTTCAAATGACATTTCTTGAAAAATATGAAGGTAGCCAAATATCACCATTTTTCTTTTTGAAGAACTTAGACAAGTCATGATACCACCAGTATTTGATTTAGCTTGGAAGCTTGTGATATTGCTTTGTCCTAATGCATTGATGGTAAATTGGTCCTGAGTATATATCATGGAACAGAGTTACATGGGATGGTGGAGGATCTTTACAATCAGCACCAGCAAATTCCATCACATTAACCAAATCAAGAAGAGGTACTGAAATATGTTGTGTTTATATACATTTTTCCATGATGGCAACGCAGCAGATACTGTATGTGAGAGTGGAGACTGGTATTGTACAGGTGAGTATGAAGGTTGTACTGGGTGAGAATGTCAGTGGATAAGTGTAGCCTGGTCTCGTTGAAGCCACCAAAGAAAGATGGCAAGAAGAAGCTGACCAAGGCTGACAAGGAGAAGTTGAAGAGGGAGGAAGCAGAACGCAAGGCACAGGAGGAAGGTGAGTACATGCTGGTGTCACTTACTCTGATAGCTCTTTGCATTAAGACCTGACCAACCCTCAGCCCTCTTAGACGGCCAGAGGCCCGTTTCACAAAACTCTCGTAAGCCTAAGATCTCGTAACTTTTCTCGTAGCATTTGTACCTGGCATACTGTAACATAAGAGGTGCAAATGCTACGAGGGAAGTTACGAGATCTTAGGCTTACGAGAGTTTTGTGAAACGGGCCCCTGGTCAGGATTAGATTGATGCTTTAAAGTCTTTGACTCTTGTACCAATCAAATGTCTCCTTTCTAAAAGCATTTGTTTCTATGTTCATATCTGCTCCATCACACATCTGGTATGTCATCAATGTGCGAAACAGCCACTGGCCACTACCACTAGTGTAGGTAATGGTGGTACGGGAGCTGCAAATTTTCCCTGCAAATTTGCAGGCGATTTTGCTCTTCGGTCCGGTACCACCATTACCTATACTACTCATGGGCTAGTTTTAATCCAGTCAGGCCAGTAAATATCCATAGTCCCTGGCCCGACTGGCTAGTGGGTTAGTTTGTAAATATAGTACTCCCTCTGATTTGTTATAAAACAATTTTAAATCATGCAAAGTTATGGCCTGATAAATATATTCTTCTTATGAATGTAACCAAAATATTTCACAAATGCAGACATGTGTTTTGTTTCTGTTTTTGATGGTATTTCACTTTTTAAAAATCTTTTACTTAATTTATATATTCAGATTTCAGTATTGTAAAGTATTTTGTGGGCTAGTAACTGGCTAGCTTGACTGGCTAGCAAAAGTTGAAAAACTATTTTGCACACTGTATGTCAGTTCAAAATGACAGCAGGATAACAGTGTAGATTTGGAACTACCCATTCATGTTCAGAACAGATCAGTATGCTGCCCTGAATGCTGTGCTGACTTGTGCTTAGATTTTAGAAACCTTGATGCTGATGCCACAGCTAATCAGACAGTCATTTTCATACATTGCCATAGATAAGCCGATAAAATAGATGAGATGAGGTCCTAACTTGACCCTATTTCTATGGTAACATATGTAACGTAATACAGCCTAAGATGTTGTCAGAATGTCATGTAGAGAGCTTTGTATATGATGTATTTGATATAAATGAGATTTGTTTCATGTGAATATTGGATTTCCCAATCAAGCAGGCAAGAAAAACATTTTTTTGTTTTTCGTCCAATACTATTTGATGTATTATTGTTCATCACGCTCTTCTTCACATTGCAACGTCCCTGATATTCCCTTATCTTGTCAATTTTTTTCCAATGTGATAAATGTCTGCGACCTTTTCCATGTTGGACTAACCCTTCCACCAATAAGCTGACACTGGATGATGTAACTGGAATACTATTCACAGTGGTGTAAAACTCAGCTCACTCACTCATTCACAATCACCTTCACTAGTTCATGATATGGGGCATAATGAGACCAACATTGTTATTCCAGAGGAAGCACGCCTGCAAGCTGTAGAGGAAGAAAAGAAAAGGAAACAGCAGGAGAAGCTTGAGGCAGCAGAGAGGAAGAAATTAGAAAATGAGGTTTTTAATTTCATTTATTTAATTTAACGAGCACTTAGAAATAAATGTTTTAAGTTAAATGTCCTCTTGCAGATATAAAGCTTGCTTAAGTTATGCACTCATTTACCCTGAGGTTGGTGCTCCTGGTTCACACAACTCCAGACCCGTGAAGGTCCCGGGGTAGAATAGGCCTTCAGCAACCCATGCTTGCCATAAAAGGCGACTCAGCTTGTCGTAAGAGGCGACTAACGGGATCGGGTGGTCAGGCTCGCTGACTTGGTTGACACATGTCATCGGTTCCCAATTGCGCAGATCGATGCTCATGTTGTTGATCACTGGATTGTCTGGTCCAGACTCGATTATTTACAGACCGCCGCCATATAGCTGTAATATTGCGGAGTGCGGCGTTAAACTAAACTCACTCACTCACTCACTCACTCACACAACTCCTATGTCTGTGTACAGGAGAAGAAAATTAGGAAGATCCAGATGGCTGAACTTCAGGAGATTCTGCAGGGGAACAGGAACAATCTACAGAGACTGCATGATGACCGCAGGAAGAAGGCCAAGGTCAGCAAATGCAGATTGTGCTGATCATACTTTAAGAAATTATGAAATTGTCTGAAAGTTGTACAGTTACTCATTTGTGTTTTTATATCAGCCTGGGTTACCACAAACTTTGTAAGTAACAGGGTTCTACAGTGAAAACCATGTTGATAACATGCATTCTTCATTATTTACTTGACAGTTTGTACACACTGCATTCTTCCTTCACATATTCCATCATACATGAATAGATATAACCACTTTGCAAGTAACAGGATTCTAGGCTTTCTAGGGTTCTAAGGATTTTAGTCAACTAATGACTCAAAGGAAACACAAAGGCAGGTGAGCTTCACTCTGTGCCGTAACTTTGTGTGACCCTACAATTGCATGAAATTGATGTATGTAGTACAAGACTAAAGTGAGACATTGCAAGACTATGACAAGTTATGAAAATATTTCTTCTTTTGTATTATGTAATCTCTCTTGATCAAGTTACTTACTTGAATCTTTAAGACATTTTAGCAGCTCCATATATAGCAAAGTGGTCATATGTATTCATTTGTCATGAAGGAATGTAGTTTGATGGTGATTGGTAAACATCATCCTGCAACAAGTGTTAATGCCTGTGTGTGTTCCAGTGGGCGAGGTACATGAGATGTGATGGCTCCCCAGACCCCACCATCCCGGGGGAGATCAACACCTACATAAATCTCAGGTTGGAGGAGACAACTCGGACACATCCAAAACTCATACTGAAGGACATAGAACTAGACCTTTCAGTATGTATATAGTGGAGTCGTTCATTGTGTTACTGCTGGTAACGTTGTAAGGTGCAGATCTTTCATTTTTCAATATCACTTAGCAGGAAAATGTTCCTCATCTAGTATCTTCACTGAGTGAAATCTGTTGATTGATGTTTTAAGCCTACTGGTTAATATGCAAAGTAAAATGGTGGTTTTAAACCAGGGAGCTAAAGAAAGGAAGGCTTGTGATGTGCATTCTTAGTGATACTCTGGTGAATGTATGCTATTTGGTAGTTTTCTACACGTTGATGGTGGTAGTTTGTAGTGAGTCATGAGGAGAAGTATGTACTACTCATTATGATGTTGTGATTGAGCACATAGTAAAGATATGGATCATCTTGACATAGCCATGTTTGTGTTCCAGTTGATAGCTGAGTTAGAGTACATGCTGACAGACACCCCACTAGAGGAGCTGACAGACAGACAAGTGGCAGCATACAAGGAGGTGGGTAGAAGCAGCATGCAAAATAATTTTTTCATTTTGCTAGCCAGTTGTCCTAGCTAGCTATGTCTAGCTAAAGTTACTAGTCACCAGGGTAATTCACCAGCCCGAAATTTGAATTTAGACATGGATTTCATCCTAAAGCTGCTAGTATGATGAACATTTTTAGTGAAGCCATCATCCAATGCATGCTTTGAAAGAGTATTGTAACTTAACATTTTGGGGATAGTGATATATTTACAAAATGACCCCATGAAAATTTGCTAGCCAGTTGGGGCTGTGAATGTGGAGATTTACTGGCCAGACTTGATTTTAACTAGCCATGGGTTAGTAGGCCAGTGGCTGTTTCACACACTGGGTAGGAGTCACCATGGTCATGCTTCCAAAATAAGCCTTGGCTGGATACCTGAGGTATAAACAGTCATCTTCATGCAACTTCTTGATGAAAAGTGCGATGAAAGAGGCATGAGCTTGCCCCTTATATCATTCAAATATCATCCAGAAAGTACCATGCTGTGTTGGCAGAGATGCTAAACCTCTCCAATTTTGGCACAGTTTCTCTGATTTCCAAATACAAAATCTGCTCTCTGATTTGTGTTTTAAAAATTATAATTTTTTTATGGTATACAGTTTTATAGATCACTGGTGATTTCATTGAGTCAACACTGGTAAAAGCTCCTGTCTGGCTTTCAATCAGACAACAGTCCACATGCAGAGTTGGCATCTCTGTGTTAGATTTTCCTTTGAAGTTTCTGTATATGCATTCACATACACTGGACATATATTTACACACACAAACTATATACACATGCACAGGACATATACATTCATACACAGGCTGTAAACTTTCATACAGAGGCCATATACTCACATGTAAACACATGTCTGTCCATCTAAGCAGTCATATTCACTCACCCTCTATTCATTGTACAAAATGCTTTCAAATTAAAGTTCTGTATTTATTATGTATTTATTATGAGGTTTCTCTACCTACGGTAGTATCAACTTGTATTGAAAATGTTGACATTTTGTGATCATTTCTGTTATCAAAATAACACTAAGACATTGTATACCCATGGAAAGGATAATTTTACAGTAAAAACTAACATAGATAGAAATTCGTCATTTGAGTCCAGTGATGTGATTCCTATTTTGTACCTCAGATCAGATTTACTGTGAGTTAGCGAGTATGGTTTTACACTGCTTTTAGCAATATTCCAGCAATATCATGGTGAATGTGGAGAATCGAACCCTGATCTTCTGTGTGACAAGTGAACACTTTATCCACTAGGCTACTCTACCACCACAGGTTTACTTTGAACATCATCATTCAGTTTGACTATTGTGTGTAGACCATCGAGGAGCTCCAGGAAGTGATCCGGGGGAAGCTGGACAGAGCAGTGTTCCATGTGCTTTGTGATGCCAGCACAATGCAGGACCCAGAGACGTATAATCTCCAGTTTGTTATAAAGAATCCAGAAATACAGCTGTGCATCTGGGGAAATCTCAGCAAAAATCCAAAGTAAATAATTTTATATTTTTTTATTGTTGCCTCTTATGTGAAAAGGTCTACATAAGATCAGACATATTAACAACATTACATTTGGAGACAGTAGATAGTGGACAATAAAGGCCATATTGCATCATCCTGCTCTTCATGTTGGAAAATGTGTAATTCTGGCTCTGGGAAGGGTAACCCACATACCGAGATGGGTGGATAATGAGTTGGACCTGGGTACCCATCTCAATGCCCCCACACGTTATGATTATGTAATTATTAGATTAAATAATGTAATGTGTTATTCTTTGATGATAAAATGGTGTTGACTTTGAAGATTTAAACATTATTTACAGTCAACTGTTTTAAATATTATACATGATAAAGATACTGGAAAATTTTAGCCTCCTAGCTCATGAATATATTGTGATAAAATTTGATGTCAGGAATTAACATAACAGGTATCAGGGTAGGGTGAAAGAGATGGGATGCCTGGGTGGAAAATTTGGACCAGTCCCAGCCCTAAGTCTTTGGTTTCTTGGGACAGTGACAAGCTTCTCACTTGAGGGTGCCGGTGTGAGATCGTCACTGTGTTTGGGAAACAGGTGGGCGGGTCACCTGAGATGCAGGAATTCATTGTGTTGCATCCATGACGCCTGCCCAAAACATATCATTGTTGGTTCAAGAAGTAGTTTGGGCTTATTTATGGAATATCTTCTAGGGTGAAGTCTTTCGAGTTCCAAGATGTTGGTTTCACCTTTGACATCCCACGGGTGCTAGCTCTGTCAGACTGTTCGTTCCAAGTCCGCATGACAAAGTACGACCACTATTCCATGTACAGCAAGACCTTCAGTCCTCGCTTGAAGAAGAAGGAAGGTAATATTCTGATCTGAGTCATAGTTTTACAACAGGCAACTGAAATAGATTAATGTAACAGTGATGACTGTTGTTTTCATTGTTCTAGATGTAAATATGATTCAATGATATCTATAGCCCACTGTTACATCTTAGTACAGCAACATCTTTATATAATAATGTGCTAGTTTTAAGGGTAAATTTGTAATCATTC
The DNA here is from genome assembly GCF_037392515.1 of Haliotis asinina. Lineage (NCBI taxonomy): Eukaryota > Metazoa > Mollusca > Gastropoda > Lepetellida > Haliotidae > Haliotis > Haliotis asinina. The sequence continues at coordinate 41,532,658 of NC_090293.1, forward strand.
TAGTTACTTTACTATCCTCTGTTTTGAATAGTATGGATATGAATTTCATGCATAACCTTTAGTCGTGATATGACAGAAGCACTGCAAATGCAACTATAACTTATACCTCACTGACTAATGCATTATGGAATCTCTCAGAAGTTGTTCCAGAGCCAGTTGAAGAGACAGAAGAAAAACCTGAGGAAGAGGAGGAGAAGAAGGAAGGAGAAGAGGGGGCAGAGGAAGAGGCAGAAGCAGACAGGGAGGACACAGAGGTAACTAAATTCTCAAATGGGAAAAGTGTGCTATGTTCACAAAAGCATTTGTTTACTATTCACTTTGGTTAGTACACTACTGATGAGGAAATAACAATTGAATTTGGTTGTTCTGGGTGTGTTCATCAAATTCAGTATTGATTAGCCCAGTGATTGTTGCAGTTAGCTATGGCAGTCTTGGAGCTAAAATCACATTGTTCAGGCCGATGGATCCTGCTCTGAGGAAACTGTTGCTTTACTAGCAGAAAAACATGGCTTTCCTGTTATTTCAGGACCTTATGGCACAGCTGAGGAAGATGGATGGTGGGGAGGAGGAGGAAGAAGAACAAGATACAGAGAAGAAAGAGGAGGTTGAAGAAGAGGAAGAGGACTTTGAAGATCCTTCAACACCAGGTTACAACAGCATTATCATATAGGCTAGGCCAATAGTACAGTACTGAAAATGAAGAGGGACCATTTTGTTTCCCAAAATTTTGTTGTTATATATTGATTGGAAATATCCTGTGGGCAAGTTGCATACTACCAGTAAAGGCAATTTGAAACTCAAATGGATCATGTAGGTAAACTGTTATTCTTAAATCCATTTGGTTTCCATCTGAGATAATAAATATCCTTGACAGTTTGATGTTTTCTTGGTATTCAGAACCTCCTGAATGGGAAGACTTTGAAGAAGATGATGATGTTGTTGACTTGAGAGCCTACAACGTCTTAGGAGGAGTTTTCTCTTTTGACCTCATGGCTCTTCCTCCACAACCCAAAGCCGTGAACCAGTGGACTCTTACTAGATGTAAGTAAACAGCTTCATATATTTTGTATCTAGAAGCTCTCCTCATGGAAGATTTTCTGAACAGGAAACTTAATGTGAAACTGGTATGTGGTAATTGTATTCCATTATGGTACTTCTTTCTTGCAGCGTTACTGAAACAAGCAAACTAAACATGACTATACAAAGGAATGAACCTGGATTCTCTTACAGTGGTGAACCCCCCACAGATCGAGCTGATGGAATATGTGGCAGAGTTGCCTGCACCTGCTGCCACCAGCGCCCAGACGAAGGACCAGAAGGACACACAGACACAGGAGAAGGACAAGCGAGATGCAAAGCCTCCTATAGGTGTCACTATCAAGTAGGTGGAACTTGTACTTGATATGACTGTAACCAGTACTTGATATAACGCTAACTTGTACTCAATGACTGTACCTTGTTCTTGATGTGACTGTACCTTGTACTTGATGTGACTGTAACTTGTTCATCAAGGCTGTAAACTGGACTCAGTGTGGTTGTAACTTGTACTTGATGAGTTTAACCAGAGCTGTGCAATAAAACTGGTTTACAGGTATTTACTGGTTCTGACATGAAAACAATACATATTGAGATTCACTGATCAAATACCAGTATTTTGACATGCATTTAGAAAACTTCATAACACTCAGAAATCTTTGGATATTTCCTTTTTTAATTTGTGCCAAATTTTCATTTTTATTTTGTCATGATTAAAAGTTTTTATTAAAGTTTAATCAGGCATAGTGATTTTATTGTGTTGTTGCTTTATACATCAAGCATTCACTCGATTATAAGTAGTTTCTTGTTAAAAACACCTTCTTGCAATGTGTTGTAATACATATCACAATACATGCTTTTGCATCACAATATGTCGCAATTCTCTGCAATACCCACCCCCAACTGTAAGCCCTACATGATATGACTGTAATCCCTACTTGATATGACTGTAACGCCTACTTGATATGACTGGAACCCCTACTTGATATGACTGTAACACCTACTTGATATGACTGTAACCCCTACATGATATGACTGTAATGCCTACTTGATATGACTGGAACCCCTACATGATATGACTGTAACGCCTACTTGATATGACTGTAACGCCTACTTGATATGACTGGAACCCCTACTTGATATGACTGGAACCCCTACTTGATATGACTTGAACCCCTACTTGATATGACTGTAACGCCTACTTGATATGACTGGAACCCCTACATGATATGACTGTAACGCCTACTTGATATGACTGGAACGCCTACTTGATATGACTGGAACCCCTACTTGATATGACTGGAACCCCTACTTGATATGACTGTAACACCTACTTGATATGACTGTAACATTACCAGATATGATGGTGACCCTAATTGATATGACTGTAACGTTACTTGATGTGCCTGTTACTTGTTCCCTGTGGCTGTAAGCTGACAGAGGTGTAACCTGTTGCAGGTTGCCATCTGATGTCATGTTCCAGGAGGAACCCCAGGTAGTTCGGTGGGACGAGGACAAAAAACACTGGCGGCTGGACGGATTCTCAGACATTGTCTACAATGAGGGTAAAAACACAATACTTTACTGTCTATAACCTTCACTTAGTGTACTAGTGATTCTAAGACATTGTCTACAATGAGGGTAAAAACACAATACTTTACTGTCTATAACCTTCACTTAGGGTACTAGTGATTCTCAGACATTGTCTACAATGAGGGTAAAAACACAATACTTTACTGTCTATAACCTTCACTTAGGGTACTAGTGATTCTCAGACATTGTCTACAATGAGGATAAAAACACAATACTTTACTGTCTATAACCTTCACTTAGTGTACCAGTGATTCTCAGACATTGTCTACAATGAGGGTAAAAACACAATACTTTACTGTCTATAACCTTCACTTAGGGTACTAGTGATTCTCAGACATTGTCTACAATGAGGATAAAAACACAATACTTTACTTTGTATAACCGTCACTTAGGTTACTAGTGATTCTAAGACATTGTCTACAATGAGGGTAAAAAGATAATACTTTACTTTGTATAACCTTCAACTAGTGTACTAGTGATTCTCAGTGATCTTGTAACATAAATCCAGTGCTGATACCTCCCAGGGAAGCCAATATATATGGATTCATGATGTGGCAATGAGATATCAGTTTTCATTTGCTGTTACAGAGAACCGGACATTTAGTTTCAAGATGTACAAGTTTGGCATTATGGCACTGATACAGGAGACACATATCAACATGCCATTCCAGTCTTGGGAGCTCCGCCCCCGGGCAGTCAACAAGGCGGTACTGTCCATCATTGCAGCCATTGTGGAGCTGGACATTGAGATAGAGGTGAGGTGTAATTTGTTTAGGTCAGAATTGTCCTGAGCTTGGGTTTTCAAGTGGCAACTTCACTGGATAATGTCATGAGATCACTGACTTGTCAAGTCCAGACTCAATTGTTTACAGTTTATTCGTGGGTGCTCCCATAAAGTTGGAATGCTGCTTAGTGGGACATGAAATATCTAACAAAGAAGAAATCATGTGGATGACTCTTTAAGAGCATTCATAAATCTAAAATATTTTGCTAAGTTTTCCTTTCCATGACAACAGGTCAAAGGTCCTTTATCCTTTTACAGATTTCTGACATGGACCTCTGTATACCTTCATAATTGTTATCACACTTTCACCTTTCAGAATTCAATGTGCTGTTTGAGCACTTCTTTCGAAGATCCAGCACTGAGGCATCTCAAGGGGCAGATGATGACTCCAGCAGACTTAATTCAAGTAAGGGATGTTTCTAGCTACGGATAGATCTGGTATTAGCATGTAGTCACTTTGAAATAGCATGGCACCCAGAACTGGGAAGTCATCCATGTTTTCAGTGGCAAAGATATCCTGGAAGTTACAGAATTAGTTACCAGTAGTTCATCATGCCCAATCCCTGTTTATATTTCATAAAAGGGTGAAATATGTGGGACCAGTTGTTGAAAACTATGGCTGAAGTAGTGCTGTTGGTTGTATTCCACCAAACTATCTCAAGTTGTTTGGAATCAGCATTCCATACAAATAGAATTGATAAACATTCTTTCAGTTTAGGAAGGATTTGGTGACATTTCTAATGAGAATGTTTGAGAGCAGACAAAGCATTCATAATAAGTTCTACTGGGGTGTTTAATTGTTTCAATACCTTGTTTCCAGAGTTTAAGGAAAGCTGGTGTGAATGTGTTCCCCTCCGAGGACTCCTCTAAGTATGTCAGCATCCAGAACAAGGTAGGTGCTGCTGCTGCTGCACCAGAAGACTTTATGTTACCATTTTGAAATAAGAAATATAAATGATGTGTGAAAATATTTCTGTCTTTGCCTGAATAGAATGGTTGATCTCAAGGTCTGAAGGAAGATGTCAACCAAGTTCACTATGTGCATGTTCAACTTCAAAATTCCTGAGACAATTGAAGTTTCAGTGTTTTCAGCATAGCTAGGAAATAAACACCAGTTCTGGCTCTATGCTCATGCTGAGTGTATGTTGCTTCAGCATCCAGTGTTGGAGTCCCGGACATATGAACAGATGGCTCTAACCGCATCAGCCATGGCGTACTCCTGGTCCAAGTGGAACCAGGACAAGGAGGCAGACCAGATCATCTTCCAAGGCTCGGAACATCTCAGCGATGAGCGGTTGTTGGAGGTCTGCACATATTCCCTACACTTGATTCACTCTATTTAAAAAACTTGGGACCATTACTTTGAAACTATACATTAAGACAACACATCATAGAATGTGGGGAGTAAGAAAGGACACCTTATTCGAAAAGTGGATAACACAACAATGGATAATTCAGGCATGTTCACTGATGATGAATTAAGATTAGTTCCATGTGAAAGTCAGCATGAATTTCTTCATGTTTGTCACAGTAACTCTAGCATGTTTTGTCTCTGGTCATTGATCAGCCATTTCTGTAATTCCTTATTATGGACGGCGATATCTGTTTATGATATTAAGCTAGTTTTAAGTGTAAATCTTTGATGTGTTATGTTAATGTCCTTTGTAGAGAGGTATCTATATTGTATATAGGTGTTTCTTGAGCAGATTTTGGCTAACACACTGTTGATGCGACCTACAATCCTCTCACTGTACACAGGGCCAACTATCCAACCTGTTCATAAATTTATTGCAGGAGGACTGGACCCTGTTCCAGGCAGGCAAGAGACAGGTGAAGCAACTGACAATGACTGAGTTTGATGAGGTGTTCACTGAGGAGTCAAAACACCCAGGAACAGTAAGTAGAACTTTCCCGCATGCATTCGCATAAAAGCATTCCTTGAATTCATGACAGCCAGAGTTTAACTATGGGACACTGTTATAGACTGATTCCATATGGAATTTACAAATAAAAACTTCTATTTCTATAATATTTCCATAATTTTTTAAGCTGTTTAACCCTCATGTTTGACACCCCACCCATATTATGTGATATGTAATATGTATTTTTTTCCCACCATCCACCCCCTGCCATCAGTGGCCAGATGATGTTAATCATTTCTCTTTTCTGCTCTCTATATGGTTGAGATGTTTTAAAGTAACACAGAGGTGACTAATAACATATTCGCTGACTCATGGCTTATGTACTTTCAGTTCAAGTCCAATCTGTACCATCTGATTGTGGACACAGGGTCGGAGGAAGCCAAAGACAGGATCTATAACTCCAGCTATGAGTTTGTGGATTGTGTTCAACAGTTGCTGGAGGCAACCAAAGTACTCACCTACTCATAAACTGCACAGCTCAGGACACTAAGACTCTAAAACCAAACTGATCACAGTATGAAAACTCCATCTCATAAATGCTGACCATGTCAGAGAACTTTATATTTTCTTTGATGCATCAAGACAGTGTGAACTTGTTGCTTCAAAAAATGAAGGCCTGTCCGTCTGATGCATGAAAAGACTTGTTTATCACAGGCTGAAGCTGAAAGAATGTATCAGTCATGGTGACTTTTCACTTTCATATTAAGACAGAAATACATTTCATAGAGTATTATTTGTACATAACATGTTATATTTTATAAAGTTGACATGATCTTGAGTTGTTTTCTATTTCATTAATGTCTGTTGAACACCAAGCCAAGAACGACTGAACCGGATAAGCATGAAAGAGTCACCAGAAGATGACATATCTCCCAGGCCCCCATATATTTGAATGGACAAATCATCTGACATTTACTTGATGCTTTGTATAACCCCAGCATGTAATGTGGGGGGATATAGTCGACGCCTCGTCCATCCCTCCGTACGTAATCATGTTGTTTCCGGAGCCTCAGAAACCGTTCAACATCGTTTAGACCAAACTTGATAGATATAATAATCTCAACCTATAGTTGTGCCTTTTATCATTTTTATTTTTTTCTGTTTTTCCATAGAACTTTTTGGTGTTAGTCTAATGGTGATGTGGGCTTCGTTTCTGGAGCATAACTTAAAAAAACGTTCAATATTTTTCTTCAAAACTTGGTAGGTATATCAATCAGAACCTGAAGTAGTGCCTCTTTGCTCTCTACAGGTTTTTGTGATTTATTATTTTCTCGGTTTCCATGGAAATGTTTCGGACATGAAAGTCTCAAAAGTGAGAGGTGTGTTTTGTTTCCAGAGCACTTGAAAACATCTCAATATCTTTCAGCAAAACTTGGTAGATATGTGTGGCAGACCCCAAAGTGGTGCCTTTTGCTGTTTTCTGGTTATTTTCTGGGTTTCTAGGGGGATAATAAAAGGTACTTTTAACTGATGCAACCAATGCCATTCAGCCATAGAAAACTGTTACTGTGTACATAGCAAACCGTAGCAGCCACTATCTTATTGATGGTGCATATTACAGGGTGTGGCGTTAGCTGTACCCTCGTGTGTTGTGTAATATGACAATTCTGCCCTTACTACCAATACTGCAAGCACTTGAGCGTGTTGTTTTTTATTGCTTTTAGCAACATCACAGCAGGGAACACCAGAAATAGGCTTCACACATTGTACCCATGTGTGGGAATTGAACCCAAGTGTTCAGCCTGAGTGAACACATTAACCACTAGGCTACCCAATCACCCCTCAAGAACTTGATAGCAAGTGTCCCCATCCTTAAATTATACTTGTTCAGTCATAACTACTTCCCTTCATATTGCAGTGTTGTATGCATAACACAATAAATATCGTAATTCTGTCCAAGAAGTAGAGGATTCAGAACAAAAAACCTTACCAGCAGTAGAAGGGAGTTGTAAATGCAGTTCCAGTTTGATTTACCTTGGGTCTCTAAAATACACAAGCTCACACCTAGAAGCGTTCCACTTCCTGTCAGATCAATGTCTAACGTAATATGTTAAATGCATTCACTCAATTGAGCCAATCACAAGCTCTAGTGGTCCAAATTTACAGACTACGACAGGGATGTTTGTTCAGTTAAAATCTTGCTAGATTTCCCTTCAGAATGATTAGTGTAACATTTAGGTTCAACAGTCTACTCACAGTTGTACCACTTCATTTCCTGCTCAAATGATTAACTGTAACAGTTAACATCATGTTCCAATTCTACTTTACTTTTTTATGATGCGATATCAAATAACTATGAAAGAAATATCATCTCACTATCTGTAGCACACAGGTCACTCATAGCCTTCCTTGTCATGGTGCTTCATTCACCTAAAGCAATATTGTTTCTCGAGGTTGTTACTTCCCTTAGCTATGACCTTCACGTGACTGTTAATGTCCAGGGTAAAAACATCTTGTGTTGTTGGTACAAAATCCATCAGATGTCAGGGCACTGTAGGGTTTCAAAACAAACTTTAGCACTTCATATACATGGAAAATTTAAAAACATACTGTCATTCATTCAAGGAAAAGCAACAGAAGGATTTGTTTCAATACTTGTATTTAATTATCCTAGTTTTGTAACAAACAACCTAATGAAAGAAAGTTTACAATAGGTTGCAGGTCAGCTTTCTGCACAGACCAGAAAACAATCCACCAGTTTCACATACAATATTCATATATACAGTAACCACACGCTCTTCAGTGATGTCCACAGATCAGTTTATTGTAAATAGAGATATTGGGCAATACCCCATGAGCAGAAGCCAGTTATGAAACTGATTCCGAAAACTGGCCAATTTGGCAAAGCTTCTGTTTCAAATAACTGACTTAACACCTAAGACAGTTCAACATCCTAAAGCTGGTGAGTTTCATGACACAACAGGAGGTGGGACTGGGTCTGCAAACTCTCCAAGTGCTTCATCATAGTAGGCATTCATCCTGAAGGGCTTCAGTTCGAAGGGAGCCCGATCCTCCAGCCTCAGCAAGTTCACGCCAAGATCTTCAAGTGTTGGGTTTCCAGTCAGTATATCGGTGATGTGATCCTGCAACAAAATAGGATAGGAAGTGAAGACAGGTGGATGCCCTATTGTAAACAGCATTGAGTATGGGTTTACGCCACTTTTAGCAACATTCCAGCACTATCACGCTGGCAACATCAGAATTGAGCTTCCCACATTGTACCTATGTGGGGAATAGAACCCAAGTCTTAGTGTGACGAGCAGACACTTAAACCATTGGGCTACCCTATCGCACCAATGTCTAGAGCAAGAGGCACAGATGTAATCAAACCTGCCTAATACAATAGACATGTGTGATAGGTGCCATCACATAATTACCCATTTCAGTTGTCCTTGAGACAAGATACTGGGAATCCATTCCTTTTTGTGTGACTTCATCCATAACTTAACTGGAATTCTGCCATGATCATCTACCAGGTCATCCTTTTTATGCAACCCTTTCCTACACCAACATGATGCCAAAAACACAGAAAAGGATTTCTGAACAAGATTTAAAAAAAAGAAAAGAAAAAATGGAGATACTGTTCTTTCATTCATGTTATAGATTCATCACCAGCTCAGCAGTTAATTATTAATAACTACATCTCCAAAGCAAGAATACACTTTGTGTTACGTGTTCCCTACCTTCTCAATTTTCTCCATGGTATAGACAGGTGATACAGGAGCCATGGAAAAAGCCATTGCTTTCATTCTGAAATGCAAGTTACCAAATTTTATGAGACCCATGGACTGTGTGGATCAATCTTTAGGAGTACTTGCCATGACTTTGCTTCAGTTAAAGTCAACTACATAATAGTGGTGTATAGGCAACTCAGTGTGTCCTTCATTGTACCCTTTACAAAGAGTTCCCATTATTGGAAGGGACATTCCAAGATATGTGATTACCATAATGATTTTAGAGTGCAACATGTATCTTAACTTTGTTTTTTTCTCAAAACAGGCTTTTCTGATGTATGTGTATTAAACATACCTGAAAACGGGAGAAAGATATGACCTCTTGAAGTTCTGGTACCTCATGCACCGGTAGAAATAGTCCACCATATCAGCCAGATAGTAGCGATGAGGCCTGTATATGTATGTATATATATATATATTTAAACCTTTCACAAATCACAAACAAATGTCTTTGCCTATTCGTAAAAAACACTACCTGAACAAATTCTATTCCAAAGAGTACATAAATAAAGTGAGTTTAGTTTTAAGCAACACTCAGGAATAGTCCAGCTATATGGTGGTGGTCTGTAAATAATCGAGTCCTGACCAGACAATCCAGTGATCAACAACATGAGCATCGATCTGCGCAATTGGGAACCGATGACATGCATCAACCAAGTCAGTGAGCCTGACCACCCGATCCCATAAGTCGCCTCTTGTGACTAGCACAGTCACCATTTATGGCAAGCATGGGTTGCTGAGGCCTATTCTACACCGGGACCTTCACAGGTTGGAAGTGAGATAGAGATGAAATACTACAGAACATGATATGAGAGCACATACTAACCCCACAGCATCATATGTTTGTCCCACAGAATCAGGGTTTCTGATGGCCTGTATTACTGCTTCAGCCACATCCGATACCTGCAAAACATACCTAACACTGTCAGTACACAAACATCAGAATATTATTAGTGCTAAAGTGATATTTTAAATACACCTCGAGTTCCACACTATCCAGAACTGTCTATCTCTACTACTCAATACTAGTTAAGGACACCCTGATTCTTTCATATTACTATGGCGAAGTAAGGTGAATTGGGGCTAACTATTGTACTCCAGAACATATCGCTTGTATGACAACTTGCATGTGTGTGTATAGGTGGCTGCATGTACTAGCCCAGACTTAAGCTGGTTTTACTGCGCTACTCACTGAGATACCATGCCGCAGTTAAGCATGAATATTCCCCTAAAGCACATTACACTCACTCTGAGCTGATCACTGCTTCTTGTACCCATTAATGACGAGTGCCAGACATCAAACCAACACGTACCATATTTAATGGCTTTGTGTATGATGCGGCTGGGATCACACCTGCAACCTTCCGCTCTACAGGCAGACACTCTAACCGCTACACCACAGAGGCAGTCCACATTATTATGGTTAATGTGCCATGGTCCTCAACTTCTATGTTTAGGATAAACAAGGTGTAGTTGGTAATAAGAACAAGCACCTACACAATATAACAGGTCTGCTGGTTTGATCCCTGTCGCCAGTCATGGACATTCTACAAGAGTAAGTGAGTTTGGTTTTTACGCCATTTGTAGCTATATTCCAGCTATATCACAGCAGGGGACACAGGAAATATGCTTCACAAATTGTCCCCATGTTGGGAATCCAGCCCTGGTCTTCCGCATGATGAGCGAATGCTTTAACCACTAAGCTATCCCAACTTTTACATGAATAATAGGATTTACGTTCAAAACTTACGAAAACTGGCTGCTTGATAGTGGCATCTCCTTTCTGCCACAATGGCATCGTACCACGCGCTCTCCTGTCTACAAGAAAGTAGTAACACAACATTCAGTCCAAGGCAAACAGCACATCACACATCATCTTTGTATAAATACAAATCTTCAATTGCTAATCTGGCTTTTAAGATTCAAATCTATCCAGTCATACACTACAATACTAAAAGCATGGGTCACTGATTTGTCAGTCTGAATAAAAGTCAGTATATAAGCATCTTTCACTCAGCATACATAATAAGATACTTCATATGTGAAAGTATCTAAAACTCTTCAAAATATTGGATCTACAATATAATTGATAACCCTAAACAACATAAGACATGTACATGATGTTAAGTTTAAAATATTGTCTGCCTCAGTAAATGCTTCATGTTGCTATCAAGGAGGCAATACTTTCAGTATGCAAATGTCTTGACTACTGTATCCTGACAACTTACAGACACTGGCATAGTATCTAATGAACCGGTCCTCTGCCCCAAACATGTCAGCAGGTCTGAAGATGGTGGCATCAGGGAACTCTTCCCTCACAGCCTCTTCACCAGCATACTGAAGGCAGGCAACAAGAGGCGGTTACTTGATATACAACTACTCAATTACAGAGGGGTGGGAGGATGGGTGGGTGAGTCTCAAATCTCTAGAGAAAAATGATATAAATCTGGATTCAAACCCATGTTCATAAGATTCCTACTCCAGGCAAACAGGTCTACTGACAGGGGCTAGTTTTTCTCGCTCGGAGTGTGAAGAAATTTCTGCGAAAAGAGTCCACCACACTTCTCAACTATCAAATGTATAGCAGCATCATAAATCCCCGATGCCCACATGCCAACATTGTTTTGCTACATAAGTGAAGCTGGCATCTCTATACTCAAATCTCCCTCTCAATCACTTGAAATCAACAACATGTGTCCAGGGATAGAACCCTATCAGAAGCTGAAATGAAAGCTTTCTTTACCTTAGTTCTGAGGAAACGTGATCCTCCTTTGATGTAAATCTGTTGTGGATTAGGACTAGCATTGAGGGACGAGAAATGGATCAGTCTCTCCACACCATTCTCCCGGGCCAGTCTGGCAATCAGGCGGGCAGTCTCAACATGCACATCATTGTACTTAAAGTTTCTGTAACAACAATATCATCAACGGTAAAGAAAAGTTAATTGTGAACACCAGCAAGAGGGGAACCAACCTAAATGATGTAACCCTACTAGGCCAAAGTTATGACTGATCACAATATGCCATCAGCTGAGCAGTAGAACCTGGACACCTGATAAGATGCCTCATACAAGAGCAAGGTGGTGCTCTGGACCAACACCTGCTGCTGAGAAAGAATCAGTGCCCACATGAAACAAGTTCATTGCAATCAATCTGACAATTACATGCAGTTAAATATTGTTTCAAACAGCTTTTCACAAATATTCCCACTATGTCAGTCAGGGGGCAAAAGATGTAACTTTCTCAATAAAATTGATATTTTATACTTATCCTGACTCTTAATTGATTATCTGATCTTCCCTGGCAAAGGTAGTGGAATACCTGAAATCCCTTGTTGTTCCCTTCTAAAAGAGGCAGACAAAAAATACACTCACCCACAGGAAGCCTCACACCAAAGGGTCACATGGCCTGCCATGTTTGTCACTCTCTCCCTTTGAAAACGCCCGACACAAGAATTTTGGAATTCAGCATGCCTCAGAAGGGCATTTGGGAGAGCTTTCGACACAAGTCAGGATAAGTATAAAACATCAATTTTACTCAGAAAGTTACATATTTTTCCTTATCCTGACTCATGCTTAATTGCTTACAGAATCCGATGGAAACAGCAGTGGATTACGTCCGATATCCACCCCTCAACGGGAACTAATAATGGGAACTTTTCGATAATACGTTGATAGCAAGCAATTTTCATGTAGAGCCAAGACTCTGACGTCATTTGGATTGGAGGCTTGTGGAGGTTTCAGTCCTGCTGCTTTGTAGGCCCTCAGTATAACAGCTTTGATCCACACAAAAATAGTGTGGCGGGATATTTCTGTAGGTGTCTCAGTAGATATAGGGATAAACAGGCATTTGAAATGATGTCTTCTAGACGTGGTACATGCAAGATATATCTTCAATGCTCTGACTGGACATAATGATAAGTCTTGAGTATCACAAGGTCCTAAGATTGAAGATAATGCTGGTATGTGGAATTGTCTATCTGGTTGACCTGGCAGTTGATTCTTCGCAAAAAAATCCCATCGCAGACCAAGATGGACTGTCTCTTGATGACTTGAATTGAATCTCGTTCCACTGAAGTCTTGCGAGTGAATTTCTGACAATCGTGCCGCTGTAGCCAAGGCAAGTAAAAACAGCGTCTTCTAAGTCAGCAGTTCAAATGATGTCCGATCTAGCGGCTCATACGCATCACTCGTGAGATGTTGGAGTACGATGTTTAAGTCCGAAGCTGGAGCTCTAAACTTGAAGGCGTGTAGTAAGGCGAGTAGCTCCCCTTACTTTAGTCAGCTTGATCACTGTTTTCATGGTGATAACCGAGCTGAGGGCCACCAAGTATGTAGATAATGTCGAGCCTTTCAGACCTCTGGTATGTCATAAATGACATAGATAATCCTCTATTTGAGGATGGGTAGCCTTCATAGCTGTGAATCCTTTCTTCTTGGCATATGTCTCAAATCATTTCCATTTGTCATCATATAAGGTGCGACTGGATTTCCATAAAGCTAAGGTGACTGCTTTCGCTAAGGTGTATCCTCTGCTCTTTAAACAGGCTTTAATACAGTCCAGACGTGAAGTCGGAACGCTGATGGATTGCCGTGCGCCTGTCTGGTGTGCAGATGGACGAGAAGATTCTTCCAATCTGGTAGTTGTAGTGCTGGCTGTCCCAATTCTTCTGTAAGTGTTGGGAACCAATGTCTTGTTGGCCAGTAAGACCAAAATCAGTTGTAAGAGTTTCTCGATGTCCTTCGGTAGCAGTACTGGAGAGGGAAACGCAAACGTGTTTAATCCTTCCTACAGGATGCTGAGATCATCTTTTGCCCAGGCTAACGGATCTGGTACCAGTGACACGAAGGTTATCGCAGCCCTCTCAGGTGTAGATAGTTGACAATCGGTTTGGTTACCAAGTAAATATCCACTGGGCCGAAGATATTCCAAACGGTAGGACCGTCCACTGGTAGTGCTGACTGTTGAAAAGGATGCGCAGAAATTTCCTTTTATTCTCAATGTATTGGGATGTTTAGATACGCGTCCCGTAGATCAGTGCTGGCCAGATAATCTGCTGGTCGGATGAGGAGCCTTAGTTGCGGAAGATGTATCATTTTGAAATGCTCTGGTTTCTGCAGAAACCTCTTGTTGAATTCCTTCTCCTTTGAATTCTTCTTCGGTACCAGGAAAATTGAGGAGTAAAAGCCGAGCATTAGTCTCTCTGGCTGTATTACTTCTACTGCTCCCTTCTGTAACAGCACTGTTATGGCGTCGGTCAGCTTGTCTGGGTGATCCTTTGCATAAACGATGGGAGCTGGTACTCCTGTGACCGGAGATGTAGTTTCCAGTGGAATCTTGTAGCTGTCTCGAAGAATCTTCCCCATTCCCCAATCCTTCAAGTAGAGTTGAAGACGTCCACCCACTTGAGATGGTTGTACAGGAACGGCTGGGGGAGGAAGACTCCAGTCATTCAGACCCTGATCTTCAATGTTTACCTCCTCTTACGTCCCTGGATGAACGGCCTGATGTCTGAGTGCGCCTATTTCCTCCATAGGGGCGACGAAAGGAAGAAGACTTGTCTCCGTTGGTGTTGAACTTCTTATCCCTTGCTCTCTGGACCCTGGAGAACTTGGGACTTTTTAGAGTACTGTTGATTTGTCTGCTTGACCATCGACTTCTATTTTTTGCTACCTCTTCAATTTTCACGTCAAAGATTGTAGGTGCGGACCAAGGGACTTGATATAAGGGCCTTGTGAAATTCTCACTCCATGAAGAGGCGGACAAGAGACTTTGTCGACATAGCAGAGTCAATCCTGCAGTAGTTGAGGTGAGGTGTTCGGACATAAATTGCTGATCCTTCTTCTGTGGGATGAGCACTGACAGGATTATTCTCTCTTCCTCGTTGGCAGGATTGCTGAACTTGGTGATGAGAGTCTCGTTGATGGCTCTAGACTGAGCTAGTCTGAAGATGGTGTGTCTCATAGTGGTGTCCAGCTGAGCAAGCCTCTTGTCATCTATCTTGTAAGATCAGTTACAGGCACTACTGATGACCTTGTATGCTTTGTCTACATCTGGTGCCCTGATGAAGGGCTCCATATGGTGAAGAGGATCTACTGTGGTAGATGGCTATCAAAATGAAGAGTAAATGTGACTGAATCAGATAAATTTCTGCAAAAGTTACAACAAACCATGGAAGAGCAGATAGGCTTACATCCCCAACAAACTAAGTGTGGGTCAACTGCTGACTACACTGCAGGCACAATTTCATCAACTGAGACTAAGTCTCAGTTGACGGAATACATGCTATACAAATACAAAATATCACAAATTCAACAAATTATGATGCATATAGTCAAATACCACATACGACATAAAATTTAGTTAAAGAATTATTAGTTGATAATTCAAAACTTATTGCTGTATCCGGGACCTCAGGTGCCTCCAACCAACCTCGTTGGGCGATAAGGAGAGAGTGACAAGCATGGCAGGTCATGTGACCCTTTTGGCGGGAAAAGGGAGGCTTCCTGTGGGTGAGTGTATTTTACATCCGCTTCTTTTAGAAGGGAACTTCAAGGGATTTCAGGTATTCCACTACCTTTGCCAGGGAAGAGAAGATAAGCAATTAAACACGAGTCAGGATAAGGAAAAAGATATGTTTTGATAGTCATACGTCTGTTTGGAATTGATCACAAAACTCAAAAACTCAATGCTTGGGACACATCACATCCAATGTTACTCATCTTTGGAAAGATAGTCTTACCTTGTTTCCCAGTCCCGTCCAATCAGATTGATGACAACATTGGAGTGCTGCAACACCTTCCTCACAGAGTCCTCATCTCGAACGTAGTATGGCTGGAATACAATGTAAGAGTCACTTGTTTTATCCGATTCCGTATATCACACTGGCTACTTTCAGAGTAGTATAGGGAATGGGGGTTTTAAAACACTTTCAAGAAAAGTCTCTACAAAGCCTTATTTACTAAATAAGGCTTTGGTTGGGCCCTTAGCTCTTGCTACTATTACCCCTACTACTTAACGCGTGTTGGAGGTAACACTGTGCCGTACGGTACGATCAATAATTCTTCTCTTACAAACCCCCTACCCGGGCCATCCCTCAAGTAGTACAAGTTAGGTTCGTCGGCTTTTATATCCACTTTATCTATGTTGTAAGTTTTGACTGACCATATAGGATCGGTGGCCCGCTTACGGCTATCACCCTCGTGTTCCCCCGGCTGGTATAGATACCTCACTAGGGCCCTATCTGGTATCTGTTTCTCCTTCCCACGCAATGGAGCGGCCGACTCTGCAACTATTGATTTTAGTTTGATAGCGTCTGCCGGTTTCTTACCGGTGAGACGGGTGACTTCATGGTTGATTGCCGACACCACCTTGGGTAACCTCGTGACCCATTCAGTCGATCGTTTTCCAGGGGTGACCATCTCCCTAGCATACTGATGGCCGAACAAGCGCTCAGCCAAAGTCCTATTAAATCTCTCAACTATGGCTTGGCTGCGATGGGCTCCGGCCGTGCCACGCCTGACCTTTGTATCGTGTTTGGCTAGCAGTTGTGACACGGCACCCATGAACTCCCGTCCGGGGTCAACTTGCAGCTCTGTTGGCCACGTCAGCGGACTGCGTTTGTATATGCGTTCAAATCCTCTGGCTACCTGGGCCGAATCTTTCGTGGTCAAGGGTTCGGCTTCCTTGTAACGACTGGCTACGTCCACTACGGTTAAGGCATACTTGTACCTCTTGTCGTGGGGTAGGAACAGTAGGTCTGCCTGGTGAACGCTATTAGGTATGTTAATACCGAACCTCCTTCTAGGCACGTAGCGTGGTGCCGGCAAATAGATCTGCCACAGGGCTTGTTTTTCAAGCCACGCTTTGGCTTCCTCCGGGGGTACTCGCGCTATTTTAGCTAGCTTATCTACTGCGCTAGCTCCTTTCCAGTACCCACGCGGGCTGTAGTAAATAGCCTCAAATTTTTTCATGTCCATACGCGTATGTGTTTATCCCATCAATAGCTATCCAACGTTTCGTGTCCATAGGCGACAGGGACGTCTTGTTTATAGTCAGTCCGTATATCTTATGTCCATCACTTCTAAGTGTGTTCATTTTATGCCTAAAGGTACGGGTCTTGAACAGGGCTTCCTTGAATCTGGCGTGTTTGATGTGTTGTTTCACCACATACTTCTTAACCCCCTTAGCCTTCCGGATCTCACTATTGTCGGCTTTCAGTATGGAGTACATCTTAGGTCTCAAACCTATGTACTCGGCTATGGGCGTGCCAGCACACTCGTCCTTCATCTTACCTAGGACCTTTTTATTTACCGTACTGTGTATGGCATGGGTCTTAGGGTAGTCGCTGGTGTCGTATAAATCGAGGTGTTTTTTCATGTCCTCGTACACGTCCTCGGTTCGAATCTCCATCAGCAGGGAATCCGTGTCAGTGTACAGCACTTCACACCTGTCACCGTACTGTTTCTTGAGCTCGTTGTAGTAAAAGTCGTACATCAGGTGTTTGGATAAATCGAGGATGCTCATCCCCACGTAAACAGGCCGGTTGAATTTTATGTGGCTTTTCTTCATGTGTAGGGCAACCAGGTTGTCTGTGAATATCTTACTACGGTTGAATGCCGGACTGGCTATCAATCTCCTGAGCTTGTCTTCCTCACTCGACCGAACCAGCTTCACGGTCACGCGTTTCCTCAGGTTCTCCATAGTCTTACCAAACACCGAGTTGTTCATGAGCTTGTAGAGATTTTTCTCAAAATCACTGGTGGCTTTTTTTCGTAGGTCTGTGTTCATTCTGATGTAGGGCTCCATCCATGGGCTCTGGTCGAACATGAGCACCCTGTGTATTTTGGTCAGCCTCATACCCAACGACAGGTACAGCTGTAGGTTGCGATAGTGAACGATGTACTTGGTCTTATTCATTAAGTTAGGCACGAGTTTTTCAACGTCTGTCACACGCCCACCTAACAAGTTATGTTGGTACTCAGACATCCAGTCTGGGTTAACCCTCATACGTTCGGGGGACAGGGGGTAGCTGTTGTGCGATGTGTGTAATTCCTTGGTATACTCTAAGTCAACCTCGAGGATATAACCTTTGTTCGAATCTGGTGCAACCCCCATAATATCAACGTGGGGTACCCATTCGAATCCCCCTGTAGGTAGATACTGGCTCATGGCCCAGCCGTACAGGTTGTTTGCGTCGAGGTAGAGAATGTGATTGGTTGGCTTGTTAGGATCGTAACCTTTCACGTATTGATTATTTGCTTTCGCGTATCGTTTGGATGCCATGGAAATCCCACCTCGCAAGCCTTTCTCAATGAATAGGTGCATGTCGTAATCTGTGAGCAATTCCAAATTAACTCCGGTCTTTTTAAGCAAGGCGTCCCACGACAGACCTGGGCTGGTGTAATACCATGCGGGGTCGAGTTTATACTGCTTGAAACACGTTCGCCTAAACGTCTCAAACACGTCGGCTAACAGCAGTACATCTGTCCTCAAGTACAGGTCGTGATAATCACCCAGGTTCTTACAACCCAGTTTATTCCATACGTTAGTCGCGTGCGAGTAATCATCTCGTGAGACGGACGCCTCATTCAGCTTGCTATAAAAGCAGTCAATACGGGGTAGTCTGGTCTCGGTGAACTTGACCCAACTATCCATGTACTCATAGGGGTACACACCCTTCCTCATAAGCAGGGGTCTAGTCTCGGCGTCTGTGTATCGATCGGTGATAGGGAAGGTATTGTTGGCCTTGACCAGACTGTCGAGTGACGACAGGAGGAACTGAAACGAGTCAATGAACCTAAGTCCGTTTAAGCTGAAGGAGATGTATCTCTCCATGTTGTTGGGGATGCATGTTATATTACCATCGATTTTCGCGATGGCCTGCATGATCAAGTGTGAGTCGTACCCTCTCAAGTTGTGAAAGACAACGGGGATGTTTATTGTCTTAGGGTTGATTTTAAGCTTGAGGTTGCACGCGCTGTGAGCGGCGCCTCTATACTTACCAGTTATGTGGCAGTGATCTCTCACCGAATCACCGTTAAGTGGTGAGTCGCACACGTGACAGTTAGTGCTACTAGCGTGAGCTAGCTTGTCGACTCGGGTCATACGTATGGGAGCGATTCTATACAATACATTCCTAATAATTTTTTCTTCCTCCTGCAAACATTTTAGAAACCTTTCAGCCGCGTCAGGGCCCCTATACACTACCGGAGCTTTCGTTTCCCCGTCACAACGGACGACAATGTATCCAAACCCACAGGCTTTATGCTCTTGTGTTTTGTGGGTGAAGCTACCACTGGGAGCCTCGCCGGCGGCGGCACCACTGGGGGGTGTGGGGGAATCCCCCACCACCAAGGCTTCGAAGTCGGCGTATATGATATAAGGCACAGACATTTGGTTCTTGTGGTTACTGAATTTTAGGATATTATCACCTTCCTTAGGCATGTCGACTCGTATGGCCGTCTGCCCCACACCTTGACAATCCTCCCGGTGGGATTCTAATAAATCAGCTCGTGTGAAGCCATGTAGGCATCGTTCACAGAAGTGGGTCTTTTCTCTGTGTGCCGATTGGTCATACAACAGCCTGCTAAAGTGTTTTATCCATGTGTAGTGATACTTGTCACCTCGCTGGATCATGAATATATTGATAACTTGGCGATCCTTCACTTCGCTGACCCTGTGTAGTATTGTTGTGTTACCTTCGTGTCCAAAGACATTTATAGCCAGATTATTCTGTTTTTCTACTTTAGTGATCTGGGATATGGGGGTGGGTTCATCTATACCATCCCAGTTGAGCCCATCATCCTGAGGATAATTAGAAGACCTGTACGGATTAGTGTCAGCTGGAAATAAGGCTGACCTGATAGCTAACCTCAGGCAATCGTTTCCTCTATTCTTAACGTTTACTATGGCATGTTTGTTCCTATAGTAGGGGGGCAAGGCTAGGTATGATCCGCCTCTGAACGGCACGTAGTTAGCTATGTCTAGATAGACATTATCGATTTTATCTACAGCCCACCCGGACCCCAAGTGTGTGTAGCGTTCTAGGTATTCTCGTATCTGCTGAAAACTGGTATCGATTGATGCGTCAATGGTCTCTGTATGTGTGACAACCTCTTGTTTACCTCGGAAGTAAGGCTGAACATACTCAGTGGTACTCCCAACCTGCTTATCGAGCGACATTTTCACTGTGATCTGAAACTTGATACTTCCTAGGTTATTTAGTTCCTGGTTGACCTTATCAGCTATCAGAGGCTTGATATCTGTAATGTCTATGTTTCTATCAACGTGCATGCGCCAACCTCTCAAATAGTTGCCTACAGCGCGCTCAGTGCGCACGAACTGTAGGTCAATAGCTCTATTCTGTCGTAATAATTCTACAAGCTGTGGTTTTCTCATACGGGAATACCCGCCTAAACCCAAATCGTGTGCCTCGGCTTTCAGTTGTTTTACAGTGGGAGGTTTTGCTACGGGGGCATGTGATAACAATGCGGTTAACCCGGCTCTCCCCAGGTTTGAATAACCCGTGTATCCAAGCTGTTTTGCTTGAGCTTTTAATTGTTTTACCGTAGGAGGGGCTTCTAAACCTAGTAATCTCAACAATGCTGACTTCCGCATTCGAGAATACCCGATCACACCTCTCTGTTTTGCGACCCGCTTAAGCTCGCGTACAGTAGTCATAGTGTTTACACCTAAGAGAACCAATGTCTAATTGGGTCACAGTAAAGGGAGTTGATAAAAAATATAGTGAATCCAGTACTCGCACTGTTGGATATAGTATTGTAAATATTTTATTTGGTATTAAGAGAGCCGCCAATCAAAACTAGGTGAGGATTTTCGTCCAATATTCGGACCAATTCTCGTAAGTCTTCTTTCAGCGAGGTATCATGTGTACCCGTGTATCCAAGCTGTTTCGCTTGAGCTTCTAAACCTAGTAATCTCAACAATGCTGACTTCCGTATTCGAGAATACCCGGTCACACCTCTCTGTTTTGCGATATGCTTAAGCTCGCGTACAGTAGTCATAGTTTACACCTAAGAGAACCAATGTCTAATTGGAGTCTATCTTGAGCAGTCGCCTACGTTCTTTTATGTAGCCCTTTTTATTCTCGTAGATGAGTTGATGTCTCACTACGTTCGCTCCGTGAGCTTTACATAGACAGTAGTGCCCTTTAACCCCGATACCACACACAGAACACGTGTAGTTAGGACTTCCCATATGGAAACAACAGAACCCCTGATTCCTGCATTTCCTACCACAGGCCTCGGTCTTCCCCATAAGTATGTATTCGCATCGGTATGGAGCGGGTCTCATGTTTACTTATATGGGTATTTAGTTTAATTGCTTCGCAACCAACGCAGTAGCTGCTATACCCAACACTATGAAGCCCAGTTCACGATCCATTTGCCCCTTGGATGGTGTGTAGTACTGAGCGAGTGTGGGTTTATTTAGCGGTTCCAATCGTTTACCAGTTAGTAGGTAGTATTCTTTCATTGCTTCATCGACATCGTTGAATGTTTGAACGGCATGGTTTTCACGCTGGAGTTGTTCGTTAATAAAATCGATCCTTTGGAGGCGTTTTTTAGCGTACTCGGCCTGTGCCTTTTGTAAGTTCTCAGTAGCGAGATCGTGCCGCTTCCTTTCTTCCTGTATTTCAGCCGCGTGGTCATCTCGTAGTTTCGAGAAGAGGAAATTACTCCCGGAAAATGCCAGGGCATTCACTAACGCCCCACCGACCATCATAGCTATCGTGGCCATCCTATATTTATTTCATTATATTTTCAGGTATTATCCCTTGTTTTACTAGGATGTCTTTTGTAGCCATCGCCATACCAAGGTTCATTATGAGCATACCCATATCCTGCAGGTTGAAATCTAGCTTGATAGTTGGTTGTTTAAGCACCAGTTTAGTCAACCGAGCGTACCCTACGGCTAGACTGGCGACCACTGTGGCGTGGTATGCGTCATTGACGAACGTTTTCCCCTCAGACATTATGTATATGATATAAAAATATTAAAATTATAACATGATATGCGGGTCGACCTCTAATTGTGTTGGGGTGGGGGGTACCCCCACGTTTCCCTCACGGTGAGGGTTTCCCTCACTATATAACCACGAGATAGCCAAGGCAGCAGTTACGCCTACAGCCAACAACAGTCGGGTTGGGTTGGTCACTGTAATAATTTTATGTTGGTTACACCACCTTTTTTACCGGCAGCTACTCTCTTAGGATTCTTCTGTCTGGTTACTGTTGGGGGTACCCCCACTGAAGGGGTCTCCTCCAGTGGAGTTTCCCTCACTGTGGGGGTTTCCCTCACTGTTGGGGGTGTGGGGGGTACCCCCACTGGGGTTTCCTCCTCCTCCCTGGGGGATTGTGCAGCATCCATCTATACTATTATTATTATTTTTTCTCTCAAATTGACAATGCTTTGCCGTGATAATCGCCGCCGTCACTGGAGCCAAGAACATGCCATATTTGTGGTACAGCTCGCAGCTGATAGAGCTCACGGCGTGTTCGATAAAAGGGTCTTTCTCGAGGTCCTCCCACAGGTAAAGTCGGCGCTCTGGTGGAATGGGAAGGAAGTATGACACAATACCGGTGTATATCTGGGTCATAGCCGATCCTATTGTCTTTGTCATTTCTGCTCCGAGCCGGGACTCGTATCTAGCGTACAGCTTATCGATTTCTTCGGCTGACATTTTGTGAATTTTATCCGGAGTGTAGTCTCCAAAGTAATGTTTGGCTTTGCCGCCAACAGCCAACGCCACCAGTTTCTCTCGCTTATCATCAGTGGGGGAGACCCCCACACCCCCAGGTACCAACAATTGTTCGAGCAATTCCTCACACTCCATCTTATAATATAACAAGTAAGATTTAGTTTTAACTATATAATACCCGATGCAGACAAAACACAGAGAAATGAAGGTTAAGTTGCACACGACAAACACTTCAAATATCATAGCTATACTTAGCATTTGCTTAGCTTTAGCTTAGCTTTGCTTAGCTTTGCTTAGCTTTGCTTAGCTTTGCTAAGCTTTGCTTAGCTTTAGCACACCCTATATGCTACTGGTTGGTCGGTCTTGAGCACGAGCTTAGCGTGTTTAGTTTCAGCGAGCTGTTTCTTCACCCGTTCCCGTTCTAATTTGCTCATCACATCGTTCTCTCTCAAACACTCCTCGAACGAATCCCTGTCCTTGCAGTGAAATAAGGCCACCCATCGCGTCTGCTCCCTGAGGTCTTTCAACACCGAGTTAGCACCCAGACGCTGTGATTTGCATGCCGGCCGGAGAAGGCCAGGTACGATAGCATGTCTCTCTTTTTTGTTATCTCGCGATTAGCGCTGCAGTCGTCCAGTATAAACAGCGTCGGTTCCCCTTTAAATTTCTCGTGAAGAGCTTTCAACCAGTCCTGCAGGCGTGTTCCAGGGTCGATTTTGTGTACGTCCGGGTCCGTCATCACCCAAGGTCGCGCGTACGTTTTATTCATGCTCAGAGTAGGGCACATGATAACGATGTTATCGAACACATCCTTGTAGTAACCCTCCAACATATCCAACACGAAAACAGTCTTCCCACAGCCAGTCTGCCCGCACACTATGGCGCAGTGTGGGTCAGTGGGGAGGTGGGGCAGTGGGGGGTACCCGCCATCAGTAGATGGCTTGCACGAATCTCCCATTGTCTATATTAAGTTGCGCGTCCATAATAACGTACAGATATAATTTCAACTTACCAGCGGGTTGAGCCTTCTTAGTAATCTGGATGGTTATCCCTTCGCTGCCGTTATCTATACGGCGCCCGCTACCGTGCAGTTTATCATCATCCGTGGATCGCATGTCCAACCATAGGGTGTACTTGGTGGTCAGGTATTCACCGATCTGCACGGAGCCAAGGTCCAGGTCCTTTGTTATATAATGTGGGGTCCCCCCCACTGTCCCTGGTAGCTTTTTTATCTCATCCCACTGCTGGTGTGGTCTCATACCATGACTGAACAGCTGGTTGGGCACGCCCTCGATGGTCACTTCCACCTTTTCAATCTCGGGGTTGAAAAACTTCTCGCTGTCCCTCCGGAATGGCTCGTAATCCTCCACGGGGACGACCAGGATACCTTTCATCGATCGCGCCGGCACGTTCAGGTTGATATTCCACACAGTGTCGCTCTTATCTCGCACGACTGATCTATGTCTCAGTACGCGATCGTACAGGATAGCCATCTTCCCAGAGTACTGGCTTCGAACCTGCCTGGCCAGCTCCGGGCTAGTGACCATGTCGAACTCCAGAGAGATGTTGTCTATGGCATAACTGGCCTCATCACCGTTCGGCGTACGCACTACTTTGCTATAGTCGTTAAACGTGAGCTCGTATTCGAGCCTATCACCCAGCGCGGCCTGGTAAAACGGCGCGTGTCCCGTGAGCAACTCGAAGTCGAGCGGCACGCAGAATCGATTCCCGTATGCTCGAGCGATGGCCTTTTCACCGTCCGATAGCTTGTCTAGCTGGTCTGGCGTGAAGGCATACCCTATGCGCGACCGGGTTGATTTGCTGATGCCCTGGTACACATCATTGACTCGTTCTCCCTCGCTTTTCCAGAGATCCCCGTAGCAGTGAAACACGTCGCTGTCGTCGATGCTCAGCACCTCGTTACCGCTGATCTTGACGGTCGTTTTCTTGATGATAGCTCGACCCACGTTCCACACTAGCTCGCGTTTGTCGTTGTCGGAGGTCAACGTGATATTGAACGCCAGTCGAACAGTGCCTGGTACAATAAGGTCATTCTCACCAAGGTTTGGAAATCTAACCAGCAGAGTTTGATTCTGGTCTATCTTGCTGGGATTGTTGGTGATGGTCACCGACTGGCGCACGGCTCTGGCTCCTAATGGCTCTCTCAATCTTCTGAAAGGATCTAATTTTCTGCCGTACATTGTTATATAAATGAAATATATTTTTAATACTAATGGATGAAGACATACCTATGGATGATATGCGGGGCGATAGTGCCCAGGCATTCGATGATGACCAGGAGACCTCATTCAGTACTGGCCTTCTACAGCAGGCTGTCAACGATTATTACGACGCAGTTGAAAATAGAGACAACATCAAGCCGTTGGGAAGGGACTATTCCAGGTTTACCATCGATAGCAATGGCACGCTGCGTTTGAAGGCTTGCCCGGAGAGCGATCTCATGAATAAACGCACGAGAGAACCGCTTGCCTTATCAACATTGGTCAGTAAACATGGGAATGACTTTGTCCGCGATAAACTAGGCTTCATAGATTACGGTGGCGCGCGACCTAAGCAGTATCCTCCGAAGTTAGTTCAAAGTCTGGAAGACATCAGGGACGCCTCATCGGATCAAAACATGACTTATGATATTAAAAAGGTGTTGGCCGACTACGAGAACAAGCCCTTCCCGGGTCTCGAATTTACCTTTCGGGAACTGCGGGGGTTGGATCTGACGATGCAAACCATTCGCGGACATCTCGCGAAAAGCACGGCCAGAATTAGCGTGATAGACGACCACATCGCCCATGAAAAGACCAAACTCGGTGAAACTGAGGACGAGGCTCTGAAAGCCACCATCAAGAAACGAATACGTAATTTGGAAGAGGAAAGGCAGACCTGGCTGGAGACAGCATCCTCCTTCAAAGAAAAGCTTCGATCCCAGGTCAGCCGTATACGGGAAACCATCAATCAAGTCCTCCACCGAGACACCACGTTAGCAAACAGGATTCGGTTATTGTTCCGGGAGCAAGGGATCACCATCGCCAGCGTTCTGACTGCATTGGGTTTCATCATATCAACCCTGGCGGTGTCGTTGAGTGGGGGTGTTAAAGTCGTGATAAAAAAACTCGGGGAAGGTCTAGCTAAACTGGCTGGTAAAGCCGCCGAAGCCCTTCCCGGTATCCTGGGTAGCGTCGTCTCGGGGCTGTTGAGCACTCTGTTTAAAACTACCACGTGGCTCAGTCAAAACCTGTGGGCAGCCATCGTCGTCGTGGCGGGTCTGGTGTACGTAGCGGCTAAGAAATTTTTAACCAAATAAGTCCCAAAGCTACCCCACCAACCACCAGGGCCGTTTTACTATCAATATGCTGCTGATTGGAGGCCTGAATATGGGGGGCCACCTCCTGTGGTGTTGGTTGAACTTTAGACTCCGGGGGTGGCGCCACTATACCCGTTTCACGTGGTGGGATGTGTGGGATATATGGGGTGTTAATATCAGGGTTGATACCCAACTTTTGATCCGCCGTGGCTATGACTATTTTGTTGTTATAACCCACCACTTTTTTTACTCTCAGTTGCATATCACTCGGAGCCATGTACAGCCCCACGCCGAACACGTAGTTGACTTTCGATCTGGCGTATTCTAACACGTTTTGGTAGCGTTCGATGGCCCGCGGGAGATCAACTGGAGAATTGATAGCATCCTCAACGTTGGCAACGAACTGTTTCTGAGCGTCGTAAGCAGTCCCCTTACCGAGGATGTTGGAACGCGTCATCGACTGCGCATCCAACAGCGCCCACACGTACGTTCGAATCGAGTCGTTCAAGCGTATTGTGCCAGCACGAGTGAATCCTTTCGATGTTTTTGAGATCATTTTAGTCCAGGCTGTGGCTGCATCAGGATTGGTTTGCTTTATATAGCTGACATGGATCTGTTCATTCGTTGTGGGACCTGTAAATGTATGACGGTGTGGGTTGTATGTGCCATCTGCAGAACCGGCTATATATGTTCCGGACCTGTAGAAGTACACGTAAACTATACCGAGACCATGGTTCACACCAGGAAGGCGAAAGTCTTTATTCGTTGAATCTCAAACTCCCCACAAACACGTTCATAAGCGCGTTTATCATAGGGGTTATTCGTCATACTCCACGCTTTATCTTGGGGAAGAGGAGCACTTATTTCCTTCAATATTCGTCTCGTTTGATAATAAATATGAAACAAAATGACTGCCTTACTCAGTTCGTCTATACCATAGTCTAGTGTCACACCCGACCCTGTCGTCGCACACCACACAGCAAAGTTGAGTTGGTTCTGCCAAAACTGCATTGGGTTTTGATTCCAGTTTACCACCGCCTGCGCGTTATTAACGGTCACGATATAGTTTTCAAAGATATTAATAAAGGTTGCTTTAAACCCCGTACTACCTACCACCACGATTTTCAAGTGTGCTAAGTCCATATTATAATATATAATTTATATATTATAATATGTACATAACACTTCCAGGAATAACGAGCGGTGAGGCCGTTCAGCTGACGCACGCGATCGATAACACGTCAGGCCAACTCGAAGTCGCACTCTGCGATATCACCTACCTACCGCAATGGACTAACATCAACGCCAGCAACAATAAGCTGTTCGTCAGTGGAACTCGCAGCCAGATAACTGACGGCTACTACAGCGTGTGCTCTCTAAACGACGAGGTCTTCAAACCCCTGGGAGCCGAACTCAAGATGAACGACTCAAACGGCACAGTGGTGTTAATCAACAACGGAAGAAACCCCTTGAGACTCGGCCGACCATTAGCGAGGATACTCGGTATGTCTCCTGACGAGATAAAACCAACAACAACCGTCACAGGCACGAAGTTACCCGATCTAGTACCGTACCGAGAGCTGTACATTCATCTCGGTCAGGTGAGCACAACGTACAACATTCAAGGAGGTCACCCTTCCACTATACTGAGAGCAGTGCCGGTGAAAACTGAGAAATACAACGACGGTAGAACCGAGTCGTTTTCACCACGGCAGTATAAGAGATTAACCCAGGGCAACATACCTGAGCTGATAATATCGGTGTTAGATATAAATCATAATCCTGTAAATATAGGATACCTCAGCTTAACGCTTCATGTAAAATGACCAGCGCACAAGGGCCCGGAGTGAAAAAATGCGTCAATATCGGGATCTCCGACCTCGGAGACACGCGCGGTTTCGACGCTCCCGGAGTAGATGGTAAATCGTACGCCTTGCAACTGAAAAACAACATTTACAAACGCGTTGAAGTCACCTCCGGTGGAACCCTAAGTGATATAGTAGATACCACAAGAGCAACAGTCAACACTAAGTACGCCCTTGTCAACACCGTTAATAACTGGATAATATACCCATCGTTCGGGGGTAAACTGTTCGACTTAGACGATGTTGAGAGCACTACCGTCGCCCGAAACAAGCCATATATGCTCGTCTTCACCGAAGATGACAAGTGGGTGTTGTTACCCGATAACGACTGGTTTCTCAATATTAGGCTCGGCTCCCCCTACGTGTTCACGGATAACAAAGACAACCACCTAAACAAAGTCGTGAACAATGGAACCCTGCTCGTGGCTTACGTCCCAACTCAGAGACGTAGCGTAGTCGTCAGCCCACTCGACACTATGGCAGCCCACATGCTATCGAGTAAACCAGCCATACAAAACGTGACATTACAGTTGGTGTCTGAATTCGAAGGTGTGGTCAGTATACTAGAGAGTCTACCGGCAAACTCAACACTGATCATCAAAGTCTACCTAGGGGAACCATCGGGGAATGATGTCGAGATCGTGAAGGGGATCAAACTCGGGTGGGGGAAACGACACCAGTATCAAGTTTGCAACGTTTACGTGCGGGTGGGTGTCGGCTCCAACACCAGTCTGCAGGGGGTCAACGTGATCGTGGAAAACAAGGTATCACTAACCAAGATCTTCCTGCCTGACAACATACACTTCATGGGTATGAAGTTCACCCCTGAATTATTATCAGAAAACCAGTTGGAAATTATATCGTAATAGTATAATAATGACCAGTCATCGTCCCAACACTACGCTTAACGACCTAGGAGATACAGAGGGATTCGATCAGCCTGGTGAGGAAGACACCTTATATATCCTGCACTTCAAAGACAACGTGTACAGACGGGTGTCGTTATCAGATTTTAAAGAGCCCAAATGGCTGATCAACTTAACATTCGCCTCACCTTATATCACATTAGGCGCAGATATATGGATCTCTAAGATTAGGAACAACGGTATCTGGGTCGGGGATTTCATTCCGGAGAGTGAATTATACATGAGAACTATTGTTAACGAAAAAAATAGGTTAAAGTCTGTAGTAAAAAATAAATTAACATTTAGCAATAATCATTATAGCATTGTTGATAGAATATTAGTCCCTTTCACACTCATCATAGAAGTCTTCTTTTTATATTTAGGCAATGAAAACACCTCAAGAGTACACCAAATTTTACCCGGGGTGTCAATACACTGGTTTGACGAACACCTAGACCAATATTGTCGTATTGTTATACAACGGGATACCCCCGGGGGTCCTATAAACCGCTTAATAAGCCTCAGTGGGGTTTTTATTACAACAGGAAATTCTATTAGACTCTCACCTATTACCCTGACTAATAGTCTAGATCTTGTAGACTTCAAATTCATTAATAGACTTTTAACTGAAACCCAATTAAAATATCTTTCATAATATACAGTATGGTTCAAAATTATTGAGAATAGCTAAAGCATTTCATATTATTAAACGAGAACAAATCAGATAAAATTGAATGTATTGTGAAAGTGAACTGACCTTTTCATGTTGTGTAGGTAACAATTTAATATTTTATCAAGTCTCCTTGAGCTTCACGGCACAGTCTAAGACGGGTAGGCATACTTCCTATCAGAGAGGTTAGTGTCTCGTGAGTTATGCTGTCCCAGTATCGGACCACTTCTCTCTTCATGTCTTCAATTTTTGTCAACCCCTTTTGATTCACACATTCCTTCATCATCCCCCAAATGTTCTCAGTGGGATTTAAGTCAGGACTATATGCAGGAAATGGTAATGCAGTCACATTTTCCTCCTGAAACCACTGCTTGGCATGTTTTGCGGTGTGTTTAGGATCATTATCTTGCTGCAAAATCTAGTCATTTCCATAAAACACATGTGCACATGGAAGGAGAAAATTATCTAATATGTTAGTGTAGCGTTGACTTGTCAGATTTCCCTCAAACACACACAGCGGGGTCGTTCCTAATAAGGATATCCCTCCCCATACATTAAACTTTGGGCTGTATTTAGGTCGTCGATACAACGGTGCTGACGCAGACTTTGTCCATATTTTCACATTATTGGGATATACCCATATTGAGCTTTCATCAGTAAAAATCACATTTTCCAAGTCAAGGTTTTCATGTGCCAAACACCACTCAACACGCCTGTCTTTATGTTCTTGTTTCATGAGAGGAGAAGGAATTCCAGTCTTTTTCTCCCATCCAATATCAATCAAATTTCTTCTAACTGTAGATTTTGATACAACTGTTGATGCCCTTTCTATCATTTCATACCTGATGTTGGAGATGCTTGCCCTTTGCTTTTTAGACGCTAAAATTCCCAGCCGGACGCGATCTGAGAAGTCCAATTTTCTGGGTCTCCCTGCTCCTTTCTGGTGCCCCAAATCCTTTCCCTCTTTAAAATTCTTCCTAATCCTATACACAGTAGAAAGAGGAGTTCCTGTTCTCTCTGCCAATGTATTTACATCATCAATTCCTTGATTACACAACTCAAAAATCAACCTTCTTTTATCTTCAGCAGACATTGTTGACAGTGCTGAGGAAAATGACGTCTGCTACAAATTCAGGGGAGGTAACTCTAATTGTACTATACTCAGTAGGCCAAGATGAGTTACCTCCCTTATACCATTACTTAGTTTTAAGTATCAGTGAATCAGTTGAGGTGTTAGGATAGCTCAAAGTAAGAAGAAAAATTCTCAATAATTATGAACCAGACTATATATTATAGGATGGGTCTGTACCCAGTCGTAGAGGAAGTAGCGAAGACGCTGGAAACCGTAGATGGGTTCCGCTTGAGGCAGTTATGTGATGTGAAACACCAACTAGAACAAGACCGTGACACGCGGAAAGCACTATGTAAAAAGTACCATAGAGCTTTCAATATCGTGGACGGGGCTGACACTACCCTTATGGTAACCAGCATGGGACTAGGGGCGGCAGGCGTTGGGTTGTTGGCTACCATCGTGGCTGCACCTATAGTGCTAGGTATTGAAATAACAGCTGGGATAGCAGGGGGGTTAGGGTTGGCGCTTAAGTTAGTATCACGCAGACTGCATCGTAAGGCATTGAAACACGACGAGATCAGGGTTCTGGCCGAAGCAAAGCTCAACACAGTGAGTGAGCGTATTTCCACGGCACTCTCTGATAGTAAGATTTCGGAAGAGGAGTTTCGTTCAATCCTCTCTGAACTCACAAAATATAACGGAATGAAACAAGATATTCGATCCAAGTCTCGTAAGTCTGCGAGTGAGGACGAGAAAAAAAAGTACATAGAAAAAGCCCAGCAAGCCTTTGTTTCATCGAGGTAAACGTCCGTTAAGAGGCGCCAACTTTTTTGTAGTAGGGGTAATAGTAGCAAGAGCTAAGGGCCCAACCAAAGCCTTATTTAGTAAATAAGGCTTTGTAGAGACTTTTCTTGAAAGTGTTTTAAAACCCCCATTCCCTATACTACTTTCAGACAAAACAATACAGAAATTTACCTGAAGGATTAATCTTAAAATATAAAAACTGACAAGACAAAATAGGACTTACAAAGAACAAGATCTGTCCCAAATCCCCTGACAACTTGAGTCTCTGGATGTCAAGTGGTTCGCCACGGTAGGGGATAATCACCTGTGACCCTATTTTCCCTGAAAAATGCAGTTATAATTTTGATGATACTCCTTGTCATCCATGTGTCATTTAGCAACAGAGATGTGTTGATATTGATCTATTTACACATTAAAATTAAGCTAATGATACCATAAATAAATATGACAAAAATGTCAATTAACTTATCAGGATAAAACAGACATTTTTTGTATCGATGTGATTTCTGTTCTAATTCAAAGTTGTGAGATTGTTAACTAGAAAAATACTTCAAAACAGCTATGATTACAATTGATTATTAGTACCTAATCTGTTTACAACATAGCGTCCAAGAAAGCCAGTTGCACCAAACACAGTAGCTACAATTCCACTGAATGATGATCTTCCACCACGGCCCCTCTTGTAGGCAGCAAGGTTAGTGCTTTCATCCCTCTTGCTGATATAAATACCACTAACAAGGCGAGGAACTGTTGCCTTTCCATGTCCTACACAAACAACATGTTTATAAATGTATCAAAAGTTAAAAATTGTAACCAAAAAAAGGAATAAATAACATTTTTAAAAACACAACATAAAGACTCACAATGCATCAATACATGATCATTACTAGTCACCCGTGAAGGTCCCGGTGTAGAATAGGCCTTCAGCAACCCATCCTTGCCATAAAAGGTGACTGTGCTTGTTGTAAGAGGCAACTAACGGGATCGGGTGGTCAGGCTCACTGACTTGGTTGATGCATGTCATGGTTTCCCAGTTGCGCAGATCGATGCTCATGTTGTTGATCACTGGATTGTCTGGTCCAGACTCGATTATTTACAGACTGCCGCCATATAGCTGGAATATTGCTGAGTGCGGCATAAAACTAAACTCACTCACTCACTCACTCATTACTGGTGTTTTCACTTAACAGAAAATGTGAAGTTACTCCAAATTCTGCTATGCCAAGGTACCAATGCTCTAGTGGAGCAACTTTTCTGTACCTATAAACAAATATGTTAATATTGGTCCTATAAACATCATTCTAACCAACTGGCTGCCGTGGTAAATATCTTTGCTCACCAGAGTTAAGATGACTATAAACAAATTACATTCAAAACAAATTAACTGCTGATGTATCTGACATAACTGGTTATTGTAACATTTGATATAATACAATTTGGGATATGAGCTACCTAACGACACGATAAACATGATAAACCTCCTTAAAAATGACAACCCTTCCAATCTTAGATGAATCTGACACAACTGTCATAACGCCAAACTTTTCCCGTTAGTTACATACCATAACTGTGAAATTAGTTCAATATCCAGAAACAGTGCAATGGTGGAAATTCATAAACTGCAGGTTTACCCAGACAATATTAGGATACATCATACAAAAAGAAAAATCTCAGCCTGTGTTCTGCACTGAACGCGTTGGAGGTCAAAGGGACGGCACGGGCTATTATTATTATTACTGTGGTAGATGGCTATCAAAATGAAGAGTAAATGTGACTGATGTTATATTTATGAGCATTTCGACAGATATTATAATTGCGACTGACAATGCAAAAGCTTGGAAACTTACGCCCAACTTGGACGACAGTTTTGGAAACAGTGGCAATCGCCGCCATATTGCCGACTCACATTGCACTATGGGATAAACTTATTTCACATAAAATATATTTAAATGTGTACATAATACGTATTATCAAATGAAAAATTAATCCAAATTAATAAATAAACCCTTAATGTGTCCGCACAAAAATAACATGCATGCGATATCGGACAAAAATTACCGATGCCTGCACGGCCCAAACCGGAATGGGAATAATGAATATATAAAGACCACTGGAATTTGTGCAGCTGCTCCCTATGCAGTATTTCATTACATTCTTGACATAGAATTCGGTTTTAAATGTGAAATATACTAAATAAACCGTTATTCATGTATGATCAGCTTTCCGTTCCCTTTTCCACTTTAAATCTTTTTCCGTTTTATTATTTGTTTGTGAAAATTCTGAAACAATCTTCACAAGCTAGATATTCATAAACAACGATCGTCCAACAAGGCTTTTAAGGAAATTCGAAAATAATTTGGTAAGGTTGTGTTCATCATTATATATTATTCTAACATTTCGATACATCATGCTTTTATTTTAACGTGAGTTAAGATTACGCTCACCTAAACAAGACGTTAAAA
This sequence comes from Haliotis asinina, assembly GCF_037392515.1. Taxonomy (NCBI): domain Eukaryota; kingdom Metazoa; phylum Mollusca; class Gastropoda; order Lepetellida; family Haliotidae; genus Haliotis; species Haliotis asinina. The sequence goes on from NC_090293.1 coordinate 41,566,542, forward strand.
GGAATGTGCATGTTATTTCGTGGTATCGTGAAAACGTTTGATTTACGTCGTGTGTGTATCTGTTCACACACATATCGATACTGAATTTTCAAGGTACTTGTAAGTAACTTGGTAGGAGTTCCACCCGTTACCCCCGCCTAAGATGTATTATATATCTATTAGGTATTATTTCGAGGTTTGGGGGTTATAATTTGAGTCATACGTAGGGTTTGGGTTATGGTTTGGGGTTGGGGTAATAGTTAGTGTTAAGGAGTTTTGATGAATGTACATTTGTTCTTATTTATAGAGTGATGAAATAAAGCGAGGATTACGGGCGGAAATCTTTCCGAAAGGTTTTACATTATTTATGGACACATATGGCATTGAAACATAATATTATCATAACAATAAAGGTCACATGCAATCTAAAAATCAAAGCGAGTTGAAACACAGTTATTACTTGTTGTTTAAATGTAAAATGTTATGCTGATTAAGAAAATAAGGTAAGCAAAATTGTAAGCGCAATCAAAAGTACAGTATTTTGTATTTGGGTTAACCTCCCTTGAAACAGGGATACTCTACAACAGGGATAGGTCACTCTCTTGCTTTCTTTACCATTTGTACTAATTAACATGTGCCTCGTCATGCTCCAACGCACGCAGTGACTTGGCTCATTCCCAGCGCAAATTCAGTCGTGTTTAACAGAACTTCAGCCAGTTTATTGTATCAGTCAGAATTTTACAATGAATGAATGAATGAATGTTAGTAAGAATTAAGAGCAAGAATTATGTGAATGAATGAAAGAAATAAAGAAAAAGAATAAATGGAAGAAGTACATATGTGAATGAATGAAAGAATAAATGATACACCGCAGCCTTCCGTCCCAAAACATGTTGAAGTGCGCAAAAGTATTGTGAGGACACGTTAACGTCAGCTGTCCTTTCAAAATATCTACTTTGAGACATTTTTGTTTACATTAATAATTAATTCAGATATCTTATTGCATGTGGGGAATGGAATGGACATTAACAACATGTTAACTGACACTGTCACACTGCCCTCAAAAATAAAGTGTAAAACTGTCACAAAGCGTTCTAAAACACCTTTCCAGTTTTGTCAAATAATAAGATCAACAAGATAGAAAGAAGTTATGGAACTATAACCCTCAAGCATCAATGGCGAATCAGATCTTTTCACACACCTCAATTACATCCTAACAATTTTTTAAGTCTTAAAACTGTCACTGTTACTTGCGAATACATTTCAAATTAAGGTATGTTCTCCTTCTAAAAATTACCGACTTGAAACTTTACTACAAATGTACTGTCCTAGTACGGACACTAATACCAATTATTTGACTTAAACTGAAGTGACAAAATAGTTAACCTATCTTCTAAATGTTGGATTTCCGTTTTTACAACACTCAGCGAACGTAATCAGCTGTTGAAAATAAACCGGGCTCAATCTTAAATAATACGCTGCCAACATATTGGCTACACTGGTTACGTAACGACCCAAGACATGCGTTCAGCGGCTTTTCGAGGAGTTCCTTCTCCCCCTCTATATAGGCTCCCTGCTTGGTTTATTCCCGCTTTAGGCATTCCCACTTTTATCTGTCAGATTTCACATCTGGTTAACGAGCTGGAACAGTTGTCCCAGTTTGGCAGTTTATGACTCACACGTAACAATTACTCCTTTGACACCTCGTTAATGAGTGTTGATTGATTTAATCAGCTCTTATGTAGAGTGAAGAAGAGAACAGAATAACAAAGAATTTTATAAAGTGATGATTGTTTTATTCACAATATTATGATAGGGTATTTATATATAGCGCAATTATCCATGCAACTAGTGTTTGCTCAAAGTCTAGTATTTCCCCCTACCAGCACACTGCCACAAGCATTGGTGATGATTATTCAGAATGTATTTCTAAAATCTTCATAATGTTCCATAACTCCAGCCAGCACCACAAGCAGATAGATACAGTGTCAGTGCTTACTCTACAAACATTTACAGTGCCTAACTGATCCACTAGCAAATTAGTTACCACCTGACTGATGAGACTAACACCTTACCTGTATATTACATTGCAGACACAAACTGAGTGAAGGCTTCATCAGCCAAGATGTCGTACATGCTGCAGCATCTCCACAATGGCTGGCAGGTTGACCAGGCCATTTTGTCCGAGGAGGATCGAGTGGTCATCATCCGCTTTGGCCACGACTGGGACCCCAGCTGCATGGTCATGGATGAAACTTTGTACAAGTGTGCCGAGAAAGTGAAGAACTTTGCTGTCATATACTTGGTGGACATTTCTGCAGTTCCAGATTTCAACAAGATGTATGAGTTGTATGACCCCTGTACCTCCATGTTTTTCTACAGAAACAAGCACATCATGATTGACTTGGGCACCGGCAACAACAACAAGATCAACTGGTGTATGGAGGATGTTCAGGAATTTATTGACATTGTGGAGACAGTGTACAGGGGGGCAAGGAAAGGGCGGGGTTTGGTTGTGTCACCAAAAGACTACTCTACCAAGTACAGATACTGAAAACTTCCCAAACTGCGTTATATGTATCACAAAGTGTCATTGGTCGTTTATTTCCTTATTCATGTTTCACCAACATTGTGGCTCAGATGTCATACACAGAGTGCTGTAATGGCCATGTCATGAACAATGATGAAGGGAAAGATGGTTTCAAGTGAAATGTTATCCAAAATGTGTAAACATCAAACAGCCGATAAGTCAAACATAACAAAATGGTGTGTCAGTATTGACCTATAAGCATATATTCACATCCATTCTACATGATAGATGGTGTGAAGGTTTACATGGTCATACACACTAACCAGCCCACGTTCTCAAATTATAATTGAAAAGTTGAGAGGAAGTGTAGTTAATTAATTGTGAAGACAGATTGTATGTGACATACTGAGGCCCTGTTCAACATACAGACATTTCATTCACAATGCCTTCTGTTGCAGATTTGCATACTGAAAGTGTTTTAAGGCTGGTTACCTTATTTTCAGAAAACGTCAGTTAAGACATTATTACGATTGTCTTATTGTCTGGATAAAGGAAATAAATATGTTGTGCTATATTGCTTTTTGTGCTATGTTGGTAATGTAACCTTCAACATGGTCAGTTGTAGAGATTCAACATGGTCAATTGTAGAGATTTGATTGACATTCTTGGTGTCTCTGGTCTCATCAATTACAGTGGTGAATGAATGTTATGTGCCAGTCAGCAAACAGCAAACAGCAGTATAGATTTAGTGGTCTGCAAATAATCAAGTATAGGCCAAACAAAACAGTGGTCAATAGTGTGAGTAATACTCCACAACCAACCAACTTTATTTTACAATGTGAGATCTTGATACAGTGGTGAACAAGAATGGAATCCTTGGGATAAATCCTGACAAACAAGTATCTCATTGTCATGAGGTATATGGAAAATAAGTACCTGGTAGATGAATATCTAATTACATTCAGTAATGTGCATAGTAAACAAACAATAGATCTCTTAGAAAGGTTTTAGTGTCTCCAGTCTATTTGACCAGTATAAAACACATGCTGTATGGAACATTTTGGTATGTTTGGGAAACCATGAACTTACAAAACCTAAAAATATGTCTCAAGTGACTTTCAGTAAGTATGTAAGTAATTAAGATTTGCATGTTGAACAAATCATTAAATCAGAGTGGAATTTAAATTGTTTATACTACACAAACGGTACATGCATGTGAAACGCAACTTTATTAGCTATAATTATTTAAAACACTATCGTATATGGAGTCATGGTGTGTCATCTGTGAAGAATACAGAATGAAAATACTGAAGAACTATGTTAGACTTGTTAGTGCTTGTGAAATCAATGGGTTGTGTCAACAGTCTGATAAGTTTTATATAAGACGACGCATGGTCAAAGGCAGGTAATTCTGTCGAATTACCTCCCTTGCCCCACACTGCTAGTTTATGTAAGCACGTCACTAGCTGCAACAACACTCGACGTGGATACACGTTCATCACTTGAGGTTGGTTGTGATATTTCTGTTTGTCATCTATATAGCGTAGATCCATGTGTTTGGATCGGTAAGCGAACGTGTGTTGTAAGTTTTGAAAGTTAACAGGTCCAGTTTTTCCTCAGTTTGACGTGAAGTAGCTATACGTGATGACCCCTAGTTCAGCTAGCTGAAGTAGATGATCCCGAACATTGAACTCAGTGAGTTTGTCACTTGACCACACCACTTAACCGCTGACGTTCAGCTGACACATATCTAGATACCTGTCTATTAAGCAAACGGCCAGAGATTTACCAGTACATTGCGGCCCAATAGATCTACAGTCAAGACATGACCCTGCATCGCGGTTCACGGGTACCAGTACATGTTTCCCACGAAGCGATCAGATATCAGAGACCACTTATAAAGAGTGTTGGTAAACGTGGTCGCTCACTACACACACCCACAATAATCAATAAACTGAATGTTGAAATTAATAACACGTTATCAGTATAGTCCAGCATATAACTAGACGACTTCGCATGATACCAATCTGTATCATGGATACCTACAACCACACTTTAGATGTTACTTGGAAGACGCAATATTCACTTAATCAAGCTTTAAATTGAAGTTCAAGGCTTTTAAGTCTTTCTCAAGGCCATTTAAGGCAAAAATAATTTCGCTGGCTTTTTTAGGCTCAATGCCCAAATTCCACCCTTTTTCAAGATTGTACAAACTCTGTAAAATAATCAAACCAACACAGAGTGCAATAAACACAACAGACCCACTCGTCCAAAAGAATGGCATAATTTGTGTCACAAGAATAAAAATATTTAAGAAACTGTCATCATTTTTTTGGTGAGTTTTCCCAGTTTTTCACAAGGGCGCAGTGGCAATGAAAGGAATAGCATGAAAACCAAGATGCATGTGCATTAATGGGTTCTCAACAATTTTTTGAGCTGCCAATATAACACCCAAACTGCACATGTAGTGCACTCTATGTACTTATTAATTGCATACTTTGGCCTCCCCGTCATTTTCATCTTTGAAGAAATCATAGCCTTTTTAAAAATATAGTCTTTTAGGAGGAGCAAATTTCAATTTCTCTCACTTTGTCAATTAGCAGTTATCACATGTTTCTGTCTTTAGTGCATGGTCATATCACTTTTCATGCTGTTCCTTTAGTTCAATTGTGCCCTTACAACAAATTGGGAATATGCACAAAGAAATGATGACATTTCTTAAACAACTTTTTTTATTTTTGTGACACAAATCATGCCATTTTTTATGAAGGTGGTCTCTTGTATTTATTGCACTCCATGTTGGCTTGATTATGTTATGTCTAATAGTTTTTGTGTTTGATTGCAATTCATGGGTATCTTTTTGTCTCAAACAAATCGGACTGTAGTTCTGTTGTTATTTCAATAATACATATGACATCACTACCTGTAGGCCTGTAGGTCAATGAAGTAGTGTGGATACCTGGGTCTCACTCAGTTACCTATGGGTCAAGGTTGTAGTGTGGGTACATGCGTCTCACTCAGTTACCTATGGGTCAAGGTTGCAGTGTGGGTACATGAGTCTCACTCAGTTACCTATGTGTCAGGGATGTAGTGTGGGTACATGAGTCTCACTCAGTTACCTATGGGTCAGGGTTGTAGTGTGGATACCTGGGTCTCACTCAGTTACCTATGGGTCAAGGTTGTAGTGTGGGTACATGCGTCTCACTCAGTTACCCATGTGTCAGGGATGTAGTGTGGGTACATGAGTCTCACTCAGTTACCTATGGGTCAAGGTTGTAGTGTGGGTACATGCGTCTCACTCAGTTACCTATGGGTCAGGGTTGTAGTGTGGATACCTGGGTCTCACTCAGTTACCTATGGGTCAGGGTTGTAGTGTGGATACCTGGGTCTCACTCAGTTACCAATGGGTCAAGGTTGTAGTGTGGGTACATGCGTCTCACTCAGTTACCTATGGGTCAAGGCTGTAGTGTGGATACCTGGGTCTCACTCAGTTACCTATGGGTCAAGGTTGTAGTGTGGGTACATGCATCTCACTCAGTTACCTATGGGTCACGGTTGTAGTGTGGATACCTGGGTCTCACTCAGTTACCTATAAGTCAGGGTTGTAGTGCAGAGACATGCGTCTCACTCAGTTACCTATGGTTCAAGGTTGACCCTCCTCATCCTGGTACCCATGTTACTTCCAGCCCCAACAGACGAATATATTCAACTTGTTTGTTAAGAGTGAGACCACAACTATTTACCCTCAGATGCAGTCTCCACGAGTGGCTATTGTAGGTGGAGGTATATCTGGCCTGGTGTGTGGTGCCAGACTTGGGCAGCTGAACATACATGACGTCACCATCTTCGATACAGGTAATGTAACACCTTTACCTTTAACCAGATCAAATGTAAATAATCTGAAAAGACTTACTGCTTGAAAAATATTTGAAGTAGTATCAACCACTGACAGATTGTATATGGTGGACAGAGGCAGGTGGAACATTCTGACATGCCATTGGTATTGTGCGTCTTAGCTGCAGTAGTTCATGGACATTTTTTTAATAAGCCATATAAAACAGTGACTGCTTCTACAGGATTTACATATGTAGATATACTTATGTTGTCAATGCTTCACCATACAGGTCAAAATGCAGTTGGAGGTCGCTGTTCAACTCGCCATGTACAGATTGAGGGGAAGACATTCCTGTTTGACCACTCCACGCAGTACTTCACTGTCTCTGACAAACGGTTTGCAAAAATTGTGAGTTTTCTGCATTCAAAAGGGGCAGTGAAAGTGTGGTCAGGGAAGATTGGACATCTAAAGAAGGGCAGATTCTCCACAGATGCTGACATCACACAAGCATTTATTGGCAGTGAGGGCATGAGGTCCGTGGCGGAGTGTCTGGCATCACTCAGTAAAGTAAGGCGGCCATGTTGGGTTGGGAAGGTCAGCTTTGATAACGTGTCCAGGAAATGGCAGGTAGACAAGTATGGCTTCTTTGACTATTTGGTTGTAGCTCACAATGGTAAGTGTGCCGACAAGCTGATGTCTAGCGCTGGAGTACCTGACGTTCACCAACTGCTGAGAGTGAGGTTTGGGGATGAGCTTGTTGCCCGTGATCACCGGATGCAGCTGTGTTCATTGTGGGTCCTGCTTGTTGCCTTCAGGGAGCCACTTAAACTCTCCTTCCAGGGGGCTCATGTTGAACATCAAGACATATCATGGATTGCAAACAACACTGCAAAGCTGGGTCAGAGGTTTCCTGCAAGTAAGATTGAAAGTTGGACTGTGTTTAGTACAAGAGAGTTTGGTACAGCAAACAAGGTTCCTCAAGAGAACATTCCGCCTGGCAAGGCTCAGAGTGTAACCAGGAAGCTCCTAGCTGCATTCAGTCAGGCAACAGGGAACAGCCAGCTGCCAGAAGTAGTGTATTCCCGGGTACAGTTGTGGGGAGCTGCTGTACCCATGAATGTGTTGGGAACAGATGAAGAGTGTGTGTTTGACAGCTTCAGTAATGTGGGTGTTTGTGGGGACTGGTTGGTCAGCCCTTGTATCCAAGGAGCAGCGGTCAGTGGACTTGCACTGGCAGAGAGGATACATCAGCACTTTAATGGTAGGAGCAAATTCATGGATATATGCAATCTTTGGGAACGGCTAAAATCATAATAAAAAGTAGATATATCTAAATATATGTAGGATGCTCTTTCAGGAACAAAAAGAATGTTTTGTACACAATGTGCACACATCTTTTGTTTCAGGCCACACCACAAGCACCAGTTTGAAACCTGTGTTTGTGCCAGCCAGTGGTCACATGATAGGAGCCTTCCCCACAGACCAGAACATGATCTTCACACCCAGCAAGTCATAGCAGGTGCTTGCCAACACAGACTGGAATGATCTTCACTCCCACCAAATCATGGCAGGTGCTTGTCAACACACACCAGAGTATGGTTTTCACTCAACACTTTGGGAGTGGAGAGATGAACACATGCCATGCGCAGTTTATTTTCCATTTTAGATAACAGTATATGAAGAATGTTTCTGTTGTTGACAAACATGAAACCATTCTTGCTACTTACATATGTTTACAAACATTGCTGAACATTTGGATTCAGCCTCTATGTCTCCTGTCAGTGAAACTGTCCGCCAGTGTGCAACTCACTTGCATGGATGATCCTGAAGTTTGTGATATAGCATTTGGCAACAGTCAGGTAATAGATGTGGATGTCTCTCCTCTACAACTCTTTATAAAAGAGTATCTGTTGTAAAGATGTGTGTGTGAGATAAAGAGTAATAAATTCTGATGAAAAGGCACATATTGTGTAGAGATTATGTTGTGTGTGTGTTTTTATCAGTTGTAGTGTGAGTAGATCAATTTATGGATTTATGGATCAAGGGAGGGTAGACAATAGTGAAGGGGGTAAAAGTGTCGTCAATAGTAAAAGTAACTGTAGACGATAGTGACATGAGTAGCAAACAGACATGTAGATAACCTGTGTGTAGGCTATTTAGTGAAGATATGGTTAATGTAGACCGCTTACTGTAAATCCTTTCAAAGCTCAACTGATTGTGACACACTCATGTATTGACAAACTTGAAATGTCACAACAAACTAAAGGGTGTTATATTTACTAGATTTATTATATAAAATAACTGACAAAAAAAAGTTCACTTCAAAGTTGTTTTGAACATTTTGTTTATGTTATGCATACAAGAGAGATTAAATAGACATATGGTATCTACAATGACAGGTGCTGACTTCCTCAAATCTTCAACACATATGTACTCATAGTGTACTCATAGTGTACTCATCGTACACATAATGTATACTCACATGTAACTGATACATCTATCTGAAGAATCTTAAACAATCAAATAAACAGTAATCAGCTGGGTCCCAAATACTGTTTGTTCATGATCAAGAAATGATCATTCTATTGCATTTTGGCTTTCATTGCAGCTGTTCTATGCATAGACAAGAGTGGATCAAAACTACTACTTCATGAAGTAAAACAACAAGTTGAAGATAATAAATAAAGGGTAAAATTCTCTAAAGATGAGGATGGGGATCTGACAGTATAAAACAACGACCTTGTATAGAGACAACACAAACATGTAAGCCTCATCAAAATGCCTAAGTAGAGAACCAACTTGAGCAATATAACAAGGTGAAGGTCAAGTCAGCCGTCTCCATAGTAACTATTCTGGGAGACTTTATCACAGTATGACATCAATAAGTAACTTCTGGACATTAACTTGATCATTTAGGTATCAAAAATGAATAAAAGGAAATTCCTGCCTGTTAAATGCAAAATTTGAAATTTCTTCATAAGGTGAGTAGTGCCTTATTTAAACATGAGATTTTCATAAGAGTATGTCAGTGATGAATGAAAGGCAGTCAAGACAAGTTTCTTGTTTACACCGGACTCAGCAAGATTACAGCTATATGGTGGCAGTCTGAAAATATGCCGTTTGGTCCAGACAATCCAGTGACTGACATCATGAAAACTGATCTTTGGAATTAGGATACATTGTGTCAAGTAGGGCATGCCCTGCATGAAGGAGGAAGTATGCTGGAGTCTTGTAACAGGTTTCTTCAACATACTGAAATGATATGGGGGATGAGTGAAACACCTACCAAGATACAAGCTATAGAACACTATGTGTAAATGTACTCAAAGTAATCTTAAGAAGATGAAGTATGATTAGAGATGAAAAAATGTTCAAAAACCTCAAGATTGTGATAAGCTGTGTCATAAGGATACACATTAATTTCTCAAAAACACAAACTGCTAAATATTTTGTATGACTGCTCAACAGCCAGCATGTGAGCTAAGCCCCTGAGATCTTCAAGAACACAATCTACAACCACTGTCTTGTTGGATAGTCTCAGACATAGTTGGCAAACCGATACATTTGTTCATTGAACACATTAGAATGAATGTGTAATGATAAAATAATGGCACACATTTAACAAAATAACTATCCAAATATTTTGATCTGACTTAGTATGTGAGTAGAATGTTTTGGCAACTTTGTCATGTATGTACTGAATATATTCACACTGAGGCCAGTTAATGAACTTTGGTCTTGGAGACAGATATGACACAGATATCACTCACTGACAACAGTTATTTCAATCCAACCCGAAACAATTTCATTGAGATCAGATAGCTTTGATAGCTTTCTAAAATGATTTGACTTCCCATCTATAATGCTCTCACTCGAATGTTTTTCCACACAAAAAGGAAAAGTATCAGAGACAATGTGATTGATCCCATACACATACAAATAGCTTCCTCAGATACGACTTCCCTTGAAAAGAGCATCATGTGATTTGGGACGATGGATTTTGAGGTGTATGTAATGGAAATGATATAAGCAAACATCACAAGTGTTTCAGAACCACATAACAGGAGACACTGTCATGTAGAAGAGGTATAGATGCTGCAAAACACACTAATAAATTTGTTACAGAATCAAACATTTTGTTCACAGTATATAAAAACACTATGTGACACATGAAGGCCTGCTCAAGTTACGAAGTGTAAACTACTTGAGTCCAGTAATTAGATTAGGCTATGAGACCCCATGGAAGTTACAGTTGTGCCTTGATAGCAGGCAGTACTGAAATAATGCCCCATGGACAAGAAATATATTAAATTGATAAAAATATGTTCATGATTCATCAACTGCATGCTTCCAAACTATTCTTACTGTTAACATGAAAGTGTTGACATCAATTTGAGAGATGTCACTAAAAACAATATGAACTGAAACTACAGCAGAATGAAGTTTGCAGAGTGTCTATCATAAAAGTGAGTTTATGAGAGGAAGTTGAATAGGTTCCCAATGCAGATAAATGATTCGTGACACTTGATTTATCAATACCCAGTTGAGATGTATGATTTGCTGGAGGAATCTTGTCTTTTCTTTCATAGCACGGTGTGGTGTGTGGTTGTTCAAACTTGGGTGGCACTGTGAGAGATCTGGCTAGCCACACAAGTGACCTGCAGATTCTTGACCAATGACTAGTTTATTTATCTTTCTTGGCTTCAATAACACCATTAGCTGTTACAACGCTACCATTCCTCTTGTGGCCTCGTGTAGTACCATTTGCAACTTTGCCGTTGGCAACCTGGGCCTTTGACTCCGCTCCCTGCAGCACAAACAATTCATGTACATGTGTGAATCAGAAAGAGATGCATATCACTTGCAATAAGATGGTTTAACAGGCTATATTTTAAGCTGATTAAGACAGAATTAATCTTTGAAGAAATGCTGTATTTTCTTTGTGAAAAGCTGTATCGGGACATGATAGTCTTCATTCATTTAAGCAGGTTTTAAGAAGAAACACTTTTGATCCTTCAAGCTCCAACAACTTTAAACTGTATGTGAGCTTTATATTTTCACACCCATGACACTTGTGTTTGCAACATGACTTTATAGGTCAAGTTCCCCAATCCCTTATATTTAGTGACAGGTCCACTGTGAATGGCTATAAACATGACCTTTGAACTCTTATATACTAATACATATGCATAACACATATCCGTGGTACCACCAACAGCACAACCCTCAACCATTGTATAACAAAATATCTACCCATATTACAGCATAGTACCACATATAGCATAACCCTCACCAACTATACTGTAAAATACCTAACCCACATCAAAGGACATTACCACCCACTGTGAAGTATGCTACAAATCATACAGCATACAGCATAGTACCCACCCATTATCAAGCATAGTACCCATCTAGAACAAAGAATGACGGCCTTTAACAAACATAATACCCATCCATAATACAGCATAATAACCCTCCATGATAAAGTAAATACCAACTAATAATAAAGCATAATACCCATCAATAATACAGCATAATAACCCTCCATGATAAAGTAAATACCAATCCTTAATAAAGCATAATACCTATCCATAATACAGCATAATAACCCTCCATGATAAAGTAAATACCAATCCTTAATAAAGCATAATACCTATCCATAATACAGCATAATAACCCTCCATGATAAAGTAAATACCAACCCTTAATAAAGCATAATACCCATCCATAATACAGCATAATAACCCTCCATGATAAAGTAAGTACCAACCCATTATAAAGCATAATACCTACCCATAATAAACCATAACACCCACCCATAAGGCTTAATATCCACCCATAAAAACCTATCCATAATAACATTATATAGCATTATGTAAACCATTACAAATGCATGACACCCAGTAATAAAGACACCTCTTTCCAATTATGTGGGAAGCACTGTGATTCCACCATGTAGTTATTCTCGATGAGTTACACCAACATCCCTCCCCAGAGTCACTGTTCTTCTCTACATATGGAAAATTATGTTTGCCATTGATATTGAACCATGCTGAGGACACCAAGCTGGCTCTGGAGGTACAAGGTTTGGGGTCCTGGATTTACCTTGGTCTTGGCTGATCGAGATTTCAAGTAGGTGTGGAAGTAGAAGTTCAGAAACAGAAGAAGAATGGTGAATGCGTAAAATATCAACGCCCAGTGTAGAGCTTCCGGGAAGTCGCAACCATTAGCCAGCGACTGAACAGCATGCACGATTCCGGTCACAAACTGAATCTAAAACGGCACAGAAAACAAAAAGCGTAAAAAACAAATTTACCTTTGATTTAGACGTGGGCTTTTTCTTGAGGTATGCTTGGATGTAAAAGTTGATAAATAGGGTGATAATTGTTATTCCATAGACTAGGCCCGCATACTGCATCCATTTGGGAAAGTCGCACTCTATTAACAATCCTTGGATTCCGTACACCATTCCGATAAAGAATTGGAGCTACAAGCAGAAGAGAAATACGCATGCATAAAGGATGTGCCGCAGCACCAAGCTTGCTTTAGGTCTAGCAATCAGTGAGGATTCATTCACCATTATTGATTGTTAAATCGAAGATCATGAACATTGAACCATGCCTGTCAATATTATGCACAGTGTTAGTTTAGACTAAACAAATGGAAGTCAGGTTGGAAAACATTGCGATACGACAAAGGCAAGGAAATAACCTTTTTACAATGCATAAAGAAAAAGAGAATCATTCTTAATTCAAGAATGTTCAGCACTTAGCATGTTCATTCTATCACATTTTCAAAACACATAAGTTTGTGTAGATTTTTTCCTTCATTTTTATTTAAGTGATTAAATAAACTACCTTATATATAAACTGCCATTGTCATATCATTAGGGTGAGAAATGTATGACTGGAGGTCGCAGACAGGAAGTGGAATTACTGGCATGCCAACACAAGATAATCTCAGGGAATATAAGCCAGAGGTTGCTATCATGTTAACATATCTTCCAAATTACACATGAAATATTCAAGAATGTATTTATTGGCGACACAAAACTTTCATGCAAAGCACAAGTGTGAGTGCAAAAACACAGAAAGTTTCCCAAGGAAACTACTTTAGAAAACATTCCAAAACAGTTTTAAACTCATTCAGAAGGACACATTTCAAAGGGAGAGCACTTCCAACAGGAAACACACACAGTTTTATTTAATTTACCAACTTTCAAAATCTCTGATTAAAAGGGATGGTGGGTCAGGGTGTTATTCTGAAAAGTATTTGCCTTTCGTTGAACAACGCATGACGACATTAGTATTAGGTGCATTACATCAAGTTTCTGGAGGATCTGTTAGATAAAGCATTAGTTTATAACAAGCAGAAGCACTAGCTTAGGCAAAGCATTTGTTGATTAAAATAGGAGTGAAGCCAGAAGAAAGCAAGGGTAAGAGAAGATATCTTTGTATGAAACCTAGGTAAACTGTTAATCGTAACAGTAATTGATGGCCTAGTCTGATCTATCAAACTGACTGTAATGCCCATGTTTTGATGTTCTGTTTCAAAGGTGAGTGTGGTTATGAATGACCAATGGTCACTTAAACCCATGTTGGGAAATGGGGATCAGCATGACAAGTGAACACTTTAACCACTAGGCTAACATACCATCCCTCTGTCACCATACAACACAGATTGGATAGCTAACCTTTGGTCAAAACACTTGACGTCATGATGACCAACCCATCAATGATTGTTAAGACATTACACTTAATGCTAGACCGCAGTTAAATTCACAAGAAGAAAACTGGTCACCATGACTACAACAAATGTACAGAGGTGAATGGGTGCCTGAACTGGGTTTAATGCCTCTGAACAATAAGTTCTATGATGGCTTCTATCTCCAGTGCCATGTATAAAGTGATCTTTGCATTAAGGTGATCTTAACTCCCACAGCTTAAGATAGACTTTTGAGAGTCTTTGCACTAACGTCCCTTTGTACAATGGTAACAAGTATGGAGGTATAGCCATTGTGATGTGTCCTGTGTTCTCAGGAAACCAACAAATACAGGTACAGTGCAAACAAACCAAGGATTAGGATTAGTGCAAATACGGGATAATTTCATTGAATCCCAGCACAGCAAAGGGAGACAACTCTGTTTCATGAATTTAAACTAAGACCACTGGGCCATAACTACCTCAAGTGGGTAGTGCATGGCAGGGTAGAATCACCATCCATCTTGTCAAAGTTGATCAAAGTGGATAGGGATGCTCTGACAAGCAGGATGGATTTACAGAAGCAGATACACAAAGCATAAAGCTATCATAGAGCTAAGGTGGGTGTAACTCTCATATTGTAGCATAAAACTATGACAGTCGAAGTGCTAAGATCATTTTGTGCAACAGGGCCATGACGGACAAAGGATGTCTGCTTGTGGATGGGTGGCAGAAGGTGGTGGTGGAAATATAGGATATAATAAATGCATGTAAAAGGAAAATAAGGGATATATACAGGAGAGTAATGGAGATAACAAAGCTTGTCACTAGGGGCAGTAAAAAACATACCAGGGATAAGCCAGTAAAGCAAGTCATAAACCCAATAACACTCATGTATTTACAAACATGGTTTCTATATAAAACTTTGTGCTAGGCAAGCTTGTATGCTAACAACACTAGGTATGCATGCATACTTCAATATCCACTGCTAGCGCAATTCTTACAAGGAAACTTGGAGGAACCACTGTGTGATGGTATATCATTTTCACAAATGTGACATGAAAATGCAGATTAATCTTCACTCCACACCAGATTCATAATTGTCAGAATGTGGAAGCAAAATGTCTTCATGACATACCATCACCCTGATTAATGAAGAAATGTTAAATATTAGGATACAAAAATAGGCTAAGTTGGACTAATTCTCAAAACAAGAACTGAAGTGATTTAAAAAAGCAAATTAATAAAAGACTAAGTGTTACAAAAGGGATAAAATGTATTAAAACAAGGCTAAAAAGGAATATAAATAAAACGGAAATTGTCAGAAGGAAAGTGATTGGAAAAACAAGCAAAACATTGGTATCATTTGCAATATATCACACTTGCAAGTATCATTCATATTAGAACTGGCCTTCAGTAACCCATGCTTGTTGTAAGGCTTGCTGACTTGGTTGACACATGTAAACATATCGCAATTGCTCATGCTCTTGATCACTGGACTGTCTGCTCCAAACTCAAGTATTTTTAAACCACCACAATATAGCTGAAATATTGCTGAGGGTGGTTTTATACAATTAGGGAAGAAAACAAACAAAACTTCCAAGTATATACTCTACAAGCATCAAGCCTCTATGGCAACTCAACTACATCGGATTGTCTAGTCTAGACTCTGGTCCAGACTCCATTATTTGCAGAGTGCCGCCATATAGCTGGAATATTGCTGAGTGAAGCATTTAACATCAAACAAACAACAAACCATGGATGATGGATGTAACAAACTGGCAGGCCAGGTTCACCATCTTACCAGATCACGTGACCACAACACGTGACATCAGTCACAGGATTCTCTGACCCAAATATATCTATTTACAGACAACCATCATATAGCTGGAATATTGCTGAATGTTGAGTGAAAACAATCACTGACAACACAATCATATGTGTCAGTTGATCATCACCTGTCACATCAGAATGACCTTTCACCTGACAGATTCCAAATGCTGGATATTATCTACATTTCACATAAATGGGATAAATATGTGGGGAATGGAGAGATTTTCAGAGTCCATGGGATGTAATTAAGTACAATTTTAGCCATTTAATCCAGAATTGTCTTGTCTTAAATTTCATATTTTGAAACACCCCATTTTCAAACTAGTGCTGGTAAGTTTAAGAATCCAGGTTAAGCATTTTCTTTTGGATATACATGTACTAATGTTGACTACCTGTCAGCTATTTCATTCAGCTGATCAAAGTTTGCAGAAATCAGCTCTGATGCGACATGTAATGATATGTCCTTAGCCTTTTTGTTCTGTGGAAGCAAGAACTAAGATCTCATTACTATGACATTTCCTTCCACAGTGTAACCAGCATATTACAAACACTGCCAGGTTGTGGCATCAACCAACCACACTATACTCTAAAAGGTAACTGTGACTGTGAAATAAAAAGATGGAACTTCAAAACCTGATGATGAATTATTTAAAACAAACTGCACTTAACACAAAATACATGGCAAATTACTAATGTGACCAGGCGAAGTAACAATTAATTTTAAAAACATACAATCTACACTATCTACCATGTTAATAACTATGAAAGTTAATGCAGAAGTTCATCTGGTTCAATTCCAGCATGATGGACCTAACATCTTCAAGACAGTGATCTACCCAAAATGCATTTGCACCACCTGTGAAGATTGGCTGTGTTCATGTAAGAAAGACTGACTTGTAACTGGAAGCATGGGTCCTGATACCAACATCTCAGTATGAAAAAAGGTTGTGAAAAGGAAATCGTGGACATACAGGTATATCAGTCATCTTGTCCACATTCTCCAGGATCCCTTGGTGTTTTTCAGAATTTTAAGATGTAAAATGATCAAAACCAGTGTCAATAGCTCATATCCCTTAGTTATGAATTGGTAATCAGTGCTTTCTGCTGATAGCAAGGTGTCCTTGAACTAGAACAGGTGTCCTTGACCTTCACCTTTATCTAGATTCCTGTACGGAGGGAGACAGAAACACACTGCACTTTGTGCTGTGGGAAAACCAATGGACTAAGAATGTTGACACATGCATGCCTTCACTGTACACTCAAGACAGCTGGCCACACTGTGTCCAGCAGGATTGGGTGACCCAAGTTCTGCTGGTGCCACAAAATCTGACACATTATTATTAGCTAATGATGTGTGATGGTGTACAATCATGACAGTCATGTGTCAGCTATCTCAGCCCTACATCGGTCAACAGCATGCAGTAAAGGTCAAACGACGACTCACCAGTTGGAGTTTAGTCAGGTATCGCTTCCACCACAGGTATTTTTGGTACTCTGGCCCAAGAGCTGACACGCCATAGTATGTGTACATCACAACATGGATGAAAGAGTTGATCATCGCGCCGAAGAAGGCTGGAAAGTCAACAGTTATAGGAAGGTCAATTCACCTTATTGGACTATTTTCAAAGATTAAACTTCATAAGCCATTGCCTTAAGGCAGGCCTTCTCCTCAAACAGTTTGTTCATTTATTTCTAGCGTAGGACTGAGATTTATATCATATTGTTTACTAACATTACAAAATCAAAGATCCTCCACATTTAAATAGCCCCTCTCAAAATCATTATTTTTTCTTATTAAAACATATCTTTGATCTTGTCTTGTTTTCAAACTTGAATGGGTGTATATAAACACTTATTTAATTCAAAATGTTAATTTTATGGACATCATCCACACTCAAAAACCTCAATCCAAGAAACAAATCTTGATGGAAAGTATCTTGTACTCTGTATGTATTCAGAAACCAGAAGAGAGTTTGTTCAAGATGTTCTGGTGTACTCACACTGTCCGCCGGCGACCCACTTGATGCCTATCCACCAGATGGGGAACATGGTTGCGTGGTGGTACACGTGCAGGAAACTCACTTGGTTGTCCTTCTTACGCATGATGAAGAATATAGTGTCCAACATCTCCACACACTTGGAGAAGTAGAACCACCACAGTGCACTTGCTATCTGGTGGCCAAAAACAGACATGTTACACATGCACTCACAGACACTACAGGTCGATAACACACATTACACACACACTCACAGAAAGTACATGTTCATAACACACATTACACATGCACTCACAGGCACTACATGATAACAGACATTACACAGACATGATAACACACATTACACAGGCACTGACAAACATTAAAGGCTGATGACACATGCTACACAGGCACACACAAGCATTACAGGATGATAACACACCTTGCATAGGCACTCAGAGACATTACAGACCAATAATGCACGCTACACAGGCACACACAACCATTACACGATGATAACACACTTTGTACAGGCACTCAGAGACATTACAGACCAATAATGCATGCTACCCAGGCACACACAACCATTACAGGATGATAACACACTTTGCACAGGCACTCAGAGACATTACACGCCAATAATGCACGCTACCCAGGCACACACAACCATTACAGGATGATAACACACTTTGCACAGGCACTCAGAGACATTACAGGCCAATAATGCACACTACCCAGGCACACACAACCATTACAGGATGATAACTCGTTACACAGGCACACAACGACATTACAGGTCAACAACACACATTTCACAGGTACACACAAACATTACTGGCTAACAACACATTACACAGACACAAGCAAACACTACAGGATGATAGCACATGCTACACAGGCACACACAGACATTACAGGCTGATAACACATGCTACACAAGCACTCATGGACATTTAAGGCCAATAACACATGTTACACTTACACTGGCGCACACAGACATTACAGGATGATAACACACATTACACTGGCACTAACAGACATTACAGGCTGATAACACATTACCGGCTGATAAAACACAATACACAGACACTCACAGACATTACAGGTCGATAACACACATTACACAGGCACTCGCAGACAATACAGGCTGATAACACACATTACACAAACACTCAGAGACACTACAGCTGCTGCTACTACTTCTACTACTGCTACTATCACTGCTGCTACTAGTACTACTATTGCTGCTGCTGCTGCTGCTACTTCTACTACTACTACTGCTGCCACTGCTACTACTACTGCTGCTGCTGCTGCTGCTACTACTACTACTACTGCTATCACTGCTGCTACTGCTACTACTGCTACAGCTACTGCTGGGTGGTGGGGTCAAAGCATTCAAAAGACCTGGGTTTGAGTCTCAACAAGGGTACAACATGTGAAGCCCATATCTGGTATCCCTGCTATGATGTCGCTGCTAACAAACGTGCAACATCATACTCACTCACTCACTCACTCACTCATTCACTCATTCACTCATTCACTCACTCACTGCCTCACCTTCATTTCACCATGGTCGTTGGTGTAGTTGACAGGCTGACAAGAATAACTATAATTTAACTTTGTTGAATACCATAGAAGCTGAAACAGGAAAGAAATTACTTTGAAGTCATAAACATCATCATATAACATCAACTCAACAATACCGCACAAACAATTTCAAGGTACTCTGATTTCCAGAAACAGTGCATATAACGTTCTTTAGATCGTTATAAGGGTGAAAAGAAGGACAAGGACTATTGTTTTCTTGACACATGCAAACACGTATACATGTATTTCTATAAAAATAGAGACATGAATAATTTCATTACCACATTTCCACTCCAACTACTCATTTCATATTAGCTTTATGTGTGATCAAAGACAGACTTCTTGAAGATTAAGTCCCTAAAATCCACAGATTATTGACACAAACTTACCTGTGAGCATATATGAAAGTTCATCACAATTAAACCAAAATTGTAGAAAAATAATGTCCATTTGAATTTAAACGGCTCCCTGTCTTTCATTATTTTTGGCCCAACCCATACTGCAAACAAGTACAATGCTGTGATGGCTAACGTGGGTGTGTAACTTTGCATTAAAAACCAGTCCTTGACGCGGTCATCTGGAAAACAACAGAAAAAACACACATAACACACAATAAATATTACCGCAGAAAACTATCTCAAATACAGGGCATGTCTTACTACCAAACATTGCATTTGTGTGTTAGATATAATGCATGTGTCATAAATGTGGAAAGCTCAAAAAGCATTTCAGCTGCGATAATGGTGTAAGTTGGCCATACAGACGCAGATGTCAACCTTGTTTAAAGAACATCCAGTCAAAGAGATCAATAAATATTTCAATGGACTCAAAAGCTGTCCTTTTTTCAGCGTATGTACTGAATAACAAAGAAATGTGTAGAGTGAGCAACTTACACCAGTACATGAGACACTTTTTATGAATTTAGGGTACATGACGCTAGTGCTTATATATAACTCAAACAATTTCAAACCAAATTAACTGTGGCACAGACAAATAAATCAATCTCACAGGCAAGGAAATTAATTAGGACAATGTTCATTAGTTTATGATAATGTGAAATAACACCAAAAAATTACTCCAGTGGAGAAAAATACACTCAAAGGTCACATGCAACCATAATATCATACATAATTAAAACACAATTATCACTTATTCATGACATATATTATACACTGCTGCTTGTTAAAAAACAAACAAAATTAAAAGCGTAAAATCGCGATTCAACAGTGCAATATTTTGTACTTGGGCTTACTTCCCTCGAAACGAAGCCCTCAGGACACCGAACCCAGTCATAGCGGGTGGATATGCACTGAAGTGTAACAACAGCTTCCGATTGGCTGGTTCATTTTCTGATACGCTAAGGGCTCATTGTGTGTTCAGAAAGATGATCTGTTTGATGGGCATTTTAGAAGTATGAAAATAAGAAAAAGAAGAAAATAATGTCCCCCTACTACATGCAGAAAATGTATGACACCCACGCACACATCCCCCCCCAACTCATCAGAACAAAATGTGTTCACACGCCACTCCCTACACCCACCCGTAAAATTGTCACCCCTCCCCCCCAGTAATAAATCCTGAACTGTCTCTAACTGAATAAATCCTGCCTGTCAACAAACATGGTATTCCTAGTTAGGGTGTTTGACTGTTTGTTAGTGCACATTGTGAAATGTGAACACAGAATGTCTCAATACTGTCATTGCAGACACACACAACACCAACCTGCTCGTGTTAGTGCCCATGTATAGAACTTCTGAAAATGTTCAACTTTATCTGTTATCAGCTCCATCTTGATCAACCTGTAATCAAAACACATCACCTCCATAAATAAACATTGAATGAAACTCCACAAACATTACATAGATAATGATTCATAAAAAGTCCACAAATCTTTTTCAAGTGTTATTATCATAGAAAGAAGCTTGCATATTTTTTGCAGCACACAATACATATCAGTGAAAACAACATAAAGCCCACTGCTGTTTAAAAGAATAAACCTAAAAGGCGAGTTCGATTACCATGTAATTCACTCGTAAATAAATTCCCTACTTGACAATGTAAAACTGATTTATATCAGCAGTCTCACCCCTGTAGAGTACAATATTGATCAAATAAACCGCTTGTCTTAAACATGTGCCTCAATACCAAACCACATGTCATAGCCTGCTATGTCCTTGCTCACGTTCAACCTTTGAACTATTTTGAGCTGTGTTTTGGGGCAGTATTTTAGCAACAGGCATGATACTCGACATCAAAGAAAAGAGGTCATTGTATCAGATCCTGTTCAGGCTTGAAGAAACATGGCACGGCCAGGCATGCATGTATACACCAGAGGATGAATGACTGCCATGTTGTCAGGGGCAACCAGGTTTTAGGTACCATATGGATCAGAGAAGGAATGCACGGTTGAGTGGTCAATAACACAAAGTAGCAAGTACTTTCTCCTTGCAGCCTTAACATGCTGATAATACACACTGATTGAGTGGTTTACTCACATATCAATATTTGAGTAGCTCTTGCTCCCTTACTGGCCACCTAATATTGAATTGTTTACAAAGAAACCAGTGATTAAAAACTACATAATAAGATTACTGATATAATAACAGAATTTGATTCTTTCATAGGTAGGTTTATAACATTGAGTGACACTTATCTGTACTGTCTCCTGTCATTTCTCTGCAGAAATCAAACATTGTACTGCAGACTGTGAGTGACACTTTGTTACCGTGTAATAATGTTATCATTGCCTTTTTGATCACTAAATTGTTTTACATGATTATATTTCAGACAAACAAAGCAGTATTAGGAGGACACCAACATACAAGCGGTGTTCTGATTAACTGAAACAATCAATGACCGTTTGCAGTGACCAAACATCAACGAGCAATCACATTTTATTAGAGAAAATCAAACACAAATGACTTTGTCACTGCTGATTAGTGCTAGAAACACTTGGCAGTGGAACGTATCTTGGTCAGGGCCTGAAAACATGTTTAAATCTTAGAAAACTCACTCAACTTACTGAAAGGTCATAACTGCATATTTCGTGAAGACTCCAGGAAGTTTATGTTCATGATATATATCACTTTAAGGTAGCATGGTGCATCATTTTACATTGAACATGAAATTTGCAAGTGCTGGCGGCACAGTTTTCAGATAAAACAAAATACAACAGAGAAACATGTTATATTGAACTGTAAACACAACCTGTATAAGAAAATCTGAAATACGATGCTACCCAAATTTTTTTGAGGATTGCTTGTTGGTAATGAACCAATTATCATTCGTGAGATTTCAACCAATTCCCAACACTAAACATACTCTGACAACCCAGAGTCCCTTTAAAAAACTGTCCTAAGACAAGAGAACAGTAAAGAAATCTTTCTGATAGAGAGCACAATACTGCCAAATTATATTATTTGTCCTATAATACATAGAATGTCTGACAAAATATGACCACTGCACATGTAGAAGGAATACTCTGTTAAATATTCATTTCTTCTGAACAGCAGGATGCATACATCATTGTGTTAGAACTCCCTCTCATCATGTGCAAAACCAACATGCATTCTGTTCTCACCTGTATGTAACACAGGAGAGTGACCCATCAATATTCAGTGTTGGACTGTCCATATTTAATCCAAAGGCCTATCATAGCCCTGCTAATTAATAAATTCATAATGTATGCCAGATACCTCTTCTCTCACGGCTTTGAATCAAACAGATATATAATGGAAACAATTTCACATAACACTATGAACTGTCCTGGAACCACATGGCCCAGATGAAGTGTAGAGGACGCTCTTGTCTAACTTCCTTAAGTGGCATGGTTATATGGTCTGTCTCACAGTCCCTGAACTACTTTATCATGACTACTGCCAAGCACTCTCTGTTGTGCTAAAGCCCCAAATAAAGCAAGTATACATTTCCTCAGGTTCTGAATCTCTGGATCCTTTTCAATACATATGGGTTTGTTTTTTACTATCAAAATTATGTATATTAAGAGACTAAGCATTAGTCCAGAGAAGCCCCAACAAACTGTGACTCCAAGAATCTGTACTCATGTGAATAAAACATATTTATGACAGCAGTCACATATAAGGAACAAAAACAATTTGCATCATCCTGGTTTCAGGCAGGCTAAAATTATTTATATCAGTAATTATTAAATATTTTTAACAATTATTGATATGACAGTTTATTTTGAAACATGCTTTCAATTTACTCCGACAAGACTTACAAATAAATCCTTATTCAAGTGCCACTTCAAAATTATGAACAGAATGTGGCTTTGGTAGAACCTATGCATATGTGACACACTTATCAATCACAATGTTTTATTTTGATAGTAGGCCATAGATAACTCAATCAAACATGTCAATCAGAAAATATCAAGCATTCGCATATATTACTACTGGGCAGAATAAGCCCACTAGTTTACCATGTTTACTTCCTCAATATATCTCTTCCAAGATCTCCCAGTGTCTAGAGTCTACAGGTTACAATAAACAAAGTTTAACACTTATGGGTCAGACATCGATGATATTTATGAAAACTACTAATTATGACATTAACTTTGACAGATAATATGTCCACACTTGGTAGAGTATTCAAACAATTGTAATTAGAATAACTTCAGTGCCTTTTATCATCAACATTGCTGGAAAAATGTGCATATATGAT
Organism: Haliotis asinina; assembly: GCF_037392515.1. Lineage (NCBI taxonomy): Eukaryota > Metazoa > Mollusca > Gastropoda > Lepetellida > Haliotidae > Haliotis > Haliotis asinina. The sequence continues at coordinate 41,590,666 of NC_090293.1, forward strand.
CTTATTGTAAGTTGTATCAACCTGATTTGGCCATTTTGCCCTATGTATGCCATTAGTAATGCAACCTGCTAACACCAATGAGTGAATTACCATTAGATCTAATGTCAGTGAAATGTTTGAAATAGACTACAAGCTTCTTTTAACAGTACAACATACCACACCTCAACTGACCACTTCACCACATTTCTGCACAACGTGTATGAGAATATGGAATGGTATCACGCATAAGTTATGTCATTGTGAAACACATGTTGAAATTGATTCCAAAATGGAATGGGGGGCACGCCCACAAATCAGGAATACGTTTTTAGGAGGGGATTGGAATAGGTTGAAAATGTAAATCAAGTGTATCACATTGGATAATAAACGTATGGCTGGAGCGCTAACTGAACTACATGGCAGATCGCGGTGTATCTAAGAGTATGCATGGTCTAAATAAACAAACTGAACCGAAGCGTCCATGCTTGTTCGCGAGGTACTCGAGATTGGTGATCGGAGTACGTGGGGACTCACCTCTGTTGCTGGAGCGAATGTAATTTCTGTTCTGTTGAAATCTGAAATATCTTAGGTCTTTTCTACCAAATGATGCTGATCTCAATTGGTCGTAATGCGTGCACGGACAAGGCAAATGCCATTGAGGTTGCTACCAACAACAAGTAACACAAACTTCACGCACCTACAAACAACTATGGCACCGGTCAAATAGCCAATGAAAATGGATATTATACCATTACGCACCGGCTGTGTATCTAACGTTCGTTTTCATTGGTTTATAGTGGGACAGCACGTTTGGAGGAATTCCATTTATCATTAGCCAATGAACTTCACTGTAAATGAATCCATCATTGGAGATATTTTCTTAAGTTACACATGATTGGCTCTTGTCGGAGGAAGTGTCCGGTGAATCCCAGTCTGGAGAAGTGACCTCTAACCTCGTGTAAATCAACACATTTCAGTATCCAGGCACCGCATCAACCCTGACTGTTCATCATTGCTGTAAGTACTCTTAGTGCATGATTTTAGTCTCCAAACACGAATATTGCCATATGTGTTTTTTACTTTATCGAAAATGGTTCATTGAAAACTCCAAGCGCTGTATCTGCAAAGGTCATATTGCACATGATCGATTTACAGTACCACCCTGTCAATCTAGCGATTAGAATACTACAGTGCAACTGTTTTACAGTAGTGTCATTATAGTTCACAGGATATGTTATACGCCACTCCACGCTGTCCTTTAACACATCCAGTGGTCTACGTTATCGGGGTCGTTACAATGATGAACCCTGTGCCAATAGAGGGGAAAACCACACTCACCCCACTAGACCAAGATCGTGGTATGAGTCTAAAGTCCAGTGAATGATAGCGGTTATACGTAACTATAATTGATATTTGCGTTGTGCATTCTAGGCGAATTGCAGAGTGATTACAATATCTTTGATCGGATGACAGGCACCTCATTTAAATACCCCCAATACCCAAAGTTTAAAGGAAGAGAAGTGATCGTCAAGAAAAATTGACATTGGTAAGGACATGTTTTACCTTTGAATTTTATTTTTGATTTACTATGCACATTATGGTTGAAATGTTTGCAGGTGATTGAGGATTTTTGTATGTAAAATATATCAATAGTGTATTTGAAATGAAATGTATAATCTTAAATATTATTTTAAAACCCATTCCAGTCATGTTTTACATGTTTTCTACTATTTTAGTTTTATGTGGTTGCATTACCCATTGTGAAAGATCCAGGTACAGACATGTTGATATGAACAAATATCTATAAAATTCATGGTAATGTATGACATGGATGAAATAAAAGAGTATGGCACTGTTCATGACATGGATGAAATAAAAGAGTATGGCACTGTTCATCATTAAAGGCTAGGGAGAGCGGTGATGATGATTTTTATGGTGTTGCTTGTACAGTGTGAAACACCCGTCCTAAAATTAATGTACAAAGTAAGTGACCCCCCTGCTTGTCATGTACAAAATCAATGTTCAGAAAAAAAATGAAACTTTTAAGCCTGTACATATGTTCAGCATTTTCCAGTTATCTGTCCTGATAATGCATTCAAGTATAGAGTAAGAACTTGTTTCTTAAAATAAACATCATCACAGGGTAATTTGATAGAAAACTGAGTTTTCTAAGTAACAGTACTCTTGTAGCAACTATTCTGATACCGTTATTATTTCATAACAGCTTATGATACTCAAAACTGTTTATCACTAGCCTTCATCATGGTTTCATAAGTTCAGTGTTTCTTTGAAAGAAGTTGATAAAAGTTTCTTTTTATGTCTGATAATGTGAGAAAAATATATCAGCACATAATTGACGATAGTGTTGATCTGACATCAAAATGTATTCACTTAATGCTTAATATTTTTAGAAGAACTTCCCAATTCTGTTTTATTGTCAGTGACTTATGTTGGTTTACAGCTCATTATGAAAACATTGATAATTAAATGCCAACACAACAATTAGATTTATTAGAATTACAGTAGTGACTAATCAATGCTAATTAGGCAATTGTACAAGATAGAAGTTGTTAGTGTCAGTATTGTTAATGCAATGTGGATTACCAGTTAATTGTCTAAGTTAACAAGCAGTATTGTTGTTGTCACAGGAGGGGAATTTTCAGTTCTACAGTTTCTCACGAGGGCATTTGATAATGGAAATAGAAAAATCTGTTTAGTATTTCAGGTTTGATGAAATCAGTTTAAAATGTTTAATCCAGAAAGTTACCATTGGTGCATTCATCTTGGAAGTATAGACATTTTACACATACTTAAAGGATCTGAAGTGTATATATGCTTACAGAATAGATAGCGTCAATATTTCAAGGATTTGTAAACTCTGCCTCCCACACAAGGTCAGTCAGTCTTACAGTCCTGAATCATATTATTTTCCTTACATGCTGTCCCTCTCTGCAATACTAGAGCCTTAAAATGAAGCAAGTCTAGATTTCCTCAGGTCCTGAATCTCTGGTCTTCCGTTGGCTCCTTTTCAATTTGAATAGGTTTGTTTGTTACAGTCAAATTTATACATATTCAGAGATTTAGCATTGATCAAGTTTTGTCAGTCTCAACACTGCATCAGTAGTTTGGATTGCAGAAAGTGCAGCTTAGTGAGGGTCTTATTTGACTTCTATTGATGCTTAGTCGCTTGCTTGACTCATTATACACTTTGTGACTACTACACTACACTATAGATAAGGGCCATATCTGCATATGTACAGTGAAAAAATGTGCACGATATGGTAGGAATTAATTTTGAAAGTGTAGCAGATATGCCCCACAGCAATGGTGCGTGGTCTTAAAATCATTTGCAGATGTATTTATTTGAAAAAGTATTGTTTTATTGTAAATTGACCTGTTTACATGAGAGTGACAATGTTTTAGTTCATCTATGAAACAAAACACAAGGTTACTGATGCTCAGATAAATTCCTTACAGTACTCTAAGTGTACTCTTTAGGTTTTCCAACTGTCCTGTCTACAAAAATAAGGAGTACATACACCTGATGGTGAAGACCCTTGCAGGTCCAGGGTAGAATAGATCTTCAGCAACCCATGCTTGCCACAAATGGTGACTGTGCATGTTGTAAGAGCTGACTAACAGGATTGTGTGGTCAGGCTCACTAACTTGGTTGACACATGGCAGTGTTTCCCAATTGCAAAAATTTATGCTCATGTTATTGATCACTGGATTGTCTGGTCCAGACTCGATTATTTACCATTTAGCTGCAATATAGCTGAGTGTGAAACACACTTACTCCTAATTTAGATGATGGCAGTACATATACATAATGTAAACAAACCTGAGAATTGTTTTTGGTGAAATGATTGTAGTGAGTGAGTAGCTTCACATTTTCTGTTAAGTGAAAACACCAGTAATGAGTGAGTGAGTGAGTTTAGTTTTAAGCAACACTCAGCAATATTCCAGCTATATGGCGGTGGTCTGTAAATAATCGAGTCTGGCCCAGACAATCCAGTGATCATTAACATGAGCATCGATCTGCGCAATTGGGAACCGATGACACGGTCAACCAAGTCAGTGAGCCTGACCACCAGATCCCATTAGTCGCCTATTATGACAAGCACAGTCGCTTTTTATGGCAAGCATGGGTTGCTGAAGGCCTATTCTACCCTGGGATCTTCATGGGTCTGACTGTAGTGACAGGTTTGAGTCACATGATAGAGATTGCACCTTTGTCTGCAGTCTGAGCAATGGCAGAACCATGCTCTCAGACTCTGATCATTTGGCTCCAGCACCATGAAATAAAGGTTCTCAGCAAGCCTGAAGTAAGGAATGATCAAAGAGCATCAGCACAACTTAGATTTTAATTCATTTTATCGTTGCCATGGTTAAAGACAGATGATAGACAAATTTGCTTTTGAATTTGAGAAATAATTTTAATGAAACTATGTGCAAACCAAACCTTGACACAAACCTTCAAAATGAAGAAATGCTGTTTGACAAAAGCAGTGTTGTGTGAACAGCCCATAAGCCTGACTTGCAGCGTAAATGCTTAGTGTAACAAGTATGTACAAGGGTAGGTTGATAACCTCTGAGCCAAACGTATGAGGAATTGCGTAACATTGCAATGTTTAATGCATATCACATGGTGTCATTGGTGCCATTGAAACAAAGCAACAAATTCCAGTAAATTCAACTATCAATTGCAAAACATCAACAAAACACACTCTGAAATGAACAATCAGCTGCTCTGCTACTTTGCTTTAGATGAATCAGGTGATTGATGATTGTAATATAAGCATCCAGGGTGTTTCATGAAATGACAAAGCAAGTGTTTCAGGACATAATACAAGGTATGTCATTGTTCAAGGGAAAAGATATTCTGTCCTCATGTCAGTGTGAACGTTACCCAAAAAGGTGAAGGCTATTGTTAACCGTCTGTAAGTGTGATAATAAAACATACAGCTCCCATCACGCATACATGAGCTGTAAGTTTATAGGTTGGACCATCCTGATCAGCACACCTAGTGGGTTAGAAAAGGGAAAACAATGTGAAAAAATTGCAAATTGATAAGAATTGGAAAGTTGTTACAGTGCTTGAAAGTATAAATATGTATGAAACTGTAAAATAAAAGTTTAGTGAGTACTGAGTATATGCTATGAAAATAAAACTTTAGCTGGTAACATTTCATACATAATGATATGATATGCATAAGATAGAGACAAATGCAATTACATTCTTATTAGTTTCCGCCACATTCTGATTAAAAGTATATATATTGGGATATTAGTCTGTTGTTCTGTGGCTCCCTGATGACTGCATATCATATATCAACATGTACAAACTCATGATTCCGGATATACGTCTGGACAGCCTTAAATGCATTTAACACGTGGCTTCAAGCTTAGAGAGATGAGAACTGTTCAAGAGCAAGTTTACATAGACACTGATACATTATAGACAGAGACATGGAACATACAGTAAGTTGTTGTTTCTTTAAAAAATTGTCATCATTCTGAGTCAGAGATGCTTTTTCTAGGTTTTCTAGGTTTGCCTTTTCTATGTCTGTGCTCATAACTTTTAATCAGCGTGGTCAACATCAAAGCTCTGCATCAGTGTTTTTACTTGAAATTAAGTTCAATACATTTTAAAGTCATTTACACACTTACTCACAATGTAGTGTTGAATATTTAAACATGAAAAGGCATAATAATAGCCAATTTTATGATGTTCCTGTCAGAATTCATTTACTTCTACAGCATAAAGGGGTGGTGGGGTAGCCTAGTGGTCAAAGCATTATCTTGTCATGACGAAGACTGGGTTTGGTTCCTCGCATCCAGTATATTCCACCCCAGGCATTTTACCTTTTATAATCTTACATGCTGTGAGACAACTTAAATAATGTTAGAGGCAATAGGAAAACTAACTCATGGCCAAATGAGTATGAAAGTATATTCTCATGGAAGTGTTGCATTCTCTAGAAACCAGACTAATCTTTCAGTGGTCTTAATTTTTGTGTTAAAGGTGTTGAATACACATTTAACATAAGTCAAGTTTACAGTATTTGTTTTTTGTTGCAGTATTTTAGTGTGATACATTAATGTTCTGAACATTACAAGCATGACTTGTCTTGAACTACTGTCCTCATGCTTTAATTATAACAGTTCAGGGCAAAACAAACAAACAAACTGTAGATCTTTTCTAAGATGCTACATGACATTTACAGGTAACATTCTGAATTTAAATGTCTTGAAAAGCAATAATTATTCTTCGGATCATATATTATTAATCCATGAACAGGGCTAACTGACAGCTATTCCATTCATAGAGTCCATTGTTACGGTAAAGCCATCTTTTATTGGTTAAATTTGTTAGCTTTATTTTTGCGACTGAATTTCGTTATTGATTTAATACTGAATTTTATTTTCTTGTTAGTTTTTCCCTTTTGCCTCCAAAAATATTAGACACAAACACCGCTGTCTTTGAAACTATTATACTTTCAAACACTCATGCTGTGTGATTATACAGTTCAATCTACACTTTCTACTTTGACTAATGAGTAATATTTTGGTAGAAAGCATGGTGATGCACTCAAAACCAACTCAACTAGTAGATCTATTGCTTACTGCTGTCATAGAAATTGAAGGAAAAAATACCCCTTGCTAATTTTCACCGGCTGCAGGAACTCAACAAGTTGACATAGTTCTCCGTTGAAGGAAACATCATCGCCAAGCAATAGGTGATAGGGATGCACAATGTTGATTTACAGAACAGCTACATCAAACATTGACATGGGAGCAGTGGGAAACAGCGGGATAACGTCATACAGTTATTACGTCATCAAAATACTGTACCTCAATTATCTGATAGTGTATTTCATTTTCATTTGTGCTCACCACTAGGCATCAAAGAAACCTCAATATTGTTATGTAAATCCCAACACACAGAAGTGTGGTAATTTACTTAATTACCAAAATAAAAA